>NC_067409.1:18157461-18460492 GCF_009764475.1 Pristis pectinata | reverse complement strand
CAGTGATAACATTTCAATAAATTTTTTATTAGCCTTAACATGATTTGGGATGTCCCAAGTTCATGAAAAGTTTTGCATTACATACAATACCTACTTGGCACTCAGAGCTAATGAGTGAATTTGTAGGCTGCCTCGATCCCTATGAAATAAATATTGCATCTGGAACAGAAATGCTGAGTATTTGTTTATTGTCCCACTGAACAATCCCAATTAATGATTCTTCTTTTGAGGTTGGGCAGAGAAGTGTGATCATTAACTCAGTCACCTGGGATGGGAGTGGGCTGCAGTCGAGTCAGAGCTACATACAAATTTACAAAAAGAAAGCCTAACTCTCCTGAGTCCTCTTTAAATATGCAGATTGGTCTCTAAATTATACTGTCATTTCCTGATTTTAAGCTGACATCTGAGCAGTGAAACTGTGGTGGCTTCTCTGCCCAGTTGACCAAGGTGTAATCATTAAATTGCTGGATTAGCAGTGAGAGTTCTAGACCACTAATCAAGAAACATGATTTCAAATCCTACCATAGCAGCTGGGGAATTTGAATTCAAATCATAAAGTAAATGTGGATTTTGTTAAAGAAAAGATGGTAAGTTCAAAACTACTGGATTCTTCTACAGAAACCACTGGTTCATAATTG
Organism: Pristis pectinata; assembly: GCF_009764475.1. NCBI lineage: Eukaryota > Metazoa > Chordata > Chondrichthyes > Rhinopristiformes > Pristidae > Pristis > Pristis pectinata. The sequence goes on along the minus strand of NC_067409.1, from coordinate 18,459,854 downwards.
CTCTTCAGGGAAGGAGATCTGCCACCCTTACTTACTCTGCCCTGTATGTGATTCACTCCCACCAGGATGCTTGACTCTTAACTGCCTCCTCAGTTAGAGAGCAATTAGGGACGGATAATAAATAAACTCCCAGGTTTGCCAATCAGTTTGGGAACGGCTGCAGGAGTCATATAGTCATGCAGCATGGAAAGAGGCCCTTTGGCCCAACTGGTCCATGCTGACGAAGATGCTCATCAAAGTAAGCAAGGTGAGTATACTACAAAGCATTTTACAGCCACAGTGAGCTCGTGGTGGAGGGTACGACAGTTTAGGATAATGAATAAGGTGCCAATCAAGTAGGCTGCTTTGTTCTGTTGACCTTTTTGAGTGTTGTTGCAGCTGCACTCACCCAGGCATGAGGAGACCGTTCCATCACACTCTTGCTTTGTTCCAGATGACTTTGGGGTGTCATAAGATGAGCTTCTCACTGCAGAATACCCAGAACCCATCATTCACAATAGACAAAGCTGATTTATCCTCAGGAGATGCCTCTATCAGGTTTTGTTTGTACCATTGTGATAACACAGTTGCACCTCGATTGGTAGTCTTCTTGAACCTCCAAAAAGGAATAAGTTAAATGTAATGTGTAACCTCTCAGCCTTGGCTCTGTGGTAGAGGATTTTGTCTTTCAGGCTAAAGGTTGTGGCTTCAAACCCCATTCCCAGAGTTTGAATGCGAAGTCTAGTGAAGTGTGAAGGAGGACAATGCTATCAGAGTTGCCGCCTTTAAAGAAGTATTAAACCCATGTTCTGCTCATATAGTTGCCAAAGGTCTTAGTCATCACACAAAGAATTGCAATGATTTTTTTTCTTTCTTTTTCTTATATTTATCCTGTCCTATCAGATAATCTAATTATCTATATTTTATATCTGTTTTCTCCTTCTTATATTTCTGGTTCCCCGATTCACTGAAATTACAAATAACAGAAAGATTGAAATGATTCTTTTTCCACTAACAATATGGTTTCCTTTGTTCTTGCACTCCCACTGGGTACAAATAAACTTACAGTACAGAAGAGTGTTTCTTCCTTCAGCTCTATATCTTCTCCTAATTCAAATGCCCTTAGAAGATGTGATGGTCAATGTCTCCACTGCTCATGACTGCAGAATTACAAAGCCAGGAATGTAAACTAGGTCAACAGGATATTATTCAAATATTATTAGTTTATAAATTACTGTCAGTAATATAATCAGAGGATGATTTCAAAGCATTTGTTTGACATTCTTCCACTTACAATTCAAGGAGAGACATTCATTCCTCTACAGTAACCCATGCAAAAAAAACATGCAAAATGGCATGTCTTGTAATCATGTTTAGCACTTGTATCCTGACGTTAGCAATAGTCATTTTTAGTTTGTACCACTTTTAAAGATGTGGATCGACAATTTGTAAAGGTTTTTCGGTTACTTTAATTCATTTCTCAGAACGCAGATGCCGCTAACAAGCCCAGCATTATTTCCCCTCCCTATGTACCCCAGAGACACTGCTGATGAGCTATGAGGATGTTGGCGGGACTCGGGGAACTGAGTTATGGAGAGAGGTTGAGAAGGTTGGGACTTTTTTCATTGGGGCATAGGAGAATGAGGGGTGATCTTACAGAGATCCATAAAATTATGAGGGGCATAGATGGTGTCAATGTGCACAGCCTTTTTCCCAGGGCTGGGGAATCAAGAACTAGAAAGCATAGGTTTAAGGTGAGAGGGAAGAGATTTAATAGGAACCTGAGGGGCAACTTTTTCACCCAGAGGGAGGTCAGCATATGGAATGAGCAGCCAGAGGAAGTGGTTGAGGCAGGTACATTAATAACATTTAGAAGGTACTTAGACAGGTACGTGGATAAGAAAGATTTTGAGGGATATGGGCCAAACGTGGATAAATGGGACTAGATTAGATGGGTATTTTGGTTGGCATAGACTAATTAGGCCAAAGGCCCCATTTCCATGCTCTGTGACTCTCTGACTCTGATCCTATCAACTCACCCTGAGAATCTCCCACTCACATAGATGATGGAAACAACTTAGTGGCCAGTTAATGTACCAACCCACACGTCATTGGGATAATAGGCAGAACATGTAAACTTCATACAGACAGCACCGGATATCAGGATTGAACACAGGTCACCAGAACTGTGAGGCAGCAGCTCTACCAGTTATGCCACTGTGCCTCAGCTGCATGTCCTTTTCACAAAAATAGGACAAATCCAATGCAGCTAAATACTGAGGAGACACCAGAGACTGCAGATACTGGAATCTGGAGCAAAAAACTGTCCTGAAGCAGGATCTCAGTCCGAAATGTTGACTACCCCTTAGCCTCCACGAATGTTGTCTGACCCGCTGAGTTCCTCCAGCAACTGGTATCTTGCAGCTAAATACTGCCCAATTAGTCTACTCTCAATCATCAGTAAAATGATGGAACCTGTAATCAACAACGGTATCAAGTGGTACCTACTTACCTATAACCTTTTCACCAGTGTCCTGTGTGACTTTCACAAGGACCACACCTCCAAATCCCATCACAGCCTTGGTCCAAACATGGACCAAAGAGCTGAAATCCAGAGGTGAGGTGAGGGTGGCAAACCTTGACATCCAGGCAGCATTTGACTGAGTGTACAGGCACCAAACACTGGGCACCAAAGAGAAAACATGTCAGCGGTTGGAGTCATACTTTTCACAAAGGAAGGGGTTGTGATTGTTGAAGGTCTATCACCCCAGCTCCAGGACGTCACTGCAGGAGTTCCTCAGGGTAGTGTCGAAGGCCCGACTACCTTCAGCAGCTTTATAGCTGACCTTCCTTCAGTTGTAAGGTGAGAAATGGGGATGTTCACTGATGAATGCTCAATGCTCAATTCCATTCACAAGTCCTCAGCAGATGAAGCAGTCCACACCAGCATGCAGCAAGCTGTAAACAACTTTCAGGTTTGGGCTGATAAGTGGCAAGAAACATTTGTGCCACAGAAGTGCCAAGCAATGCCCATCTCCAACAAGAGTCTGTTCACCTACGCTTGACATTCAATGGCATTATCATTGCCGGGTGCAGTGCCATCTATATACTGGAAGTCACCCTTGAACACAATATCAACCAGACCAACCACATAAATACTGGGATTACAAAAGCAGGATAAAGGCTGGGCATTCTGTGCCATGTAACTCATCTCCTGACATCTCAAGGCCTTCCTACTGTTACAAGGCAGAATTAAACAGCATGATAGAATTCTATCTATTTGCTTGGTTGATTGCAGCAGCTACAACTGTTAAGAGACTCTGCACCATCCAGAACAAAGCAGCTTGGTTGGCACCCCATCCATTACCTTAACCATTCATTTTCTCCACCACTGATACACAGTGGGTGCAACGTGTACTGCAGTTATTTGCCCAGGCTAATCCAAAAGCATTTCCTAAGCTTGCAACCTCTACCAGCAAGAAGAGCAAGAGCAGTAGGTACACTGGAACACCTGCAGGTTCCTCTCAAAGTCATGCACCATCCACATTTGGAAATATATGACTAGTATTTCATCACAGTTGGGTCCAAGTCCTGGGACTCCCTACCCATCAGCAATGTGAGAGCATATTCACCAGAGGGATGGGAATGGTTCAAGAAGATAGCTCATCACTACTTTATCAGGTATAATTTAGGGATTGGAAATAAATGCCAGCAATGTCCAGATCCTGAAACTATATTTAAAAAAGTAGCCTAGGCAAGTAACTACGGTGAATTTTATCGACAGTACACACCATAGCCTCGGTGTACCAGTGGTGGAGTAAATTCATCTCTGAAGCAGAATGTTTAAGGTGATGGGCTGGATGCCTGTCCAGTGAGCTGCTTTGTCCCAGATGCTATTGAAGTCTGTGGAAGTGCTTGGAGCTTCATATTTCATCACAATCCTGACTTGCGCCTTGTAGATGGTGGAAAGCATTTAATGTTACACTGCAGATACCCTGCCTCTAACCTACTTGTATAGCATGGCATTTATGTGGCTGGGCCAGATACAGTTCTGGTCAATCAGGGGAACTCAAGATAGTAATGTCAATGAATGTTCAGGTGACACAGTTAGGTCCTCTTGTTGGTGATGCTTCCAGTTTCATAGCATTTATTGGTATCGGTATTGGTTTGCTATTGTCACTTGTACCGAGGTACAGTGAAAAACTTGTCTTACAAACTGATCGTACGGGTCAATTCATTACAAAGTGCAGTTACATTGAGTTAGTACAGAGTACATTGATGTAGTACAGGTAAAAACAATAATAGCACAGAGTAAAGTGTCACAGCTACAGAGAAAGTGCAGTGCAATAGGTGCAAGGTCACAACAAGGTAGGTCGTGAGGTCATAGTCTATCTCATTGTATAAAGGAACAGTTCAATAGTCTTATCACAGTGGGGTAGAAGCTGTCCTTAAGTCTGGTGGTACGTGCCTTCTACCCAATGGAAGAGGAGAGAAGAGAGAATGTCCCGGGTGGGTGGGGTCTTCGATTATGCTGGCTGCTTCACCAAGACAGCGAGAGGTAAAGACAGAGTCCAAGGAATGGAGGCTGGTGTCCCTAATGCGCTGGCCGTTGTCCACAACTCTCTGCAGTTTCTTGCGGACCTGGGCAGAGCAGTTGCCATACCAAGCCGTGGTACATCCAGATAGGATGCTTTCTATGGTGCATCTTTAAAAGTTGGTGAGAGTCAAAGGGGACAAACCAAATTTCTTTAGCCTCCTGAGGAAGTAGAGGCACTGATGACCTTTCTCGGCCATGGCTTCTACGTGATTTGACCAGGACAGGCTGTTGGTGATGTTCACGCCCAGGAACTTGAAGCTCTCAACCCTCTCGACCTCAGCACCATTGATGTAGACAGGTACATGTACATCACCCCCTTTCCTGAAGTCAACGACCAGCTCTTTTGTTGACGTTGAGGGAAAGGTTGTTGTCATGACACCATTCCACTAAGCTCCCTATCTCCTTCCTGTACTCCGACTCAACACTGTTTGAGATACAGCCTACAATGGTGGTATCATCTGCAAACTCGTAGATGGAGTTAGAGCACAATCTGGCCACACAGCCATAAGTGTATAGGGAGTAGAGTAGAGGGCTGAGGACACAGCCTTGTGGGGCACCAGTGTTGAGAATAATCGTGCCGGAGGTATTGCTGCCTATCCTCACTGATTGCAGTCTGTTTGTTAGAAAGTCAAGGATCCAGTTACAGAAGGAGGTCTTGAGTCCTAGGTCTTGGAGTTTGGTGACAAGCTTACTTGGGATTATTGTAGTGAAAGCAGAGCTGTAGTCAATAAACAATAGTCTAACGTAGATGCCTTTACTGTCCAGATGCTCCAGAGCTGAGTGTAGGGCCAGGGAGATGGCATCTGCTGTAGACCTGTTTTGGAAATAGGCGAATTGCAATGGGTCCAGGTTGTCTGGTAGGCTGGAGTTGATGCGTGCCATGACCAACCTCTCAAAGCACTTCATGATGGTGGATGTCAGAGCCACTGGTCGGTAGTCATTGAGGCATGTTACCTTGTTTTTCTTCTGTAAAAGGAAGTAATGTTCTTTGGCAAAGGAAGTAATGTAGCATTACTGAGGTTAGTCTGCAAGAAATGGACACAGGGCTGTTGGACTCAGTTCACTTGGATTGGTGAGTGGAGATATGTAGAAAGTAAATGAATTAGAAAGGATGCATTTAAATTCTACATAGGTTACATGCTAAAAGTTATTTCTATTTATGGCATTATGGTCTACCTAAGCATACATGGGTAAAGAGTTGCTGAATTATCTAAACAAGAATGAAGCAATCAGCTGAGTGAATGGGACATTGTGCATCAGTGGGTTTTACTAGATTTTCACATTGTCATTGTACAGTTGAAGAGTATCACAGTCTCATTGAAAGCCATTCAGGAGAAAGGAAAGTACAACTGATCACCCAGAGCACCCATCACACCCCTTGGCAAGAGTCACAAGTACATGCATTCTGAGAAGTCAATATTGGTGACTTGGAGAAATCAAGAGTGAGACTACAAATGCTACTGAAGAAGTTTGAGGGGACTCATAGGAGTAAATTCACTTCCGAACTCCTCTTCAAGTCAAATAGACAAAGCTGAAGCACTTGTAACCAGCTACAGCCACAAGCATTGAATGGATGATCTATCTCAGATTTCTCCTGAGGTCTTCTCCATTACAGCAGCTAATCCTCAGTGAAACCAAACCACTCCATGTGTTATCAAGAAATGGCAGAGAATATTTAATGCAACTAATGCTATTTGACTAGACGAGGTCTTGGCTGTAGTTTAAGGACATGCACACCGGAACTAGTCACATCTCTGGCTAAGTTATTCCAGTAAGTTACAACACTGGCACCCACCTTACAATGTGGAAAGTGTTTACAAAATATTCCCTGTTTACAAAAAGCAAGACAAATGCAATCTGTTTCATTAATACCCATCGGTCCATTCTCAACCACCATTAAACTGCTGGAAGGTACCATAGACAATGTGAATAAGCAGCACTTAGAAACATAGAAAAACCTACAGCACAATTCAGGCCCTTTGGCCCACAAAGCTGTGCCGAACATGTCCCTACCCTAGAAATTACTAGGTTTACCCATAGCCCTCTATATTTCTCAGCTCCATGTACCTATCCAACAGTCTCTTAAAAGACCCTATCGTATCGGCCTCCACCACCGTTGCCGGCAGCCCATTCCACGCACTCACCACTCTCTGAGTAAAAAACTTACCCTGACATCTCGTCTATAGCTACTGCCCAGCACCTTAAACCTATGTCCTCTTGTGGCCACCATTTCAGCCCTGGGGAAAAGCCTCTGACTATCCATATGATCAATGCCTCTCATCATCTTATATACGTCTATCAGATCTCCCCTCATCCTCCGTCGCTCCAAGGAGAAAAAAGTTCCCTCAACCTGCTTTCATAAGGCATGCTCCGCATTCCAGGCAGCATCCTTGTAAATCTCCTCTGCACCCTTTCTATGGCTTCCACATCCTTCCTGTAGTGAGGCGACCAGAACTGAGCACAGTACTCCAAATGGTGTCTGACCAGGGACCTATATAGCTGCAACAATACCTCCCGGCTCCTAAATTCAATTCCACGATTGATGAAGGACAATACACTATATGCCTTCTTAACCACAGAGTCTACCTGCACAGCCGCTTTGAGCATCCTATGGACTCAGACCCCAAGATCCCTCTGATCCTCCACACTGCCAAGAGTCCTACCATTAATACTATATTCTGCCATCATATTTGACTTACCAAAATGAACCACTTCACACTTATCTGGGTTGAACTGCATCTGCCACTTCTCAGACCAACTTTGCATCCTATCTATGTCCCGCTGTAACCTCTGACAGCCCTCTATACTATCTACAACACATCCAACCTTTGTGTCATCTGCAAACTTACTAACCCATCCCTCCACTTCCTCATCCAGGTCGTTTATAAAAATCACAAAGAGTAAGGGTCCCAGAACAGATCCCTGAGGTACACCACTGGTCACCGACCTCTTATTCACCAATAATCTGCTGACCAATGGCCGTTTTGGGTTTCACCAGGAACACTTGTCTCCAGAATCATTACTGCTTTGGTCCATGCCTGGAGCAGAATTCCAGAGATAAAGTGTGATTGGTGAACCAGACATCTTCCCTCTGCCTCAGGAAAGCATCCAACCTAATCAAGGACCCCTCCCACTCCAGTCATTCTCACTTCTCCCCCCTCCCATTGGGTAGAAGATACAAAAGCTTGAGAACACATACCACCGGGCTCAGGGACAGGTTTTATTCCACTGTTATCAGACTCTTGAACGGACCTCTTACATGCTAAAGATGAAGTCTTGATCTCTCAATCAACTTCAACATGGCCCTTGCACTTTATTTGTCTGCCTGCACTGCACTTTCTCTGTAACTGTAACACTATACACTGCATTTTGTTTTTCCTTTTTTGTACCACCTCGACGTACGTATGTATGGAATGATCTGTCCGGATAGCACGCAAGCAAAGAGCTTTTCACTGTACCTCGGTACATGTGATAATAATAAACCAATTACCTACTTGGAACAAGTATGGCTATAGGTGAACAACTGGACATTTGAAATCACTGGGAGCCATAGACTGCACAAAGGAGGATGATTACGATTGTCGGAGATCAATCACCTTAGCCCCAGGACACTGGATAGGTCAGTGTCATAAGACCAACCATCTTCAGCTGCTTCATTAATGACCTTCTTTCGGTCATAAATGGGGATATTCACTGATGATTGCGCAATGTTCAATTCCATTTGCAACATCTCAAAAATGGAAGCATCCATGCCTGCATGAGCAAGAACTAGCCCACACTCAGGCATGGGCACCACTCTAGTCTCATACAATCACCATCTTTCACACAACAGACTGTAACAACATACCTTTTACATTCAACGTCATGACCATTGCCGAGTCCCCTTTCATCAACAATGCTCAAAGATTTTGACACTATCTAGGACAAGGCAATCCAACTAATTGTCACCAAATCCATTTCCCTATATACTCAGTCCCTCGTCATCAGTGCTCCATGACTGTCCATTGTGCATCGTTCATAAAATGCGTTGTTACAGTGACAGCACCTCACAAACCCACAACGTTTACCAGCATGAAGACAGGGATATTGGAACACCATAACCTGCTGATGTTCCTTGATGTCACATGCCAGTATGACAGAAATATATGGCTTTTCTTTGATCTTTTCTGAGTCTTAATCCCATTACTTCTTACTTAACAACACTGTTAGGGTAACAACTGCAGTTGCTTGAGAAGGCAGTTTCCCCTTCCCCGCCTCCTCAAGGGCAATTAGTGCTGGCGAGACATCCCATATATAAATTTAAAAGAACTCATCATCTGTGTGATAGCCATTTTCCTGCTATGAATGTGCTTTAGATACTTGGACAAACCTGAAGATGCCTTCTGCCTGCGGTAGCCAAGAATTCTAATTCACTGGTCACTGAATTACATTTGGAACCAGGACAAGAGCTCAGATTCTACTCGATAATTAGGAGAAGGGTTGGGGGGTATGGAGGGGGAAGAGCAGGAGGAGAGCGCTGAGGCACTGTATTCTTGGCTGCTCACAATGACCCCTGGGCTGCTTTTATTTTTGAGATGTTGAACACTGACCAGTCATGCTATTGCTTAAAGTTTGAGTGAGGTTGTACCAGTTGGTCCATATCAGCAGAGAGGGCAATGGCCACAGCTCAACCTTTCAACCTCTCCACAGTCTAATATTATTGACTCAAATCACTCCAACAACCAATGAACCAACACACATATTGGGAGCCATCTCCCTGTCTCCCGATGGGTCCAGCAAATCAGCCTTCACATTCACCATCGGACAAGTTGAAAGCTAACAGAATGGACCAGCCGAGAAAGTGGTGTATAAGAAAATTATGTGAACTAAGTAAGACGTTATTTTGATATGGTCTTTCTAAGACCAGTATTAACAGCAGTGACAAGAGATGGCAGATGCTGGAGTCTGGAGCAACGAACAATCTATGGGAGGAACTCAACAGGTCGAGCAGCATCTGTGAGGGGAAATGAATTCTCGACATTTTGTGTTGAAACCCTGCATCAGGAATGAGAGTGGAGAGGGGAAGTGGTGAGTCAGAAGCCAGAAGTGATTGGTGTATTGGTGGGGGGGGGAGGGTGTGAGGTGGTGGGGTTGGATGACAAGCAGATCGAGCCTAGTATGGCAACTGCTCTGCTCTGGACTGACAGAACCTTCAGAGTGGTAAACACAGCCCTGTCCATCACAGGCTTGTCACTTCCTTCCACCCAGTCTATCTTCATGGTCCGTTGCTTCGTGAAGGTTATCAGTATCATCAAGGATGCCAGTCATCCTGGTTTTTCCCTTTTCTCTCTTCTACCTTCATGTCCCCCTTTTCCCCTCCCAATTTCCTTTTTAAGTGTATTCCTACATCCCTTATACTCCTCAAAGGACTTGCTTGTTCCCAGCTGCCTATACCTAACATATGCAACATTCTTTCTCCTGACCAGAACCTCAATATCTCTCATCAACCAGGGTTCCCTAATCTTGCCAGCCATGCCCTTCACTCTAACAGGAACATGCTGACCCTGAACTCTTCCTAAAACACTTTTAAAAGCCTCCCACTTACCAGTGTCTCTTTAATGCAACCATCTTCTCCCAATCGACTTTAGAGAATTCCTGTTTGATGCCATTGAAATTAGCCTTCCCCCAATTTAGGACTTTAACTCGAAGACCAGTCCTATCTTTACCATATCTATCTTGAAACTAATGGAATTATGGTCACTGATCCCAAGGTGCCCTCGCACTGATTCATCTATGTCAAGATGGACTTTAGCAAGGCCTTTGACAAGGTCCCACATGGCAGACTAGTCTGGAAGGTTAGATTGCATGGGATCCAGAGAGAGATAGCTAATTGGATTCATAATTGGCTCAATGGTAGGAAGCAGAGAGTGACGGTTGAAGGTTGTTTCTCGGACTGGAGGTCTGTGACTAGAGGTGTCCCACAGGGATCAGTGCTGGGACCTTTGTTCTTCAATATTTATATAAACAATTTGGATGTACGTGTACAATGCAGGGTTAGTAAGTTTGCAGATGATACTAAAATAGGTGGCATCGTAGATAGTGAGGAAGGTTATCAAAAATTCCAGGGGGATCCTGATCATCTGGGTAACTGGGCCAAGGATTAACAAATGGCTTTCAATTGGGATAAGTGTGAAATATTGCATTCTGGGAAGTCAAACCAGGGCAGGACTTATACAGTGAATGGTCGGGCCCTGGGGAACAGAGGGACCTAGCAGTACAAGTATATAGTTCACTGGAAGTGGCATCACGGGTAGACAGGGTGGTGAAGAAGGCTTTTGGCCCTCATCAGTCAGGGCATTGAGTATTAGGGACAATATGTTGCAGTTGTACATGATGATGGTGAGACTGCACTTGGAGTACTGCGTACAGTTTTGGTCACCCTGTTATAGGAAAGACATCATTAGACTGGAAAGAACACAGAGAAGATTTAAGATAAGATATTTTTATTAGTCACATGTACATCAAAACACACAGTGAAATGCATCTTTGTGTAGAGTGTTCTGGGGGCAGCCCGCAAGTGTTGCCACGCTTCCGGCGCCGACATAACATGCTCATAACTTCCTAACCCGTACATCTTTGGAATGTGGGAGGAAACCGGAGCACCAAAGGAAACCCACGCAGACACAGAAAGAATGTACAAACTCCTTACAGACAGTGGCCAGATTTGAACCCAGGTCACTGGTGCTGTAATAGCGACACGCTAACCTCTACACTACAAGGATGCTGCCAGGACTCGAGGGCCTGAGTTATAGGGAGAGCTTGGCCAGGCCAGGATTTTGTTCCTTGGAGTGTGGGAGGGTGACCTTATAAAGGTGTATGGAATTATGAGGGGTATAGATAGGGTGAACACACCAGGTCATTTTCCCAGGGAAGGGGAACGAAAAACTAGAGGGCATAGGTTTAAGGTGAGAGGTGAAAATCTTAAAAGGGACCTGAGGGGCAACTTCTGCACGCAGAGGGAGGTGCGTATATGGAACGAGCTGCCAGAGGAAGTGGCTGAGGCAGGTACAATAACAACATTATTTAAGAGACTCTTAGAATTTAAGAGACTCTTAGATAGACACATGAATGATAGAGAAATGAGGGGCTATGTGGGAGGGAAGGGCTAGACAGATCTTAGAGCAGGATAAAATGTCAGCACAATGTTGTGGGCCGAAGGGCCTGCACTGTGCTGTAATGTTCTATGTTCTATAACATTCAAAAGACACACGGATAGAAGGGGTTTAGAGGGATATGGGCCAAATGTGGGCAAATGGGACTAGCTTGGGGGGGGGCACCAATGGTCAGCATAGATGAGTTGAGCCAAAGAGCCTGTCTCCATGCTGTATTACTCTGTGACACTCTCTGTCACTTGACCAGCCTCATTATCCAACAGGAGGTTGGGTGAATCCTCTTCTGTAGTAGGGCCATCTATATATTACTTCAGAAAATTTCCCTGGACAGAGCTAACAAATTCTGCTCCATCTAATCCCTCAGCACTAAGGCAGTCCCGGTCAATACTAGGGAAGTTATAATCACCTATTATTACAACCTTATTGTCCCTGCAGCTTTCCACGATCTCCCCGCATATTTACTCCTTAATTCCCGCTGACTATTGGGGAAGGGGTGCTGTAGAATAACTCAGCTCTCCCGATAAAGTAACAGTTCCTCAGAGTGGGCTGACGATTCCTCCAGGGCTGATGTTACTCCTGATACTGAACTGCCGGTGCATGTATTGTGAGGGTTCAGCGAGAGAGGCTCCAACGCCCCAAAGTCCGGCCAAGTCCTATGGCCTGGGCTCCCAGATGACCTAATGCTTGGGGTGGTGTTTGGAGTGGATTTGATGCTGACTAGCATCTTGAAGCTCACCGCGCCCTATCTCGGAGAGACCCCTCCCGCCGCAAAGACTACAGCTCCCGTGGACTCCAGTGAAACTCAGCCGGCCATCAGTGTGGACACCGGGATGGCGTTCGGGGGGGGGGGGTGGGGGTGCGGGCGAGACTCACCTGCAGACTTGTTCCTGTTGCTTGATGCAGTAGAAGACAGCGCTCTGTGGAATTTGGGGCGCGCTGAGAATTTGGGGCGTGCTGAGGAGGACGGAACAAGCCACATTATTGCAAAGTGAGGGCGGCAAATCCAGAGAGATAGGGACTGGCGGGGGAGAGTGGGAAGTGAGGGCTGAGGAATAGAAGGAGGGAGACAGGTGGAGAGGGCAACTGAGAGGGAGAAAGGGGTCTGGGGAGAGGTAAGGGAGGGGAGAGGAGAGGACGAGAGTGAGGGAGAGGAAAAGAGGGAAGGAGACAGAAGAGTTAGAGGAGGCGGAGGGGAAAGGGATGGGAGGGAACGGACAAGAGAGTGTGAGTAGGTGGAGAGAAGAGGACTGGGCGAGGCAGGGAGCAGGGTGGGAGGGGGAAATGAGAGCGAGCCATGGACTTCTCTGAATGGATCACTTGGAATTAATTTCTGTGCTTCCCCTTCGCGAGGTTGCCCGGGGAGAGGTGAAGCTCCGACTGCCCTCCGCACTCTCCATTCCAGCTCTTCCTCGGCCCTGGGGTCGAGTGGTGCTGCGGCCGAGAAGAAGTGCTCACTTCGGAAACAAGACCGAACCTTCGCAATGAGAGGCATTCTGCTGCCTGTCTCCCTCACCTTCTGCTCCCTTCTCTCTGTGAGTAGCAGACCCAGACCGATGCGCTGTTGATAACTCGCCGTGGGTGCAGGATTTAAACAAGCTGGTCACCGAAAGTGAGAGAAGTTTGATTTGGAACGCGATGCACTCCGTTTCGCAACCAACGTTGGTTAAACATATACCTTCTCCCTGGTCTTAAATTTATCCGAAATCTTGTTCGTTTTGTTCCGGATAATCTTAAAAACGGGGGAAATGCAAGAGTAAATTACCTACTTTTCCAACGAACGATTTAAAATCACCGAACAGTAATATTTCTCTCTTCACCCATGCGAGCCGACCTGCGAAATATTTCAAGCATTTTTTTTGTCTTTTATGACTTTTTTTTCTCTCCGTCCTCACTTTGTCTTTCATGCGGTTACAATGTTGTTGGTTCTTGTGCGATTTCGGGTTATTTTCAGTCGCAGTTTACATGCCATTGTCGCAATTAAGCTAAATAGAGAATAGATTCCAGCATCTGCAGTCTCTTGTGTCTCCAATTAATAATACGTATTTGACAGTCCCGTCCTGAACTGTAGAGATCACGGTGATGACTGGAGTAATTTTTAATTTGCTTTTTGGAGACGCGGCTCGGTGCACAGACTGTTCCTGGCGCAGAGTTAAACCTTGAGTCCATTTAATGAGCTCTCCGTTTGTCTGTTGTGAACCGTTCCATCCCGGTCAAACCTCATCGCACCCGCGTCACTGTTAAACGCACACTGGCAAGCCGTTGTATTTACAAAGTACCGTAAATACTTTTCACCTCAGATCAATAAGACACTGATTGTTACGGGTGAGGGGAAGTAAAACTTCAGAGCTTAAATATCGATGCAACTCCCTCGGAATTCAGTGGGTCCCAGGTTAGACATTTTGGAGACGAGGCGAGAACTTGCGAGCGGAACCGTTTTGTTTGCTTGGAAAAAGATCAGGTGTGTGTGTGTATGGATTATCGGTGAGCTGATGTATCGGTGTATAGATGTATGGGTTTTAATAACTTTGCATATTAGTCCCTTCAGAGATAGCCATATGTTAACTCGGAGCCGTTATCCCTGAGGTGTATAGTACCCAGCCACTGTGTTCGGTACTCAGGCTGCAGTCTCTGCTCCCACTGAGTCAAGTCTAAAGGTCCGCTCGCTGTTCCTGTCCGCAGGTGAACGGGATTCACCATGATTGTCTGCTGCAATTGGATATCCAACGGGAGAAGCTTCACTGTTTGACAAGACTGAACAAACACAACGTTACTGAGCACTCTGAAGGTAAGGCCATGTGTCTGTTCCAGGTCTGTGACTGAGATTGGGGAACTGGTGGAATGAAATGGAGGAAGGTTGAGAACTCGCATTAGTATAATCCAGGGGATGCAGGGCTTCACTGGAGTGCTCCGGGAAACCAAAACTGCACCAACATCACATCAGCACATCAAATTCTACCCAAGAAGTGGCTTAACGATTATTAAAATATAGCGGAGATAATCGGAATTTTCCCAATGGGGCAAAATGCAAATTTTAACAAGAAAAAGCAGTATTTGCCAAGAAAAGGCCTTCATTTATGTAGCGCCCTGTATTGGTTTATTATTGTCACTTGTACCGAGGTACAGTGAAAAACTTGTCTTGCATACCGATAGTACAGGTCAATCCATTACACAGTGCAGTTACATTGAGTTAGTACAGAGTGCACTGAGGTAGTGCAGGTAAAAACAATAACAGTAGAGTAAAGTGTCACAGCTACAGAGAAAGCACAGTGCAATAAGGTGCAAGGTCACAACAAGGTAGATGGTGAGGTCAGAGTTTATCTCATCCTATAAGGGAATCGTTCAATAGTCTTATCACAGTGGGGTGGAAGCTGTCCTAAGCCTGGTGGTATGTCCCCTCAGGTTCCTGTATCTTTAAATGACTCAGTACACTTAAAAGCAGTGAAGTGTTTTTTCAAGTCTGGACGTACTTAAGAAATAAACTTTTTTTTAGTTGTCTGGTCTAATTAAAAGATAAAGGTGATAACTGTGTCGCTGGATAAAAAGTTTCACTGACAAGAGTGTAGAGCATAAAACCTTTGCCATGTTTATGACGATGTCTGTGATCTATAGTTCAGACACCGAACACCCACACAGACAGCGATTAAGTTCAGGCTCCACTGAGGGCTTGGGAGATGGTGTGAGTGTTATTCCCTCCTCATATACTTTGCTCGATATTCCATTTGATCCTGTAGGATGCCTGTTTGAGTGGCATTATACTGAAGACTCCCCTCACTTTGAATTGATGTAAGGATCAGTGCTGGGACCTCTGTTGTTTGCCATATATATAAATTATTTAGATGAAAATCTGGGTGGTCTGATTAGTAAGTTTGCAGACAATGCGGAAACTGCTGGAGCTGTGGATAGTGAGGAAGGTTGTCAAAGCGTACAGCAGGATATAGATCAGTTGGAAATATGGGCGAGGAAATGGAAGGTGGAGTTTAATCCGGACAAGTGTGAGGTGGTGCATTCTGGAAGGTCAAATACAAGAGGAAGGTGTACAGTAAATGACAGGAGAGATCTTGGGCTGAAAGCTTCCTGAAAGAGGCAAAACAAGTGGATAGGGTGGTAACAAAGGCATACGGAGTGCTTGCGTTCATCAGGTAATAACAGTTAGGAAGCCATGTTGCAGCTGTATAAAACTTTGGTTAGGCCGCATTTGGAGTAGTGTGTGCAGTTTCGGTTGCCACACTGTAAGAAGGATGTTGAAGCTTTGGAGAGGAAGAAGCAGAAGAGGTCTCCAAGGCATTGACTGGATTGGAGTGCATTAGCTATAAGGAGAGGTTGGATAAACTTAGATTGTTTTTGCTGGATTGTCAGAGGCTGAGGGGCGCCCTGATAGAAGTGTATAAAGTTATGGGAGACATAGATAGGGTAGACAGAGTCTTTTTCCCTGAGTGGAAATGTTAAACACACAACAACTTTTATCAATGCACCATAGAAAGCATCCTATCTGGATGCATCACGGCTTGGTACAGCAACTGCTCTGCCCAGGACTGCAAGAAACTGCAGAGAGTTGTGGACACAGCTCAGCACATCACGGAAACCAGCCTCCCCTCCTTGGACTTCGTCTTTACGTCTTGCTGCCTCGGTGAAGCAGCCAGCATAATCAAAGACTCCACCCACCCGGGTCATCACCTCTTTTCTCCTCTTCCATCGGGTAGAAGATACAGGAGCCTGAGGGCACGTACCACCAGACTTAAGGACAGCTTCTATCCCACTGTGATAAGACTATTGAACGGTTCCCTTATACAATGAGATGGACTCCAACCTCACAATCTATCTTGTTGTGACCTTGCGCCTTATTGTCTACCTGCACTGCACTTTCTCTGGAGCTGTGACACTTTACTCTGTACTGTTATTGTTTTTACCTGTACTACCTCAATGCACTCTGTACTAACCCAGTGTAACTGAACTGTGTAATGAATTGATCTGTACGATCGGTATGCAAGACAAATTTTTTTACTGTACCTCGGTACAAGTGACGATAATAAACCAATACCAATACTAGAGGTCATAACTTTAAGGTGAGGGGGGGAAAATTTAAATGAGATCTGCAAGGTGTTTTTTTCACACAGAGTGGTAGGTGCCTGGAACGCTCTGCTGGGGGAAGTGGTAGAAGCAGATATGAGAGCAACATTTAAGAGGCATTTAGACAGACATGTGAACAGACAGGGAATAGAGGGATACAGACCACATGTAGGCAGATGGGATTAGGTTAGACTGGCATTATGGTCAGCACAGACATCGTAGGCCAAAAGTCCTACTCCTGTGCTGCTGTACTGTTCTGTGTTCCAAGGTGAGGGGAAGGGTGGAGGTCAGAGCAGTACTCAATACCCCTATTTAATCCATAAGGAACCCAAACTCTTAATTTTGTTTTAAGATCTTCATGATATAAGGATTAATGGTTCCCCTGATGCTTTAGTTATAATTTAAATGTGTTTGGGGGGGGGGGGGATTTCTTCTGTTTGAAAAAACCATGCTGAACAGAAAATGTGACAATTCGATTGCACAGAATCGGTTCTTCTTTCACAGAGGCACAGAGAGTCCAATATAGTGTGTGGCTTGTGTGTCCTCAGTAAGGTGTGTTTAGAAACACAGAAGCTGGCACAAATGGTCCAGAAAAAGTAAAAGCAAAAAATGCTGGAAACACTCAGCAGGTCAGGCAGCATCTGTGAGAGAGAAAAACAGAGTTAACCACCTGAAACATTAAATCTGCTTCCCTCTCCACTGTTACTGCCTGACCTGCAGATAGTTTCCAGCAAACTCTGCTTTTATTTCAAGCTTCCAGCATCTGCAGTATTCTTCTTTCAGTGCAATTAATGAACCATCACCATTTGCTTCCTCTTGGTATGGTCTAGAACATCCTGTTGCACATCCCACTGTCTTGGAGTTGATTAGAGGACTTTGGACAACCAGTAAACCATACTCGGGCAACTGGCATTGACCAGGAATAAAAAATCTCCCCTTATGTTGATGTGATGTCTTCCTTTTCTCAAAAGCACACATAAAACAATTTTGTGCTGCCTCAACTATTTGCAAGTGAACCTGTGTCTGCAGAAGAAATCAATCCATAACCTTGCAATTATTTGCCAGATAATTGGCAATTCTTTTCTGGACACACTTGACTCCACAGAGATATAGGGGTCATGGAGGTGACAATAGGAGATTACAATATTTGACCCAATAGAGTTGGGAAACTCCAAAAATAAATCAGGTAACAAAAGCAGTTATAGAAAGAGAGAGATCAGTATTTCAGGAAGAAATCCAGGTTCAGAATTAAGGAGGAAAAAAGAGCGTTGACGAAGAGCTGAGGGAAACAAGTGCTCAAGGTAAGCGGTGAGGTTTAGTAATGAGAGTGGATTTTTTAGAAATTCAGCTGGAAAAGAGTGACCCACCCCTTTCAAACCGATGTTTCAAATCGTCTCTGCTTTGGTCAGCCCGACAGGACACTAGCCAGTTTCCTTCCTTTGGTGCCAAAGAAAAATTTCATGTAAAAATGCATCAGAACGTTCCAAAACTGAGCAGAATGAGGAAAATGGAGCAAAAGGCTGACGATTCAAGTTGTTAAATTACACAAATTTAACATGAGTGACAGGGGACACTGGAGGAAGATGAATTGTTGGATTATATTTTGTGGCCATCATTACTGATGTCTGAAACATGCATCTTAAGTTCCTCAATACATCGTTTTTTAATGTCTGCATTAATGGCAGCATTAAAATAAACACAGAATTGTGTTTAACAAGAAAATCCAAACAAAAACTGCTCTTGCTGGAAATCTGAAATGGAAACAAAATGCTGGAAGATCTCAACAGGACAGGCACCATCTGTGGAGAAAGAAACAAGAAGTTGAGCGGTCTTTGATCTTTGATCAATTTTCCCTTTTCCCATCTTCGATTTCTCCACATATACCTTACCTCCTGACACCACACCTATAAGACATGTCCTGATGGAGTACTTTCTATGTATTTGCCTGTATCAGTGAAGCTCCAAACAACATTCAAAAGGACCAACACCCTAATCAGTCTCCAATCAGTGACTGATTAGAGGAGTCAATATGGCTTTGTGCAGGGGAAATCCTGTCTCACAAATCTGATTGAGTTGTTTTGAAGAGGTATATAAGAAAATTGATGAAAGCAGAGTGGTAGACGTGGTTTATAGGGACTTCAGCAAGGCTTTTGACAAAGTCTAGCAGGGTAGGCTGGTCCAAAAAGTTAGGGCACATAGGATCCAGGGTTGGTATTGGTATTGGTTTATTATTGTCACTTGTACCGAGGTACAGTGAAAAACTTCTCTTGCATACCGATCGTACAGATCAATTCATTACACAGTGCAGTTATCAAACTGGATCCAAAATTTGCTTGGTGATAGGAGGCAGAGGGTAGTGATAGAGGGGTGCTTTTCTGACTGGAAGCCTGTATCCGTGGTGTACCATAGGGATTGTTGCTGGGACCATTGTTCTTTGTCATTTATATGTATGACTTGGATGAGAATATAGGTGGATTTGCTGACAACACAAAAATTGGTGATATAGTAGATGATGAAGAACATTGTGAAAGGATAAAGAGGGACATAGATCGGTTGGAAAGTTTGGCAGAGCAGTGGCAGATGGAATTTAATCCAGACAAGTGTGAGGTAATACATGTTAGGACATCAAGTACTAGCAGTACATATACAGTAAGTGGCAGGGCCCTAGGAGCATTGATGTACAGAAGGACCTTGGGATGCAAGTTCATAGCTCCCTGAAACTCGTGACACAGGTGGATAGAGTAACAGAGAAGGTATTCAGCATGCTTGCCTTCGTAGGCTGATGCACGGAGTATAAGGGTTGGGACATCATGTTGCAGCTGTACCAAGCAACGGTCGGGTCGCATGGAGTAATGTCTGCAGTCCTTCACACTACAGGAGGAATGTGGTAGCATTAGAAAGAATGAAGAAGAGATTTACCAGGATGTTGCCTGGATTTTAAGGAGATTTTGGATAGGCTGGGTTTATTCTCACTAGAACGCAAGTGGCTGATGGGTGACCTTATAACAATTTATAAGATTATGAAGGGCATAGACAAGATAGATAGTCAGAACCTCTTTCATAAGGTGGAAAGTCTCAAAATAGAGGGCACAGGTTTAAGGTGAGAGGAGAGAAATTTAAAGGAGATCTGAGGGGTAAGTTTTTCACTTAGAGGGTGGTGATTATGTGGATTGAGCTGCCAGAGGAGGTGGTAGAGGCACATGTGATTACAACCTATTGAAAGGCATTTGGACAGGTACTTGGATAGGAAAGGATTTCAGGGATTCAGGCCTAATGTGGGCAAATGGAATTAGTGAAGATAGGCAGTAACAGTCGGCATGGACGAGTTGGGCTGAAGGGCCCATTTCTGTGCCGTACAACCCTATGGCACTATGACCCTCCAGGACCATGCATCCCATCCACCATCCTAAGCATTCATTCCCTCCAGCACCAGTGCACAGTGGCTGCAATGTGCACCATCTATGATATGCACTGCTGTTACTTGCCTAGGGTACTCCATCAGCTCCTCTAACAAGGAAAAAGGTTACAGGCAGGTGGGAACACCACCACTTCACGGTTCCCCTGCAAGACACACACTATCCTGACTCGGAATGTATCCTGTTCCTTTATCATCGTTTTATCATCCTGTTCTTTAATTATCCTGGAACTCCCTAACCCCCAACAATGGGGAGAACATTCACCAGAAGGACAGTTCAAAATAGCAGCTCTGCACCACCTTCTCAAGGCAAGTAGAGATGGGGAATAAATGCTGGCCCTGCCATTGACACCCATATCCCAGAACATGCATAAGACAAACTAGAGTATCAATATTTTGCTGGAAGTTAAGAGTTTTTATTATTCCTCTTTTATTTTCAAATGTGTGAATCATTTCATGTATGTACATCAGCAGTCAACTAAACTTTATAACTGAAATCTTAGGTGTTCCTTCCTGAGATGCCCCAGTCCCACACCAACCTGGGTTTGAATAGCAAGGAGGAGCAATTAGCTGTTCACTTACCTGTTCACTTACTTGGGCCTCTGTACCTCCCTCTGCAACTGGATCCTCGACTTCCTTATCGGGAGACCACAGTCAGTGTGGATCGGTAGTAACATCTCCTCCTCGCCGACAATCAACACAAGTGCACCAGAAGGATGCGTGCTTAGCCCATTGGTCTACTCCCTCTACACTCATGACTGTGTGGTTAGGCACAGCTCAAATGCCATCTATAAATTCGCTGATGACACCATTGTTGTTGGCAGAATCTCAGATGGCAATGAGGAGGTGTAGAGGAGTGAGATAGATCAGCTGGTTGAGTGGTGTCACAACAACAATAGATTGGCTGGTTGAGTGGTGTTGCAAAAACGAACTCACACTCAAAGTCAGCAAGACCAAGGAATTGGTTGTGGACTTCAGGAAGGGGAAGTCGGGAAAACACACACCAGAGTGGTCAGCGGTGGAAAGCGCGAGCAACTTCAGGCTCCTGGGTGTCAACATCTCTGAGGATCTATCTTGGGCCCAACACATTGATGCAATCATAAAGAAGGCACGCCAGTGGCTCTACTTCATTAGGAGTTTCAGGAGATTTGGTATGTCACCAAAGACTCCTGCAAATTTCTACGGATGTACAGTGTAGAGCATTCTGACTGGTTTCACCACTGCCTGGTGTGGAGGCGCCAATGTGCAGGATCGAAAGAGGCTGCAGAGAGTTGTAGACTCAGCCAGCTCCATCACGGGCACAACCCTCCCCACCATCGAGGACATCTTCAAGAGGCAGTGTCTCAAGAAGGCATCCAGCATTACTTCGCCATTCGGGACATGCCCTCTTCGCATTACTACCATTGGGGAGGAGGTACAGGAGCCTGAAGATCCACATTCAATGTTTCAGGAACAGCTTCTTCCCCTCCACCATCAGATTTCTGAACAGTCCATAAACCCATGAGCTCGTTATTCCTCCTTTGCACTATTTATTTATTTTTGTAACTTGTAGTAATTTTATGTCTTTATGTCTTGCACTGTGCTGCTGCCACAAAACAACAAATTTCATGACATATGTCAGTGATAGTAAACCTGATTCTGATTCTGATTACTGGAGATGATCAATGTCTGACAGTCACATCGTGCAGAGGTTATCATGCCTGAGCTTAGCTCAGGTTTTACCTCATGCAGCTGCAGACTGCTTCACCCCTGAGGAACTGAACACTTGGCAATTATGAGAAAACATCCAGACTTTTGAACTTATGATGGAGTGAAGCCTATTGATATAGCAGCTGGGGATGGTTGAAAAACATGCAGCAGTCCCTGGGCTAAAATGATTTGCTTCCAACAACCACAACCATCTTGGTGAAACAGCCAGGAGTGCCTCCCCTCCTCCATCCTTCATTCCATGATCCACTGCCCTCTCCTACCAGATTCAGCCCTTGGCCTCTTCTACCTATCACCACTCAGCTTATTACATCTTCTCCCCTTCCCCCACCAACCTACCTTCCCCCTCTCACTTGGACTCACCTATCACCTGAACTCACCTATCCCCTGCCTGGATGTACTCCTCCCCCTCCCCCCCCCCTTCTTATTCTGGCTTTTGCCTTCTTCCTTTCCAGTCCTGATGAAGGGTCTCCGCCCGAAACATTGACTGTTTACTTCCCTCCATAGATGCTGCCTGACCTGCTGAGTTCCTCCAGCGCTCTTTGTGTTATGAGGAAAATTTTCTTCACATAGTAATAAGTCATTATGTTGAATTCAACCCTGGCAGGTTAGACTTAAACAAGTAGGATATGAAAAACTGAGCCAACATGATATTCACAATTTACCTCGTCATGGCCTTGCACCTTATTGTCTGACTGCACTGTACTTCCTCTGTAACTGTAACACTATATTCTGTGTTCTGTTATTTCTCTTGTACTGACTCCATGTAGCGATGATCTGTATGGATGGCTGGCAAAACAAAGTTTTTCACTGTACCTCAGTACATGTGACAATAATAAACCAATTTTAATTTTTTACCAATTTAAAAACAGAAAATGGAACATGCTGGAAAAGCTAAACAGTTAAGGTAGAATCTGTGGAAAAAGAAACAGTTAACATTTCGGATGACGGACCCTTCATAAGAAAAGATATCTTTACTAGTCACATGTACGTAGAAACTCACAGTAAAATGCATCTTTTTGTGGAGTGTTCTGGGGGCAGCCCGCAAGTGTCGCCACGCTTCCGGCGCCAACATAGCATGCCCACAACTTCCTAACCCATATGTCTTTGGAATGTGGGAGGAAACCGGAGCACCCGGAGGAAACCAACGCAGACACAGGGAGAACGTACAAACTCCTTACAGACAGTGGCCGGAATTGAACCCGGGTCACTGGCGCTGTAAAGCGTTACACTAACCACTACACTACGATGCCTGCCCATCAGACCTGAGAAAGAGAGAAATAGGTTAGTCCAGGTAGCAGCAAAGTATGGGTGGAACGAAGGGAATTTCTCAGATAGAGTGAAGACAAGTGGGGTCAGATTACGCTACTGTGGCTCTGTAATTTGTTGCAGCCCAGACAGAGAGGAAAGGCAAAAGAGATGGGAGGAAGAAATAGTTCTGATAAAGACAGGAAGAAAGAGCACGTTATCTGAAGTTGGAGGATTCGATATTGAGTCTGGAAGGCTGCAATGTTCACAGACGGAAGATGAGGTGCTGTTTCTCGAGCTTGCTTTGGGTATTATTGTAACAGTCTGTCCTGCCAGGCAGATCTCACCACCTCACCACTAACAACATATTACACAGGCAAAAAGCTCAGTATGCTGTAACTGCCGCCTGATCGGGGTCTCAACCCGAAACGCAACCATCCCTCTCCTCCACAGATGCTGCTTGACCCACTGAGTTCCTCCAGCAGTTCGTTTTTTACACTAATCTCATTTGCCTACATTTATCCCTCTACGCTTTGCCCATTTAAATGTCTGTCTAAGTGCTTCCTAAATGTAGCAATTGTCTCTGATTTCACCACCTCGTCTGGCACCACGTTCCAGATATCAACCACTCTCGGTGTAAAAGTAACTTACCCCTCATATCCCTTTTAAAACTTCTTCCTCTCATCTCAAACTTGTGCCCTCTTGTTTTTGATACGCCCACCATGGATTTTGACTATCTACCTCTCATACTCTTATATCCCCTCAGCCTCCTTCACTCCAGAGTAAACAAGGCCAGCCTATTCAGTCTCTCCCCATAACTAAAGTCCTACAGTCCAGGCAAGATTCCACATCTCCTCTGCACTCTGCAATCATATCCTTCCTATAATGTGGTGACCAGAACTACATACAATACTCCAAGTGTAGCCTAACTAGCGTTTTGTAAAGTTGCAACCTAACATCCCAACTCTTGTATTTTATGCTCGACTAAAAAGGCAAGCATGCCTTTAATTCCTTTCAGAACCCGGTGTGGTTCTATTGGACCACTTCTGCCAAACTCCAGTGTATTTATTCAACTTATCCTTGTAAGAACATTTGCTTCTTCCCAGGAATCAGTCAACTGATCAAAGTAGCACAACCAATTAAAAATGGGTGTCTGCCATTTCTTTGGCATTGCCCTTGTCTCCCAATGGAGTTGCTATGGGAAACAAGTGAACATGCATAAAATTCTGAATTCACTCAGCTAGAAATCTGATCTGTGCTCTTCAAGATCAAGACATTGCAAGTATGTTCTAAAAATACAGTACAACACATGAAAAGCATCCTTATTTCACCTTGATATGACATAGGCAGGCCTCCACCTCAAAAGAGCTTGTTACCTTTCAGAGTTCTCTAAATCTGTCAATGCAACAATGGCTTATTGAATGCTTTGGCTTTTCCTGTGATACATTGATGTGAATTGCAACTTTAAATACAAGGAAACCTTTGGTCCAGGACTATTACAATTTGCTTTCACATTTAATTGGGCATCATCTGGCTTTGCTTGAGCAGCAAATGAACCCAATTGCTGCTAAAAACTCTTGTAATGCAAACAAATTTAATTTACACTGGAGCAGTAAATACACTTCAAGGCTGATTTTCGTAATGATTTGTTGAACTTGAGAAGTTTTGTTACTTATCTAGTTGTTATTCCCTGGCTAAAGAAAATTTTCTTCATCCCACTCTTAAACCAGTTCCTTGTGACCTTCAAGCTACCCTCACTTGCTCTGTTGAACTGTTGTGCCCATAATTTACTGTGATCTGTCCCTGCAGATTATGCCTGGAACTGTGGGAAGATTTGCCATGCTCTTATCAATTGAAAGCTTTAAATCAGAATAACTGAAGGCTAAATATTATTTCCAGCTTTCAGCACACACTAACATTACACTTTTGCCACAAAACAGGCACAACAAATTTACATGTTGTACACACACAGACACACACACACACACACACACACACAGACACACACACACACACACGGCTGTGCAAATTCAAACACACACACACACACACACACACACACACACAAAGCTGTGCAAGTTTATATACACACACATACAATATACAGAAAATAATACACACTCACCAATACACAATGTAAATACACTCATAGAAACATGTCACAAGCACCATTAATACCAATTAACCCAAAAACAACACAACAACAGCATTGATTTGAGTAACATCTTTAATGTAATGAAATGCCTCAAAAACACTTAACAGGAGCATAATCAAGTAACATTTAACAAAATTTGACACTGATCCATGGAAAGAGGTATCAGATGACCATAGGCTTGGACAAAGCGGATTTCGTGGGACATCTTTGAGGAGGACCGTGAGGTAGACATACAGGGAGGAGAAATTCCAGACCTAAACATTACATTATAGAATTGTGAGTGAGAGTGGAGAATTAGAATGTGACCAAATAGGCACTGACATGAAAAAGCAAAATTGAAGTTTACTTACTCTATTTTTGTCAAAGCAGATGCTGCTGCATAACTAATAATGCTCCAGGCAGGATTTGCCATTTGCACCCATTAGTAACAGAGCAACGTTACAAGAGAGGTCAGCCAGCTGACTAACAGCTTGGATGCAGACAAAGTTCATCCACCACATTGTTGTTGTGTCACTAGGTTGACTGACCTGGACTTATCTACTGAAATTGAAGGTCTGAGCTATATATATTTATGGCCCACACTCGGTGCCATTGTGAAAAAGCTTTGCTACCCACTGTGGTCAGTCTAACTAGGAAATATTCCCCCAAATCATAGAAAGATCAAAAATATTGGCAAAACTGGCCTAACATGGCCAATGTTAAATTCTGTGTCCATTGCTACAAACTTGCATTTTAAAGGCTTTGAAAAGTCTGTCTCTGAGTAGTCCCTGCCTTTCCAAGTGATCATTAATCCTCCCTCAGGATTTTTTCCAGTAGCTTCCTCACCGGTCTGTAACTACCAGACTTTTTCTGCTGCCTTTCTTGAATACGGGACCACATTTGCCATCCTCCATTCATCTGGTACCTCACTCGTAGCCCAGCAAAGATTTAAAAATCTCAGTCAGGTCCCCAGCAATCTCATCCCTTGCCTCCCAATAAATCTCATCCAGTCCCAGGGATCTATCCACCTTTAAGCTCGGTAAAGCATCTATTACCTCCTCTTTATTTATGGAGACTTGCACTAGAATTTCACCTTCTTCACTTATTCTTCCAACTACAAAGTCCGTTTCCTTAGTGAATACTGATGAAAAATATTCATTTTGGACTTCAACTATACGTACTGGCTCTACTCACAGATTGCCTCTGTTGTCTTTACTGGGCCTTACTCTTTCCCTGTTATATTTTTGCACTTAATATACTTATAAAACACCATCAATTTAGCTTAATCATGACCTCTAGTGATATTTCAGTAACCTTTGGTAGTCTGTGGTAACTTTTGAAAATGTCATTACTGGTACAAAGCATAATGGGATTGTGTGTCTGTGAATTTGTGTTGGAAGTTGACAAACTCCAAATTGGATTCTGGGAATAAAATGTTAACAGTTGGGTTACTTAACTCCTCATGCTTCAACAGAAGACATTAATTAAGAGTGTACCCTAGTGATCTTTAGGTTGTGACTGGATAATGAGGCAATAGAAGCTGGCGAGGTGCCATAGTCAAGGATGTCACTCAGCGGCTGGAGAACATTTTGAGGGGAGAGGGTGAAGAGGCAGAATTTCTAATCCACAATGGTACAAGCAACATAAGTAGAAGGTAGTCTGAGGTCCTGCCAGCAGATTTTAGGGAGCTGGGAAAGAGGTTAAAACGCAGGACCTCAGAGGTAGTTATTTCAGGAATACTCCCAGTGTCACGTGCTAACAAGTATAGGAACTGAAGGACAGAGCCGATGAATGTTTGGCTGGAGAGGGTGCAGGAGGAAGTGCTTTAGATTTCTGAGACTCTGGGTCCCTTTCTGGAGCAGTTGGGGCCAATACATTTCAGATGGTTAACAGCTCAGTAGGAGCAGGACCAATATCCTCACAGTTTGGTTTGCAAGTGCTTTGACGGAAGTTTCAAATTAGCTTGGCAGGGGGATGGCACCTCAGTGGAAAGCCAGGAAGGAGGGAAACAAAGCTGGAAGTGAAAGAAGAATGTAGTAGCCAAAAATAAAGAGACATCAGAAACAAAGTCAAACAACAAATAAGGTCAGGGGATAGGAAAATGTCAAAAGGCCAGACTTAAAGGCATTGTACCTGAATGCATGCTACATCTGTAAAGAGGTGGATGAATTAATGGCACAAATACTCATAAATGGGAATGATCTGATTGTCATTGCAGAAACATGGCTTCATGCTGACTACTATGCTGGGAAACAAATATTCCAGGGTATTCGACATTTAGGAAGGATAAGCAATAAGGAAAAGGAGGTGGTGAAGCACTATTATTAAGTGATGACATCAGCATGGTAATTAGAAAGGATTTTGGCTTGGCAGATTGTAGAATCGAATTAGGATCAGTTTGTGCAGAGCTAAGAAGCTACAGGGAGCAGAAAATGGAGGGAATGGTTTATAAGCTTTCAAATAGTAGTACTGATATAGAGTAATATAACTGATGCAATTAGAAATACATGGAACAGGGTAAAACAGTAATTGTGGAGGACTTGTATCTAAATATATCAGCTGAGCAAATCAAATTAATGCTAACAATGTAGGAGATGAATTCTTGGAATGCATCAAGATGGATTTCTGGTTAATACATTGAGGAACTGACTAGGTGATAGGTTATTTTAGATCCAGTACTGAGGAAGGATTCACTAATAATGTAAAGAGGCCTCCAGGAAAAGGTAACCATGGTATTTTAGAATTTTACATTAAATTTGGAATTGATGCAGTTCAATCTGAAATCAGGCTTTTCAATGTAAACAAAGGAAGCTATGGAGATATGAGAGGCAGGTTGTCTGGAGTTGTTGAATGTAAAAAACATAAGCAATAGAGTGAATGGATTAGAATTTAAAGAAATATTACATGGTTTGCAACAAATATACTTTCCTTTAAGGCATAAGGATACAATAGGCAAAGCAGTCAAACTGGATTACAGGAGAAATTAAAGATAAAATCAAATCTAAGGAATAGGTTTACAAAGTTGCCAGTAAAAGCAATAAGCCTGATGTTGGGAGTGCTTTAGAATTCAACAGATGATGGTCAAGAAGTTGATAAAGAAAGGAAAATAGAACATGAGAGTAAACTAATGAAAAATGTAGCAATAGATTTCTGTATAGGTAGTAAAAAGTAAAAGTCCAGTGATAGCAGATGCTGGGTCCCTGACTGACAGAGAATTTATGATAGAGAGTGAGGAAATGGTAGAGTAATTAAACAAAATGTGCCTATCTTCACAGAAGAAGACTGAAAACCCCAGCCAGAAATAATGGAAAATCTGGGGTCCATTGCAAATGAGGGAGTAAAAGAAATGAGTATTTTGTAAAATTACCACCAGGGAAGTTAGTGAGTCTGAAAATCCCAAGGAGCTGATCCCAAGAACCCTGACATCCCAGGGTTTGAAAGAGGTGGCTGTGGAGATGATGGATGGTTCTAGTTACCATCTTCCAAAGTTTTGTAGGTTTTGGAATGATTCCTATAGATGGGACGGTAGCAAATGTGACCCCACCATTTAAAAAAAGAAAGAGGGAGAGAAGAAAGAGAAAATCTCACCTGTTAGCTTGAAAATAGTAGTTAGGAAAATGCTGGATATCAAAAGCAAGTGATATCAAGACACTTACAAATAATAATTTGATTGATTGAGCAGAGTCAATATAGATTCACGTGAGGGACTTGACTAATGTATTGGATTAGGTAAGGATTTATCCAGTTTAATAGATGAAGGGGAACTAATGGATGTGATGATTTTGGATATTTGGTAAGTTTTTGATAATATCCCACACAGGAGGTTGGTGAACAAGTGGAGTTGGGGAATTATATTCTAGACTGGATTGAGAGTTAATTGAGAGCTGACTAACAGACAGAAAACAAAGAGATGGAATAAATGGGTCCTCCTAAGGTTCTGAAGCAGGGTTTTGGCCCAAAATGTTGACAGTTCCTTTCCTCACACAGATGCTCCTTAACCCAGTGAGTTCCTCCAGCAGTTTGTTTGTTGCTCCAAATTCCAGTATCTGCAGTCGCTTTTGTGTTCTTCTAAAGTTGACTGGCTCTGACTATTGTGTGTGAACTGTGGGGATCAGTGCATAGGCCTTAACAATTCACAATTTATCTCAATGATTTGGCTGAGGGGACCCAGTTTGTTGAGAACACAAAACTGGCTGTGAAGTCGAATAGGATGCAAAAATACATCAAGTGGATACAGGCAAGAGTAAGTGGGTGCAGCAGATAGAGCACAGTGTGGAAAAATGAGAGGTTATCCACATTGATAGAAAAATAGAAATGGTATTTAGTAAATGGTGAAAAATTGGGAAATGTTGATGTTTAAAGGAACCTGGGTTTCCTTGTACACAAGTCACTGAAAGCTAACATGCAGACATTAGGAAGACAAATGGTAGGATGGCATTTATTGTAATTGGAGATTTTTTAATTCATTTTTGGGGATGAGCAATGCTGGCAAGGCCAGTATTCATTGCCCAGCCTTAATATGTCCTTGGTGACAACCATTTCAGAGGGATTTTTTAAAGAGTCAGCAACATGGGGCAAGTCTGGAGTCACATATGGGCCAGACCAGGTAACAATAGTGAAATTCTTCCTGACAGTCATTGGTGAACCAGATGGGGCAAAACTGTAGTTATTTTTGTCGTCATTACTAAAACAAGTTGTTACTTCAGATCATTAAATTAATTTAAATTCCACGGTGGATTTGAGCTTGGGATTGCAGTGCAGTGATTTAACCATCAGCATACAAAAGTAAAGATTTCTTACTAAATTATGTAGAGCCTGGGAAAGATCATACATGAAGTTTTGATCTCTTTGCTTAAAAGAGGACACTTGCTACAGAGGGACTGCAATGAAGATAACCAGACTGGTTCCTGGGATGTTGAGTCTAACACGCAAGGAGAGACTGAATAGACTAGGCCCCTACTCTTTAGAATTTACAAGAATGAGAGGGGGCCTCGTCATAACATACAAAATTCTTCGAGACATAACAGGGATGTTTCCCTGGCTGAGGAGCCTAGAACAAGGGGTCACAGTCACAAAGTAAGGTGTAGGCCATTTGAGGTACAGAGAAGATTTGAAATGGTTGATGAAGAGCTTGACATATGAAGAGGTTGAGGTGGTTGGGAGCTGAGAAGAACGAGAGGTGATCTGATTGAAACATACAAGATTCTGAGGGGAATTGAGAGGGTAGATGCTGAGAGGATGTTTCCCATCATTAAGACAAAGACAAGGTGGAATTTCTTCTCTCAGATGGTCCTGACTATTTGGAATTCAACACCCCAGAGCAATGTGGAGGTGGAGTCAATGAATCTACTCAAGGGCGAGGTGGACGGGGATTTGAAATACCAGGGAGTTGGGCTATGGGGAGAGAAGAGGAAAGCTCTATTCAGGCCAGGATTGGATCAACCATAATCTTACTGAATGGAGGAGCAGGCTTGAGGGGCTGATTGGCCTACTCCTTCTCCTGTGTTTTTTTATATATTATGTTGTTCTATTAGACCAAGGATGGATCTCCATGGCTGAGAATTTAAATATAAATTTATAAAAGTTACTAAGGTGCAATATGCAGGTTCAAAAACTGATTTAAATTAATATTTCTGCAACAGGAAACAAAGCCTAATTGTATTGCTTACCGTTATTAAGTTTCTTTCTCTTGATTAACCTCAAGCTTAGACAAAACTCATTATATAAACAAAGGCTTCATGAACAATCTGCTACTGAGTCAGCTGGTCGGTAGTGCTAAACATGCTATTTCCATTGTACTGTGCCTCTGAAATTCATTCCCTTAAAGGCATGCCAGAGCTATAGTACAACATGCTGACATGACTTTATGGTGCCTGTAGCACCCCAGAGCAGGAAAGAGTCTAAGCCAACTGAATGAGAGCAAACCTCAGAGATGTGGTTGCAGTGGTTGTACCACACAATAACCGAGAATCAAGATGATCTTTAGGCTTATTTGATCTCATGCAATGGATTTCAGCCCCAAGTTCTGGAATTCCCTTCCTAAATCTTTGCTACCTGCATTTCCTTCTTTAAGAAGCTGAAGTGTATCTCACGGACTAAACAATTGGACACCTTTCTTGATGTCTCTTGAAGTGACTGTTTTGAATTTTTCCAATGGCACTCCTGGAACATTTTACCACTTTAAAGGCACAATGTAAATGTGGGCTGAAAAAAAAGCCCTGCTTACTTAAAGCATCAAACACTTTGTTAATTCAACACAATTACAAACATCAACAAGGAAAAACAGCGATGATATGTTTCAGTAGAGGTAGATAGAATGCAGTATTGCCTGTAAACACTTTGGTAGCAGCATTTTAGTTACCATCAACAGATATTAGTTTTGCGTAATCACTTTCAAGAGTACTTTGCTGCAAAGCACTTTAGGGCATCCTGAGAAGGATGTGAAAAGTAGCAAATGTCGGTCTTTCAAATGCCTTGTTCTTTCATGTGCACAATTATAAAACACAGTTTTATTTGCAATTTTGGCCCAGAATTTGCAGCCAACAGCCATCTGCCTGTGTTCAACTATATTCTCTGAGAATAGTTCACATTTGTATGCAAGCCCTGAGACCAGTTTGCTGGAAAATGCCAGCTCCAATCTCAGTGGCAAAAATCTGCACCACAGCAGGGCCCTCCTGTATTTAGATCTCATCACGAGGTTGGACCTGGTCTGGCCCTGCCTGCAACCTTGTTGAAAATCATTAACAAGTGGCTAAGCCACATCTCCTACCCATCAAAGCAAATGAATAATTGGTATTGGTTTATTATTGTCACTTGTACCGAGGTACAGTGAAAAGCTTGTCTTGCATACAGTTCGTACAGATCAATTCATTACACTGTGCAGATATATTGAGGTAGTACAGAGTGCATTGAGGTAGTACAGGTAAAAACAATAACAGAATACAGAGTAAAGTGTCACAGCTACAGGGAAGTGCATTGCAGGTAGACAATAAGGTACAAGGTCATAACAAGGTAGATTATGAGGTCAAGAGTCCATCTCATCGTATAAGGGAACTGTTCAATAGTCTTATCACAGTGGGATAGAAGCTGTCCTTGAGCCAGGTGGTACGTGCCCTCAGGCTCCTGTATCTTCTGTATAAGTGAATGTCTCTGAATTTAACACTCTAATTCTGACACTTTAGCTTTTTTTAAATATTTCTAAGTGTCAGAATATTATTTAAAAATACCATAACACCTAAATGTACTTGAATCAACAATTAACAAAGTCTGAAAATATTACTTAACCTTAACCTTTCACAGCCATGGAATGCAGAACATATGATGCCACGTGCCTGTGATGCCGCTGCAAGTAAGTTTTCATTGACCTGTGCATACATGTACTTGTGCGGATGACAATAAACTCAACTTTGACTTTGAGACACAAGAGACAGCAGATGCTGGGATCTGGAGCAACAAACAATCTGGACTGATGCAGGGTTTCGACCCAAGCATCGACAATTCCTTTCCCCCCCCACAGATGCTGCTCGACCCACTGAGTTCCTCCAGAAGATTGTTTATTGTTCTTTCACAGCCACGCTCCTCCACTGAAATCAGTGAAGAGGCTCCTCGTTCCAGTCTCAACCAGTGCAGGTTCTTTGACTGAATTCTCCCGACTAAGTGCTGGTGAACTGCTGCAATGGTGTGCTCTGGCCCTGGGGTCCAATTTCAGAACACAGTCCTGAAATTGGCGGCTTGGGATTTCCATACATTACAAGGCCCAATCCAATCCATCAAAACTAATTCAAGGGTCCATGAAGTAAGGAGTACATCAAATTGAGAATGAAATTTTTTACCTGAAAAATTCCTGTCAGGGCTCTAGTCTCTGAACACTTAAGAGTCATGGAGTCATAGAGTCACATAGCACAGAAATAGGCCCTTTGACCCAACTGATCCATGCCAATCAAAATTCCCATCTAAGCTTGTCCATTTGCCCGTGTTTGGCCAATATCCTTTAAGTACATAGCGAGTCCTTGGAACATAGAACATAGAACACTACAGCACAGTACAGGCCCTTCGGCCTACAACGTTGTGCCGACATTTTATCCTGCTCTATAATCTATCTAAACCTTCCCTCCCACATAGCCCCCTATTTTTCTATCATTCATGTGTCTATCTAAGAGTCTCTTAAATGTCCCTGATGTATCTGCCCCTACAACCTCTGCCAGCAGTGCATTCCATGCACCCACCACTCTCTGTGTGAAAAAACTTACCCCTGACATCCCCCTTATACCTTCCTCCAATCACCTTCAAATTATGTCCCCTTGTGTTAGCCATTGTCGCCCTGGGAAAAAGTCTCTGACTGTCCACTCGATCTATGCCTCTTATCATCTTGTACACCTCTATCAAGTCACCTCTCATCCTCCTTCTCTCCGAAAAAAGCCCTAGCTCGCTCAACCTATCTTCATAAGACATGCTCTTCAATCCAGGCAACACCCTGGTAAATCTCCTCTGCACCCTCTCTAAAGCTTCCACATCATTTCTATAATGAGGTGACCAGAATTGTCTCATGAATTATTACAAGTGCATGTGTCTATAGGATGCAGTATACATAAGGACATACAGAATAGGAGCAGGAGTAGGTCATGCAGCTCTTTGAGCCTGCTCTGTCAATAATTAAGATCAAGGCTGATTTTCCACCTCAGCACCATTTTCCAGGACTGTCCCAAGACCTCTTGATTCCCTTAATGTCCAATAATCTTTTGATCTCTATTTCAAATGAACACCAAGCCTCCACAGCTCCCTATGGTGTAGAATCTAAAGGTTCACCACTTGCTAAGTGAAGACATTTCTCCTCACCTCAGTTCTAAATGTCCTACCTCTTATCCTGAAACTGTGTCCCCTGATTCTAGACTCCTGAGTTGGGGAAAATATCCTCCCAACATCCAGCTTGTCAACCCTTTTCAAAAATTTAGTAAGTTTTGATGAGACCTCCTAATCTTCTAAGCTCAAGAGAATGCAATCCCAGGCTATCAATCTCTCCACATATGGCAAACCCGCCATCCCTGAAACTAGTCTGGCACTTGAAGAACAAGTAATGAATCCTCTATTCTAACGTTTAATGTGATCTGCTTAGAGTCAATTGTCACTGCCTTGAGTTGATGTTACAGAGGCCAGCACACCCTCAAAATGCTAACCTTACTGTCCCATTACGAACAGCAATTCAGTCGGCTTCGATGTGAAAGGGGCTTTCTAGTGGCTGTCCAAAATGCCCTACTCATTCAAATTTTCAAATTTTCAATATGAGATCCGTTGACCAAAATAAGGCCCTGAATGATATTTTAAGTAAGAAGATAGTAAAGATAATGTGTATATGGGGTCCTTCCCTAGAAATGGGACTGTCTGGATGAGAATCAACTGCGCACAAATGGCGGACAAGTTCAATAAAACAAATACAGGAAGAGTGGGAAAATGACTCATTGAAATTTGAATAGAAACTTATTGAGAAAATTTCTTTGTGAAAGTGGGTTGAACATTTGTAATGCTGATCTCCCTTCTCCCCTTTCCTTATATGCTTCTTTTTTTGACATCTGGTGATACTCTTTCTGATGATGTTCCATGCCAGAAGATCATGAACATTTACAGATTCATCCTCCTCTGAGTCATTGCCTGTACTGTAACTGAAATATGTGGCAGACTGAATCTTTAATTAATGGGTGTTGTGCCAAAAGTAATAATGTGAGGCTGTATTTGGCAAGGGTGGGACATGTATTCTTTCCTGGTAGTTGTCATGTTTGAGTTTAACTTCACACACCTGCACAGTATTTACTGAAATGTTCTGTGGTAAAACAAAAGATCAACTTTTGCTTCAAATTCACTGTAGAAATTCCAGCGGTCCCTATTTTTTAATATTTGTACATCCATTGCGGACTTTGCTGGCAAGACCAGAATTTATTGTCTATCAAATTATCTTCTTGAACCAATGCAGTCCATGCAATGTTGAGGAAGGAGTTATATGTTTTTGATCCATGAAAGAGCAGTGATATATTTTTCCAAGTAAGCATGGTGTGTGATTAGAGGGCAACCTGAAGTTGACACGTTCCCATGCACCCACTGCACGTCATTAAAATCACGACTTTGAGAGTTTCTGTGGAATCCTTGGCAAGTCTAAATAGATAACTTACTGAATTAGACCATAAATCTTAAAAAAGATTAGTGAACCTCAATGAACCTCACAAAAGATTAGTGAATAATAATTGGTGCAGTTAGCAGACCTGCTGCCTCACAGCTCCAGAGATCTTGGGTTCAATCCTGACCATCAGTGCTTTCTGTGTGGAGTTTGCACATTCTCACTGTGTCCATGTGGGTTTCTTCTGTGTGCTCCAGTTTCTTCCCACATCCCAAAGATGTAGGGGTTCGTAAGTTCATTAGCAGCTATAGATTGTAGGTGAATTGTAAAATCTGGGGTAATTGATGGAAATGTGAGGAGAATAAAATGGGATTGGTGTAGGATTAGTGTCAATGGATCCTTGATAGTCGACAAAGACACGGTGGGTTGAAGATCCTGTTTTCATGCAGTATGACTCCATGACCCTGCTACTCAATGAATAAGTGAATATAAACTGGTAGAAGTTTGTATGTGGACTTTGTAAGCAAAATACATTTAAGATGATGTTTACAGTTTTGGTGAATCTAGAACTTTTAATTTGGAATTGTGGATGTGTAGGAGTTAGAAATGTTCACAGAGTCATCATCTGACAGGAAACATCTTGAAATCTCCTGAAGCAGTCCAGTCATCCAAGGCACATTATGCCACCAAGCTATGAATGTTAAGCCTTATGGAGCTAATTAACTTCTCAGTGGCTCTTTTTAATGTGCTTCTTGCTGTCCTATGTACAAATCCCATCAATTAGATGGGTCTGTGGGAGTACCTTCACCACACTAACTGCAGCAGCTTAACAAAGTGGCTGACCACCTTGTCAGGACCACCTGGCCCTTGCCAGTTTTATGCTCTATAGGAGCCTCCGCACACTCCTCTTCCTTGTGGTCTGCTTTAAGTACAACTTTCCCCCAGCAGTGTTAGATCAGCCAGCTGACAATGTCTTAAAATGTACAAGCGGATATGGCGCGGTTCACTGTTCATGCAGCACCGATTTGAAGATAACAAGATAACAGTTACATAACTGGACAGTTATCATGCTGTCCAAAACAGTAATATACATCAATCACTCTGGAAACAGATGAAAGTGGAGCACAGATTTCCAATTGAAAATTAGAAGGGAATCGTAGATTGTTTAAGGTGAAAATGCCTGGGTAATACCTGTAAACAGGATTGGACATACACTATCAATGGTTCAGTTTACAAAAGGATATCAGTTGAACAATGGATATTCCAGTTCAGAAAGGATTCCAGATCAGTATCTTTCTGTTGAATTAGCTGATAGCCTACAGGACTGTTAAAGTGTCCTATCATAGGCCTCAGCTCCACAAATCAACCTGGGCAAGCGAATGCATAAGAACATAAGAAAATAATAGCAGGAGTAGGCCATTTGGCCCATCAAGCCAGTCTATCATTCAATGTAATCATAGCTGATCTTACCCAGCCATCGTCTCTTATGTAGAGACAAGAAACTGCAGATGCTGGAATCTAGAAAAAAAACAAACTGCTGGCCGAACTCAATGGGTTGAGCAGCATCTGATCCAGGGTCTCAGCTTGAAGCATGAACCATCCCTCTGCCTCCACAGACCCCACCCACCTGGGTCATTCTCTCTCCTCTACTCTCCCATCAGGCAGAAGATACAGGATCCTGAGGGCACGTACCACCAGGCTCAAGGACAGCTTCTATCCCACTGTGATAAGACTATTGAACCTCTATACGATGAGATGGTCTCTTGACTTCACGATCTGCCTTGTTGTGGCCTTGCACCTTATTGTCTACCTGCAATGCACTTCCTCTGTAGCTGTGACACTTTATTCTGTATTCTGTTATTGTTTTTATGCTGTATTACCTCAATGCACTGGGTAATGAATTGATCTGTACGAATGGTATGCAAGACAAGTTTTTCACTGTACCTTGGTACAAGTGACAATAATAAACCAATACCAATACCAGATGCTGCTTGATCCGCTGAGTTCCTGTAGCAGGAACACAAGAGACTGCAGGTGCTGGAAGCTGGAGCAACAAACAAGATGCTGGAGGAACTCAGCGGGTCAGGCAGCCTCTGTGGAGGGAAATGGACAGTCAAAGGTTCAGGTCAAGACTTCATCTGGATGGACAATCTATAGTAGTTTGTTTTTTGCTGCCATCTCCTCTGTGCCAATTCTGGGAGTCAGACAAAGAATGGAATGTTTTGAAGAGAAGCTCTAAATTTCTCAGTGATTTTCTGTCTTCATTAATGATGACAAGTGGTTACACAAAGAACTGAATTGCTTCAGATATGACACTAAAGGCATGTTTGTTTTTCTTCTTTGTTCCAGGCTGTGCTGGGATTTGGGATAATATCACCTGCTGGATGCCAGCCAAGGTTGGAGAAACAGTCAGCATGCCCTGTTCAGTAGTCTTCAGGCACTTCACCACAGAAGCAGGTCTTTATTAGAATTTGGATTGTTTTTTTTAAAGAAGTGCTAAATTCTTAGGAAGTAATTTGTGAGAGAAGAAGGGAGAAGGTGTTTGAGAGTGGAGAACTCATTCTAGGTGATATTTGACATATCTTTAGAGATGGGTTCACAAGGATTTGTCAAAAGTGACAATAACCCAAAGACTCCTGAGATGTCACAAGTAAATCCATTTTTCCCTCACACCACTCTCCATAACCACAAAGAGTTTATCAAGTGAACTTTCTGGACCAAGCCTCCTTTAGACCTTATGTAATAGCACATTCATTATGAAACCATAAAGACTGCTAATACAGATTTTACACATACACTTCTACAGTTTAGCCAAGGTTAATCCGTAATAATAATTGTCTGAGTGATGAAGTGACATTCCGTGAGGCACTGTACACGTTGCTTTGAATGAGTCATCCATTTTTATTAATGATGTCTTCTGTTCTGCATAAAGATCCTGTCCAATGTTACTAATGAAAAATGTCAATTTTCTAATGACTTGCACCTGCCCAAGCAATAATTCAGGTTCCATGTTGCGTAAAAAGATTTTAAGCCTTTTGAGAATAGTTTTGAATCCTCCCATACTTAGTGGGAAGATCCTGGCTGTTTGCACATTAAGCATTGAATGCAGCATCATGTGCCGTGATTCAAATGATTCAATTAAGGTCCCACATGGTAGGCTAGTCTGGAAGGTTAAGGTACATGGAAACCAACGCAAGTTGGTTAATGGGTTCCAGAAGTAGCTTGGTCGTAGGAGGCAGTGGGTAATGGTGGAAGGATGTTTTTCTGACTGGAATTCTGTGACTGTTGGTATATCACAGGGATTGGTGCTGGGGCATCTGCTGTTTGTGGATGTTTAAGTAGGAGGTGTGATTTGTAAGTTTGTGGATGAGACAAAAATTGGTGGGGTTGTGGATAGTGAGGAAGGTTGTCCACACAGTAAGTAGCAGGGCACTAAGGAATATTGATGAACAAAGTGACCTGAGGGTCCAAGTTCATAGTTCCCTTAAAGTGGCAGCATAGGTGGATAAGGTGGTGAAGAAAGCATATGGCATGTTTGATTTCATAGGCCACGGCACAGAGTGTAAGAGTTAGGACAGTATGTTACAATTTTACAAAACACTGGTTAGACCACACTTGGAGTATTGTCTGCCGTTCTGGTCGCCACACGATAGGAAGGATGTGATTGCACTGAAGAGAATGCAGATGTCACCTGGATTGGAGTACTTTAGTGATGCGGAGAGATTGGATAGGCTGGGCTTGTTTTCCCTGGGATGAACAAGGTTGAGGGGTGACCAGCTGGAGTATATACGATTATGAGAGCTTTAGATTGTGTAGATGTTCAATATCTTTTTCCCATGGTCAGGGTATCAAAGACGAGAGGGCATAGTTTTAAGGTGAGAGGAAAGAGCTTAAAGGGGATCTGAGGGGTAAGTTTATTTTTACATGGAGAGTGGTTGATATCTGGAACGTGCTGTCAGGGGAGGTGGCAGAATCAAATACAATTAATGTTTCAGAGGCATTTAGATAAACACCTAAATAGGCAAGGGATATGGTCCTAGTGCATGCAAATGGGATTAGTGTAGATCGGCAGAAGGGTTGCCGTGGGCATGGTGAGCAGAAGGGCCTGCTTCTGTTCTGTATAACCCTATGACTCTATGTATGGTTTTGTACATACATATTTGGATCATTTCACACTAGCCTGCTTGCAAACTCATTGATGGTCTGCCTTAGGTCACACCCGCTCTCTGTGAACTAATGAACCGTGAGGAGGATGATAATAGATTTCAATTAGATAAACACGGGTTGGTGGAATGGGCAGAAAGGTGAGAGATTACATTCCCTCTTGTGGGGAATCTAGGACTAAGGGACAGAGTTTCAAATAAGAGGTTGTCTATCCAGGATGGAGATAAAGAAGAAAAACACAATGATGCTGGAGGAACTCAGCAGGCCGGACAGCATCCGTGGAGAAAAGCAGGTGGTCAACGTTTTGGGTCAGGACCCTTCCTCAGGATGCCACGGACGCTGCCTGGCCTGCTGAGTTCCTCCAGCATCATATGTTTCTCATCTAGATTCCAGCATCTGCAGTCCTTTGTTTCTCTGGAGTTAAAGAAGAATTTGTTCTCCCACAGTGTGGTGAATCATTGGGACTGTGTACACCAGACAACCATGGAAGCTGGTTCATTGAAGACTGAAGATGGAGTTTGGTAGCTGAGGATTAGGGGGAACCAAGGATCGTGAGAAACCGGCAGGAAAGTGAAATTGATGCCAAGGTTGATCAATTTATTGAAAGGAGAA
Source organism: Pristis pectinata (assembly GCF_009764475.1). Taxonomy (NCBI): domain Eukaryota; kingdom Metazoa; phylum Chordata; class Chondrichthyes; order Rhinopristiformes; family Pristidae; genus Pristis; species Pristis pectinata. Next base: position 18,419,675 of record NC_067409.1, on the reverse strand, counting down.
GCGAGTTAGAGCTGCCATGTCGCATATTTCTGCTTCTTTTACATAAGTTTTTCTATTAAATGCTCACTGTTCTGCAATGATTGGCAACCTGACCTGGCTGATTCAGGAATGCAAATTAGAAATAGGACAGGTGGTGTATTTTTTAAGTAGTGAGAGTCATAAGAGTCATACAGCACGGAAACAGGCCCCTCGGCCCAAGTGGTCCATGCCGACCAAGATGCCCCATCCAAGCTAATCCCATTTGTCAGTGTTTGGCCCATTACCTTCTCAACCTTTCCTATCCATATACCTGTCCGACGGTTTTTTAAAAGTTGCTACTGCACTTCCTCTGGCAACTCATTCCACATACATGCCACCCACTGCGTAACAGAGTTGCCCCTCAAGTTTTTAACAAATCTTTCCCCTCTCACCTTAAATGTATGCCCTCTAGTTCTTGATTCCGTAACCCTGGAAAAAGACTGAGTGCATTCAACCGATCTATGCCCCTCGTGATTTTATGCACCTCTGTAAGATCACCTCTCAGTCTCCTATGCTCCAAGGAATAAAGTCGTAGTCTGTCCAACCTCTCCCTGTAACTCAGTCCCTAGACATTGAAAGACGTTGGTTTACAGAGGGATCTGACCGTCCTTGTATACAAATCACTGAAATTTACATGGGTAATTAGAAATGCAAATGGTATATTGGAATATATTGCAGCACAAAGTAAAAGATATCTTATTGCAATTATATGGAGCTCTGATGAAATAGCTCCCAGGATATTGTGCACAAGTATGGTCTCCCTACCTAAGGAAGGATATACTTGTCACAGAGGGCATGCAATGAAGTTTTGCCATATTGACTCCTGAGATGGGGATATAGTCCTATGAGGAGAGATTAAACAAACTAAGTTGATAATTCTGGAGTCTGTAAGAATTATCTAATTAAAATGTACAGATTTCTTACTGGGCCTTGACAGGATAGATGAGGTTTCCTCTGGCTGAGGATATCTGGAACTAGGGAGTCACAGTCTCAAAATAAGGTCTGCCATTTGAGACTGAGATGAGAAGAAATTTCTTCACCCTGAGGGAAAGGAATCTCTGGAATTCTCTGGCTGAACGGCGGTAGAGAATCATTCACTGAGTATATTCAAGAAATAGAGTTTGATAGAGCTTTGGATCTTAAAGCGAGATGGAATCAGTGCAGGAAAATGGTGCTGAATTAAAAGACCAACTAAGATTTATGGAATGGCTGAGCAGGGGTGAGGAGCCAAAGGGCCTACTCCCGCTTCTGTTTCTCACTTACTTATTTTTTTAAGCAAGGATATTTACCTGTATGCTTAGGCAAGGTTTTTGTATAAAACTAATCCAAGGTTTTTCATTTGATTATTCTTTAGTCATAGAACATGGAACATAAAACAGTACAGCACAGGAACAGGGCCTTTGGCCCATGATGTCTGCACTGAACATGATCCCAAATTAAACTAAATCTCTTCTGCCTGCATATGATCCAAATCCCTCCATTTCCTGTATACTCATGCGTCTAACAGCTTCTTAAATGCCATTATCCCCAGCAGCCCATTCCAGGAACCTGCCACTCTCTGTGTAAAAAAAATTTGCCTCACACATCTCCTTTAAATGTTCCCCCTCTCACCTTAAACGTATGTCCTCTGGTACTTGACATTTCTACCCTGGGAAACAGATTCTGCCTGTCTACTCCATCTATGCCTCTAATCATGTTATAAACTTCTATCAGGTCTCCCCTCAGCCTCCGCCGCTCTGGAGAAAATAACCCCAGAGTTTGTCCGACCTCTCCTTATAGCTCATGCCCTCTAATCCAGACAGGATTCTGGAAACCTCTTTTGCCCCTTTTGAAGCCTCCACATGCTTCTGTTATGGGGCAACCAGAATTCACACAATACTCCAAGTGCGGCCCATCCAAAGTTTTATACATCTGCAACATGTCTTCCCTACTCTTATACTCAGTGCCCCAGCCAATGAAGGCAATCATCCCATATGCCTGCTCTCCCACCCTATCTCCTTGCATGGCCACTTTCAGGGAGGTATGGACTTGGACCCCAAGATCCATCTGTACATCAATGCTGTTAAGGGTCCTGACATTAACTGTATACTTTCCCTTTACATTTGACTTCCCAAAGTGCAACACCTCACACTTGCTCAGATTAAACTCCATCTGCTGTTTCTTCACCCATATCTGTAACTGATCTATATTCTGCTGTATCTTTTGACAGCTCTCTACACTGTCCACAACCCCACCAATCTTTGTGTCATCTGCAAACTTACTAACCCACCCATCTACATTTTCATCCAAGTCATTCATATATATCCTTTGACAAGCTGCTGCACATGAGGCTGCTAAACAAGATAGGAGCCCATGGTATTACAGGAAAGGTACTAGCATGGATAGAAGATTGGCTGACTGGCAGAAGGCAAGGAGTGGGAATAAAGGGGGCCTTTTCTGGTTGGCTGCCGGTGACTAGTGGTATTCCACAGGGGTTGGTGTTGGGTCCACTACTTTTCACGTCACGTTTTAATGATCTGGATGACGGAATTGAGGGCTTTGTGGCCAAGTTTGCAGATGATACAAAGATAGGCGGAGGGACAGGTAGTGTTGAGGAAGCAGGGAGTCTGCAGAAGGACTTGGACAGGTTGGAGAATGGGCAAAGAAGTGGCAGATGGAATACAGCGTAGGGAAGTGTATAAGCATGAACTTTGGTAGAAGGAATAAAGGCGTGGAATATTTTCTAAATGGGGACAGAATTCAGAAATCAGAGGGGCAAAGAGACTTGGGAGTCCTAGTGCAGGGTTCCCTAAAGATTAACTGGCAGGTTGACTTGGTAGAAAGGAAAGCAAATGCAATGTGAGCATTCATTTCGAGAGGACTAGAATATAAAAGCTAGGATGTAATGCTGAGGCTTTATATGACATTGGTCAGACCACATTTGGAGTATTGTGAGCAATTTTGGGCCCCATATCTAATAAAGGATGTGCTGGCATTGGAGAGGGTCCAGAGGAGGATTAAAAGAATGATCCCAGGGATGAAAGGGCTAATGTATGAGGAGCATTTGATGGTTCTGAGCCTGTAATCACTGGAGTTTAGAAGGATGAGGGGGATCTCATTGAAACCTACCGAATATTGAAAGGCCTGAATAGAGTAGATGTGAAGAGGATACTTCCAGTAGTGGGAGAGTCTAGGATCAGAGGGCACAGCCTCAGAACAGAAGGGCATTCCTTTAGAACAAAGATGAGGAGGAATTTCTTTAGCCAGAGGATGGTGAACCTGTGGAATTCATTGCCACAGATGGCTGTAGAGGCCAAGTCATTGGGTATATTTAAAGTGGAGGTTGATAGGTTCTTGATTAGTAAGGGCATCAAAGGTTACATGGAGAAGGCAGGAGAATGGGGTTGAGAGGGAAAAATAAATTAGCCATGATCAAATGGCGGGGCAGACTCAAAGGGCCGAATGGCCTGATTCTGCTCCTATGTCTTATGGTCATATATCACAAACAACTGAGGCCCCAGCACTGCTCCCTGCATAACACCACTGGTCATGAACCTCCAGACAGAATAACACCCTTGCACCACTACCTTCTGTCACAGTGGAGTCACAAGTATGTCCTGAAGTTTTTCAGTACAACTTACATAGAGTAGATATAGGGCAGACCAATACAAGGCTGTCCCTGCATCTACATCAACAAAGCTTGAGATTATTTAGCACTCACACCAAAAGGTAAATGCTTTAGTATGACTCCTGGTCCAATCCATCATTCAATGGAAACTCCTATGGAATCAGATTTAGGTAAATTCTGCAGCGAATCTTTATATACAATTGCATGAAGATCTTGTTCAAACACAAATTTGTTGCAATGTTCAAAAGACACTAAAATAAAATCTGAAGAAAACACTAGATTTATTTACTTCACTTCAGGTGGTGTTTTGGTATATGTACCAGTCACCAGCGATAAATCCATTAATCTTTCTCTTAAAGGCAATATAAGCAAGAAATGCACGGCTGAAGGGTGGACAGGTACATTTCCAGATTATGCTGAAGCATGTGGATTTCACATCAATAAGACAACTGAAGAGGTAAGCTCACAAATATATGTTTCTCACCTCCTTGGGTAGGCATCCATATCTGGGCCCCACATCTCCATCGGCTTCCATCTTCATCAAACTTACTAGCTGTAACCCACAGTGGGATAAGCATTGTCCTCATTCACACAAGATCTTTTTAAAGTGGTCTTGTGCCCTTGTTTTAAGAAAGCAGAGTAGAAATGTTACTTCCAGTCTACTTACTTCAGAACTGTTTAACCAGCTCTGTGAAAAGAGAAAGAATTAAAATTAAAATATTTCATCAGAACTGATAGATTATCACCCTGAAACCTTAATCCTGCTTCTCTCCACTAATGTTGCCTGATCTCTTGAAAGCTTTAGGCATTTTTTTTGTTTTTATTTTGGATTTCCAGCATTTGCAGTATTCTGTTTTTGTATTTATTTCAGTTTGATTTAGATATTTATAGTATTTAAATTATAATAATATTTTTTATTATTCACATGTACATTGTAACACACAGTGAAATGCATCTTTTTGCGTTACTGAGAATGTGCTGGGGGCAGCCCGCAAGTGTCGCTACGCTTCCGGTGCCAACGACTGGGGGTAATGTCTACCCTGAGTAACTGAGGCTCGCTTAGATTTAGAATGTGAAGGGGAATGGCTCCAATTTGAACAGTTCATGTAAAGGAGGCTTGGCAGGTCAGATCAGATCTTTATTAGTCACAGGTACATAGAAACACACAGTGAAATGCATCTTTTGCATAAAATGTTCTGGGGGCAACCCGCAAGTGTTGCCACGCTTCCGGCGCCAACATAGCATGCCCACAACTTCCTAATCTGTACATCTTTGGAATGTGGGAGGAAACCAGAACACCCGGAGGAAACCCACGCAGACACGGGGAGAATGTACAAACTCCTTACAGACAGTGGCCAGAATTGAACCCGGGTCGCTGGCACTGTAAAGCATTATGTGAACCACTACACTACCGTATCTGTGGCAGTCTCAGACTTACTGTCATCTACATAGCTAAACACCAATGATTCTGTTTAGAAACAGCAACATTAGCTAGCCAAAACCAGCCTAACCTTTATCTGCACTAACGCGAAATAGGCAACAGTTAATTTTTATAAAAGGAGCATGCTAAAAGTTCTCAAAAATCAGGCAGCAACTAGTGATTGTAAACCTTTTCAATCATGCGTGAAAATATTAATGCAGTCAGTTATTTAGTTTACAACCTTTTCCATAATATTTATAAAAGTTCAGCCAAAATTAAATCTGAGGTAAGCCATAATTATATAACAAGAGCCAAATCCAAAAAATAATCAAAACAATTAATAAAATATTAAGGCTGAAAAACCAATATTTTTTAAAATTGTTATATTTGGATGGGCTTGATGAACCAGTTGGCTCTTACCTGCTTGTTATTGTTGAATGGTCTGATGTTGCTTAGCCCAAAGCTACCGTGAGAAGGTGGTAGTGTGCCCTCTGTCGTAACTTCTAGGGTGTCAGTGAGATCTTCTCTCATACTTCTACACTCGAGAGAATATAGATCTAGTCTGCTCAATTTCTCCTCATTGACACATCCGCCATCCCTGGATGCAGTATAGTAAATCTTTAGTGCACTGCCTCCATAGCAAGTATATCCTTTCTTAGATAAAGAGCCCAAAACTGTACACAGCACTCTAGATGCAGTCTCACTGATGCCCTATGTAATTGCAGAAAGATGAATTTACTTCTCTACTTGAATCCTCTTGTATTAAAGGCAACATGTCATTTGTCTTCCTTGTTGTTTGCTGTAACTTCATATTGGTTTTCAGTAACTTGTATACAAGGGTACATTGGTCTACTTGGACTTCAACATTATCTAATCTCTCACCATTTAAAAATACTTCCCTTTTCTGTTTTGTGCACCAAAATGGATAACTTCATATTTTCCACATTATGTTGCATCTACCATGTTCTTGCCCATTGCTCATCTTGTCCACATCTTCTTGAAGCCTCTTTACGTCCACTGTAAGTATATTTCTTTCCTTCAGGAGGAGTGACCATGCTAGCCCCAGTCCCATGAGTAACAAGATCATAATGGCTATGTTATAGGATTAACTGTAGAGACCTGGGCTACAGCCCTAAGATTTGACAAAATCCTGCTGCTTTGAATGAGAGATGAAATTTAATTCTGGAATAAGAAGCTGGTGTTGTTAGTGGTGAACATGAAACTAATGGTTTGTTGTAAAAAATATCTCATTCACTAACATCTTTCAAGGAAGGGAATCTGTCATTGTCATCCATTTGGGCCGATTTGCAATTATAGAGCCATCACTGAGGCTGAATCTGAAATGGTCTGAGTTCCAGAATAAGGCATTTAGGACTGAAATGGGGAGAAATATCATTGTGTGGAGAGTGGTGAATCTTTGGAATCCTCTAACCCTCAAGGCTGTGGCTTTTGTATTCAAAACAGAGATTGATAAATTCCTAAATGATATGGGGATCGAGAGATATGGGAACATTGCAGGAAAGTGGCATTGATCATGATCTTGTGGAATGGTGGAGCAGGCTTGAAGGCCCAAATGGCCTACATCTGCTCCTATTTTTTTTATATGCTTATGTTCTGGCCTTGAGGGGCTCTTCCGCACAGTGATGAGCTTCTGGTGTGCTATAGTCTGGTGCAAAACAAAGTCTCAACTTATGGGATCGACCATTTAAAACTCAGTTGATGGTAAATTTCTTCACTTAGTAGGTTGTAGCACGGAGTCATAGAGTCATACAGCATGGAAACAGACCCTTCAGCCCAATTTGTCCATGCCAACTGTGTTGCCCAGCTAGCTAGTCCCATCTGCCTGCGTTTGGCCCATAGTCCTCTAAACCTCTCCTATCCACGTGCTTATCCAGATGGCTTTTAAATGTTGCTAATGTGCCTGCCTCAACCACTATTCCCAACAGTTCATTCCAAATACACACCACCCTTGTGTGAAGGAGCTGCCCCTGACGTCCCTTCCAAATCATGTTGGAATTTTGGACACAGAATTATGGACCAGATGCAAGATCGATATTTTTGTAATGTACTGTGCTGCTGCTGCAAAAAGCTATTTTTTGTCGCATTTATACCCTGTGTATATATGCCCATGACAATAAACTTGAACTTGAACTGTGATCACCGTATTTGGTGGAGCAGGCTTGATGAGCTATATCACCTGCACTTGCATTAACTTCTTTCTTCTTCAGGTTAAAATGACACAGTTCCTGATAATATCACTGGTGTCCAATCTATTTAATCACTGGAGTCTTCAGTTGGGTGTTCTTGGTGCCTGCAATTTGAAATTACAATATTGGTATTGGTATTGGTTTATTATTGTCACGTACCAAGGTACAGTGAAAAGCTTGTCTTACAATCCGATCGTACAGGTCAATTCATTACACAGTGCAGTTACATTGAGTTAGTACAAAGTGCATTGATGTAGTACAGGTAAAAAACAGTAACAGTACAGAGTAAAGTGTCACAGCTACAGAGAAAGTGCAGTGCAATAAGGTGCATGGTCACAACAAGGTAGTTCGTGAGGTCATAGTCCATCTCACTGTATAAAGGAACCGTTCAATAGTCTCATCACAGTGGGGTAGAAGCTGTCCTTAAGTCTGGTGGTTGGTATCAGAGCAGATCAATAGATAATTCGCTCACCCCCTTTTCATCCCTGCCCTGCAAGAGAGTTATAACTCCCCCTCATGCCCTTTGCCAATATGAATCTGAGGCTTCCTACAATTAAATTTGATTCAGTAAATTATTTCAGTTATGAAATTTTATTCCTGTTAACATGCTATTATCTTCAGATCTGCAGTGGCTTCTAAATGTAATTGAATATGTACTGAATTTTCAATCTAATGCTCTGCTATGCTGCAATTTACATTTTAATTACATATATTTATCTTTAACATGAATTTTCTGTGCATTATTTCTTAACAAGGTTCGTGCTTTATGTTTGATTAAGCATTAAGTCTGACTATTCTATAGGTGCCAAGTTAAGTGAAATATGGGTGATTGTTCCAGTTCTCTTGTTCCTGAGCAGTGCTGCATGGGGCGTACCTATGTCCAGTAGTCAGGCATCAATAGCCAATCCAGACAAAACAACCCAAAGAACATGCATGCTAGGTGGGCGTTTCGATCAGTAAAGGTTTCAGAGAAACCTAATCCTATTCAGCTACATTCAATTAGACCTTCACTGTGTGCAACAATGTTAAATGGTTGAAAGTATGCTGATAGACTCACTACTACTTTTTATGGAAAGGATTATTTGTTAGCAGGAATGAGAACCATTACTGAATATTCTTGGCCAACAACCCAGTTGCCACCTTGGAAAGACATCATCCGATTTAATGCAAACTTGGTGCAGTTATATACAAACCCAGCTAGAGTGCATGTAAAGTTATCAGTTCTGGGATCACATTTTTGTTCATTGATTTATTCACTGGATGTGACATTGCTGGCTAGGCCGATATTTATTGCCTGCCCTTAATTGCCCCTAAATTAAGTGTCTCACCAAACCATTTCAGAGGGTGGTTAAGAACCACGTGAATTGCTCTGTGTCTGGGATCACATTTATACCAGAACAAGGAAGGGCGGAAGATTTTCTTCCCTTCAAGGGCATAAATAGACCAAATGGGTTTGTACAGTTGTCTGATAGCTTTATGGTCATTATTACAGTTTCTAATATTTAATTACAGATTTGTTTAATCACTTTAATTTCTCCAGTTACCGTGGTGGGATTTGAACTCCTGTCTCTAGTTTAATAGTTCAGCCCTCTATTCCAGTACCCTTAATCGCGATACTGCATAAGTGAAATTCTTAATAATGTCACCCCAACCTTTTATTTGATGGCAGTAAAGGAATTTGTTTTACTTGGTCCAAAGATTTGGAATTTTAGAAGCACCACCGAATGTTAGACATTGGAGCTGTAATAGGCAATTAGTGCAGGCTACAGTACACATGGCAAATTAATCCACTGGTTATATTATTATTGTGTGGATTATAAGTTCCATTTTTATAAAAAAAGACCATAAACCGAGACTGATTTTGAAAAGGTTTTTATTTTAAAGAGATGAGGTAAACAGATGGGATTTTTGATCATCCTAACAGGCCGGCAAATAGGAACTTGTCTCTCTCAGTTAGTCCAAAGGTTTGACGCCATTTAGAAAAAGCCTACAGGCAATCCATGTCATTCCAGTTTAAATTAGCAGCTACTAAATATGGACGTTAAGTCGATATACCTAAAGAGAAAATTAAAGTGTAGTTGGTGAGCTACAATGTATTAATGGGATGATATTAACAACAACATCCACCCAAATAAAAACAATGCAAAGTAGAATAGTTACAGCATAGAATTAGGCCATTCAGCCCTTTGTATCTGTGCTGATTCTCTACCAGAGCAACTCACTAATGCATCCTCCTGGCCCCTTCTCAGTAACCCCTCAAATTTTTCCTCACCATATTTTCATCCTCTGTGGTTCCATTGCGATCTTCCATCTTGAGGTCACAGTGGAACATGTCTCCACCGCATCCACAGGTAATTTTTTCTCGATTCCAGCCACATGCTGAGTAAAATAAGTTCTTCCTCATGTCACTCTTAATTCTCTTCCCCTTCACTTTTGATCTGTGATTTCTGGTCTGTGACCCCTCCACCAAAGGGAACAACTGCCAACTTTCCACTCTGTTCAGACCTCTCATTATTTTAGACACTTCTATCAGATCTCCCTCAGCATTCTCTTTCTAAAGAAAACCTTCCCAGCCTCTTCAATCTATCTATGTAAATGTTTCTCATCCCAGGAACCATTGTCCCAAGTTTTTTTCTGGACCCTCTTTACATCCGTCCTTTAATGTGGTGACCAGAATTGCACATCATGAGGTCCTGATGCAAGGTCTCGACCTGAAACATCGACCATTCCTTTGCCTCCACAGATGCTGTTAGACTCACTGAGTTCCTCCAGCATTTAGTTTTTTTGCTACAGATTCCAGCATCTGCAGAATGCCATACATCTTCTTCACCACTTTATCCACTTATATTGCCACATTCAGGGGTCTGTGGACTTACACCCCAAGATCCCTCTGTACATCAATGCTCCTAAGGGTCCTGTCATTTATCGTATGCTTTCAATTTATATTTGACCTCACACTTGTTCAGATTAAACTCCATCTGCCATTTTTCTGCCTATATCTCCAACTGATCTATATCCTGTTTTCTTTGTGAGAAAATTACCAAAATGGAATGACTTACCAAGATCGATCATATTTTGCAAGAATAAAAAAATATGAAATAAATAGAAGTAAAAATGCAGGGCAATGGTGAAAAGTTATTTTAATTAAGTTAAGCAGCATTAAGTCTTTGACATAGGGAAACATAGCATGTTCATTATTATGGATAAACATGTGGTCCAGTTTGGGATAAGTGAGCCTAGTTATAATCACTGTTCTTGCACTTTGATATAAAGTAGCCTGCTGTTTCATTCAAGCCTTGCCTTATCCTCCTATTCACCTTTGAAAAAATCAGGGATCACAGCGAGCTGCTTTTATTATAGATTATTGCAAGGCATCAGATAATTAGTTTTTGATCGGCACTGGGCATAAATCTAAAGCACCTACAAGAGAGAGCTGATTTTTGTGTTCCATTTTGTCACTATCCTCTGAACCAAAAAAAAAGTTCTTAACATATTATTTGGAAATTTCTATGATTTCTTTCAAATATTAAATGATGGACTGGTGGTGCTTAATCCATTTGGCAAGCTTTAAGAAAGCAACAATGTATGGAGTCATAGAGTTATACAGCATGGAAACAGGCTCTTTGGCCCAACACGTCCATACCAACCATGTTGTCTACTTGAGCTAGTCCCATTTGCCTGCATTTGGCCCATATCCCTCTAAACCTCTTTTGTCCAAATGTCTTTTAAACGTTGCAATGTCTCTACCACTTTTTCTGGCAGCTTGTTCCATATCCCCACCACCCTCTGTGTGAAAAATCTGCCCCTCAGGTCACTTTCCCATTTCACCTTAAACCTATGCCCTCTAGTTTTAGACTCCCCTACCCTGGGAAAAAGACTGTGACCTTATCTGTGCCCCTCATGATTTTGTAAACCTCTATAAGGTCACCCTTCAACCTCCTTTGCTCCAGGGAAAACAGTCCCAGCCTATCCGGTCCCTCCTTATAACTCAAGCCCTCCAGTTCTGGCAATGACCATGTGAATCTCTTCTGCACCCTGTCTAGCTCAATCACATCCTTTCTTTAGCGTGGTGACTAGAACTGCGCACAATATTCCAGGTATGGTCTTACCAAGATTTTGTACAGCAGTAACATACGTCCCAACTCTTGTACTCAATGCCACATCCAATGAAAGCATGTGTGCCATACACCTTCTCCCTGTGTTGCCACTTTCAGGGAGCATGTGCTGAAAAGTGGCAAGTAACATATGCGGCACAAAAGTGCAGGCAGTGCCCATCTCCAACAAGACAAAGTCTATCCATCTACGCTGGACACTCAATGGCCATATCATCACAAACATTCCCCATCAACAATATCTTGGGGTTCATTCATCAAGGAGAAACTTTACTGGACCAATCACTTAAATAATCTGACTACAAGAGCAAATCAGAGACTGGGTATCCTGCAGTGAATTACTCACTTCCTTCCCACCATCTACTAAACAAAAGTCAGCAGTGTAATGGAGTACTCTCCACTTGTCTGGATGACTGCCACTACAATAACTCTCAAAAGCTTGAAACAAACATAACTCTGTGATTTTTTGAGTCATGGAGTCTTTATGACTCTGTGAATCTAATCCAAGAGAAAGTAGCCCACTAAATTGTTACCCCTTCCACCACCTTGAACATTAATTTTCTCCACCACCGGTGCACCATGGCTGCAGTGTCTATCATATTCAAAATGTGCTACAGTTAATCATCTAGGCTGGTCAGACAGCAGCTATCAAACCTCTATCACCAACAGGAATGAGGGCAAGCAGGCTCACGGGAACTCCACTTCCTGCAGGCTCCTCCCAGTCTCACACCATCCTTATATGAAAATTCTTCACTATTCCTTCATTGCTGCCAGGTTTAACTCCTGGAATTCCCTCTCCTACAACAGGGTGGGGCTACCTTCACCAGAAGGACTATGGCAGTTCAAGCAGGTGGCTCATTGCCATCTTCTCAAGAGCAACTAGGGATAGCCTTGCCAATGATGCTTAGAATCCCAATAAATATGTAAAAAGTCAATGATGTTTCAACATAACTGATGAGTAGTTCCAATGAAAGTTATCAACCTAAAGTGTCAACTCTGCTTCTCTCTCTACAGTTGCTGCCTGATCCGATATTTCCAGCACTTTCCGTTTTTATTTCAATTTGCAGCATGTAGTTTTATTTTTGCATTTCAGGAGAGGCCTCCTTGATAAGGTTCGAGCTCACTCTGTTCACCTCAGTGGCTCTCTTCAGCAGACCACTGCAATCCACAGAACAAAATCAAGTTGGCAGTGTCAACCCACGTCAGCGACCGTAAGCTGATTTAGGTTTGCGCTGGAGGTCATGTGTAAGGTGAAACAACATCAGATAGATTGAGAGACACACGATTGCACAAAATGATCAAAATTCAACCTTATTATCAGTAGCCCAGAGACAGTCCCCATCTGTTCAATAGCTGTTCTGCAGGCTGAAAGCAGCAAGACCAAGTCTAAGTATTTGTCAGGATTTGCCTCCAGGTTTTCTTCCAATGAGAATTCAATAATCATGACAAAACTGTGCTAAGGCAGAAAGAAGAGAGGTGGAGATAACATTTTGCCACAGAATATTGGTTGAAGCTACAATATATATGAATGCCACCTCAAAATACTGATGACCTAAACAATTTCAAAGTACATGTTAATTTTTCATTCTTTCTGTTTAAATTGCTTTATTATTGTCACGTAGCAAGGTACAGTGAAAATGTTGTCTTGCATACTGTTCACACAGATCAATTCATTACACAGTGCATTGATGTAGTATAAGGTAAAACAATAACAGAATGTAGAATAGAGTGTTACAGTTACAGTGAAAGTGCAGTGTAGATAGACAATAAAGTGCAAGGCCATAACAAGGTAAATTGTGAAGTCAAGGGTCTGTCTTTTCATACTTGGGGACCGTTCAATAGTCTTATGGCAGTGGAATAGAAGATGTCCTTGAGCCTGGTGGTACATGCTTTCAGGCTTTTCTATCTTCTGCCTGATGGGAGGGGGGAGAAGAGAGAATATCCAGGGTGGGTGGGGTCTTTGATTATGCTGGCTGCTTTACTGAGGCAGCGAGAAGCGTAGACAGAGTCCATGGAGGGGAGGCTGGATTCCGTGATGTGCTGGCATCATCTGCAATCTTGTAGATGGAGTTGGAGCAGAACCTGGTCACACAATCTTGGAGCAGAGTAGGGGGCTGAGGACGCAGCCTTGTGGGGCACCATTGCTGAGAATAATCATGGCGGAGGTGTTGCTACCTATCCTCACTGATTGCGATCTGTTGGTCAGGAAGTCAAGGATCCAGTTGCAGAGGGAGGTGTTGAGTCCCAGGTCTCGGAGTTTGGAGTTGAGTTTGCTTGGAATTATAGTATTGCAGTTGGAACTGTAGTCAATAAACAATAATCTGACATAGGGGCCTTTACTGTCCAGATGCTCCAGGGAGGTAGCATTGGGTGGCCCAGAATTTAAAAGAAAATGAAGACTAATTGATATGGAAGGGTTAGGAGTAATTGGGAGAATGTTTCCCCAACACTCAGCAGATCAACTCAGTAAGAGTATTACCCTATTATCAGGAACGCTCATACCAGTTGTCACCAGGAAAAGACTCAATCTTCCAGGTTTCTGGATAGGTTGGGTCTGTAAGTGGTAAGGATGTGCCACGAGTACCTACCCCATGTTAGTGTGAGCTCTTTGATTGAAGCTCAGTCTCTGGCAGATTGAATGCTGGAGAACTCTACTGTTATCACAACAGTGTCTCCAGAGGTCAAGATGAGGATGGTGGAGAGTGAGGAAGGAGTGGAACAAAAACAACTTCAAGTCATTGTGGAGCCTGAGAATTTGGAAAATTTTGAAAAGAATTTGTCCTAGTCTCAAGGGAAATTTAACAGAGATATTCATAGTTTGATGGGGCTCAGTCGAGTAAGAAAAAAAAACTATTCCTACTGGCAGGAGGATTGGCAGCCAAATAACAGAGATTTAAAATAATTAACGAAAAGAACTGAAAAGAAGATACAGATTTCTTCTCACTCAACAAGTTCTTGTGGAATTTGTTGGCTGGAAGGTTGATGGGAACAGATTCAATCACAACATTCGGGAGGAGAATTGGATAAATACTTGAAAATAAGTGACGGGGTAAGACACTAATCGGATAGATAAGAGCTGTCAAAAATCATGATGGGTTGATTGGCTTCCTTTGGTGCTCTATGATTCAATTAAACACTCAAGGACATAAATTTGTTTCAGAAAAATATGTCAGTGGGCAATAGACCAGATCTGTGTTGGTTAAATTTCCCAGAGAAACCTTATTTTTCAAAACTTCTGACAAAGTTGTGTTGGGCAGACAGGATAACTCCCATAAAAGTTCAACCCCTTGCATTTCAATTTGCCGATACAAGTTATAAATAGTTTTCTTTTGCTTCAAGGCCTGTTTTATTTCAGGAAGCATCAAAATTTAATAGTTTAATTCAATTTTTATCATGACTTTAATATTTTTAAATGCGTATTTTTGCTGCAATGTCATAATAGATTCATACCCAAGATAAGAGAGGAAAAGTGAGGGGGAGAGATGGATCAACTGATCCATTTTGACTCCAAAATGCACTAATAAAACATAAAATATTCATTTTTTCCCCGAAAGAGCCACATTCAGAGATATGGTGGAAAAAAAAACTCTTTAATCTTTGGGTGTATAGTTTGTATCTTCATTCTTTAACATACTTCATTTACTTTTATATCCAGTTCAGGTGAAGCAAGATTGAGTAAATTTACAACTTAAGTTAGAGCAAGATCACATCCCATTGAATTTCCATGGTAATTTTGTCTTTTGCCAATTTTTGTTAAAGCTGGCCATTTATTTTTTGGTTGGCTTTCACCAGAAAGACTTCATTGGCTCGCTGTCTTTGTGTGAGTATGCACTGTCCACTGCCTGCATTGCAAAGTTATGATGGTGAAGCAGCAAGAAATTTGAGACAATTCCAGGCCCATGTTTGTAGTTTCAAGTCAAGTTGAGTTTATTGCCATGTGCACAAGTATGGTAAGGTGCAGTACAATGAAAAACTTGATTACAACATCATCATAAGTACATAGGTACAGTAACGTACAGAATATAAAATATACATAAAAATTATACCATACAGTGAAAAAAAACTGCGCAAGAACAAAACCTTAGTGCAAAAAAAACCAAAGACACAATTGAAAATGTCCAATAGGTTTTGTTGCAAGGTGGCGTTTCAGAAATAAGTAGGCCAAGTAGCCACTGCCATTCAAAAAGATTATGGCTGATCTAGTTTGGATAGTCCTGCTTATCTATCCGAAAAAGAGCATAAAAACATACAGCTTTGGCTTGTAAGTATCATGTCCAAGATTTACGGTGTTTGGACATCTGAAAGCAGAATAAAGGGGAAATCGCAGAATCATAAGAAAGAACATGAGAACATAAGACACAGAAGCAGGAGAAGGCCAGTCTGCTCCTTAAGCCTGTTCTTCCATTATATAGGATCATGGCTAATCCACTTTTGACCTCAACATTACTTTTACCACACTCTCCCTATCTCATACAAAGTTATAAAGTCATGCAGCAGTCAGGTCATTCAGCCCATCAGGTCCAGACTGACCTGTGGGCACCCAGCTATATTATTCCCATCTTCCAACACTTGGCCTGTAGCCTTCTGTACCTTTGCAATTCAAGTGTTCATCTAGACCCTTAAATGCTGTCAGTGGCCCAGCTTCCACCACTCCCTCAGGCAGTGCAGTCCAGGTACATACTACTCAAAAAAGGTCCCCTTAGACCCCCTCTTAACCTTACCGTAAATCTATGTCCTCTAGTTTAATCTACCTCTGATATGAGGAGACATTTCCTGCAATCTACCCTATCTATATGCCTCATAAATTTCTGTACCTCATTCATGTACCCTCTCAACCTCCTCTGCTCCAGGGAAGACAGACCTAGCCTTTCCAATCTCTCCTTATAACTAAACTGCTCCATCCCAGGCAACCTCCTGGTGAATCTCTTCTACACCCTTTCCAGTGCTATCACATCCTGAGGTGACCAGAACTGGGTGCAGTACTCCAGCTGAGGTCTGTCCAGTGTATTATAATATTGAAGCATAGCATCCCTACTCTTATATTCAATGCCACGACTAATGAAGGCCAGCATCCCATATGCTATCTTATCCATATCACCTCCAAGGATCTTTGGGCTTGCACACCAAGATACCTCTGTTCCTTGATCCACCTGAGAATCCTACCACTCATGATGTGCATCCTAGCCTCATTAGTACTCCCAAAATCTTCCACAACTCCCTTGCAGTTCAGCTGTCTCCATTCTCTGCACATTCATGTGCCTGTTGAAGAGCCTCTTAAACGCCTCTATTGTATCTGCCTCCACTACCATCCCTGGCAGCATATTCCAGCCACCCACCACTCTCTGTGTAAAAAAACTTGCCTGCACATCTTTGTATTTAACCCCTTTCACCTTAACTGCATGCCCTCTAGTATTAGACATTTCGACCCTGGGAAAAAGATACCAGCTGTCTATTCTATACCGCACATAATCTTATAAACCTTTATCAGGTCTCTCTCAGCCTCCACCGCTGCAGAGAAAGCAACCCAAGTTTGTCTAACCTCTCCTTATAGAATGTGCTTGCTAATCCAGGCAGCATCCTGGTAAACCTCTTCTGCACCCTCTCCAAAACCTCCACATCCTTTCTATAATGGGGCAACCAGAATGCAATACTCCAAATGCAGCCTAACTAGAGTTTTATAAAGCTGCAACATAACTTCCCGACTCTTGAACTCATTGCCTCGACTAATAAATGCAAGCATACCATATGCCTTCTTTACCACCCTATCAACCTGTGTAGCCACTTTCAGGGAGCTATGGACATGGACACCTAGATCTTATTGCCCATCTCCATCTGTATTTCTTAAACTGTTGGTTATAGTTTATTACAACCAAATGGGTTGCATGGTCACATCAGAGACTTGTTTTGAGTCAGTCACATAGATTGGGACACGATGTAGCAGGCTCAACAGCCTCCTTTCTGATCACTCTGTTAGTTTCCCTGGCCCAGTGACACAGTCTGTCTTGCATCATGCTTTTGTTAATATTGTGACTGGAATGCATCTAGCCCTTTACTGAAGGTTTGGCTGACATTTTAGTGATGGTTTGTGATCTTCAGTGCAAAAGCATTGGAAGAGAGTTAGAATGTAGATCTCCAGTGATTTGGACAACCACCTACTCGCTTTGAAATGTCCGGTTAATTGGTTTTCAGCAGATACTATCACAGACTGGAAACTTGGCCTTGGTTGTTTGCAACAGTTGCACATTTCAAAAATAGAAGCAGGAGTTGGCCCTTCAACCCCTCATGCTGTTTGCTATTCCATAATATCATGGCTGATCTTTTACCTCAGCCCCACTTTCTTGCACAAACTCCATATCCTTCTTTCCCTTAATTTCTAAAAGTCTGTCAATCCCCACCTTAAATGTACTCAGTGACTGAGCCTTTACTGTCCTCCTGGGCAGAGACTTACAAAAATTCAAAAAGCCTTGGTAGAGGAAGTTTCCTCTCGTCTGTTCCAAATGGCCAACCACTTATTTTATGACCGTGTGCATTGTGCTCAATTAATAAACATAGGTGCTATTAACTTCATTTGAATTGGATGTTGGACTATAGAAATGGACCATGGAAATGGTGGACAATGCATATTTGCAATGATCAAGGCTTAATCTTTTTGCTTTTATTTTTGGTTCAGTTTTGGGTTTTTTCCATTTTTTATTAGTATTCAGAAATTTTAGGTAATTAAAATGTGATTGCATCAGCGGTGCCTAAGTTTCAGTCGGTATAAAGCACGGTCAAAATGAAGAGATAATAACAATTACAGATTTGTTGTGGACCTTTATTCATTATTTCTATGACAAAATCAGTATTTTCCCTCATGTTATCATGATCACTTCTTGGTTTTTACCCCATACTGAGCAGAGTACTATGTGTTCTTGTGCATGAAGTTAGCCTGTTAGTGCAGCAAGTATTTAGTAAGTATTTAGTAAGTGGCATATCAGCCTTTATTGCAAGGGGTTTGGAGTTCAGAAATAGAGGAGCGTTGTAACAATGGTACAAGGGGTTGGTGAGGTTGTACCTAAACTACTGTGTATAGTTTTTGAAACATGCATGATCCAATGGGTGCTTGACTGGGCAGATATTCCAATGTTTCCAGTAGTATGAGAGTCTCAAACAAGGGGACATAGTTACAAGATAAGGGGGTGGATAAGTGTTGCGAATCTCTGGAATTCTCTGCCCCAGAGGGTTGTGGAGCCGAGATCATTGGGAGTATTTAAGCTTAAAGCTTTTGAAAGATTTCAGAATTAAGGACTATGTCGAACTAGCACAAAAGAGTTGAGACCTGGGGCAGATCGGCCATGATCACATTGAATGGCCGAGCAGACTTGGAGAGGCCTGCTCCTATTTTCTTTTATTCTTGGGTTCTTATTCATTCTGTACTGTTTTTTTCTCCAGCCTTTTTCACCACTGTTACACTACTGACAAAGACATTCCACAAACAAATAGGATCTGTTAGTGCTCTCTCAGATCACTTTGACAGGCACGTGCATTGGTCTTCAAGCTCAGTGACTGAAAACATAAATTCTGCATAGTTGGAGTTTATTATCAGCACTAAGCTTTATTGGTGAAAATAAATTTAAAATATTTTCTAGGTAGGGCCTCAGGGCTCCTGTTTCAGCTTTTGTTAGTTAAAAGCAAAAATATCAAGCCTATCGACCTGTTGGTTTGATGTCAGAGGTAGGAAAAGTGCTGGAATCTTTAATGAAGGATGTAATAAAAGAACACCCTTGAAAAAAATAATAGGATTGAGCAGAGTCAGTACACATTTCAGAGGGGGAAATCCTGTTTGAAGAACTTGTTGGAGTTCTTTGAGGATGTAATCCATAGAAAGGATAAGGGAGAGCAAGTAGGTGTAGTGCATCTGGATTTGCAGAAGGTTTACAATAAAATCTCACACAGAAGATTGGTTAGCAAGGGTAGAGAACATGTAGTGACATAGATAGAGAATTGTTTATTTGACAGAGTGGCAGGCTGTGATCAGTGGGTTACCACAGTGGTCAAGTGCTGGGGGCCCAGCTATTTAGATCTATATTAACAATTTGGCTGAGGGAATGAAATGTCATAATTCCAAGTTTGCTGACAACATTGGACTAAGTGGGATTGTGAAGAGTGAGGAAGATGTAAAGAGGCTTCAAGGCATGATGAGCAAACTGAGTGAATGCATGGGAATATGGCAGATGGAATGTAATGTGGAAAAATGTGTGGTCATCCACTTTGGCACACAAAAAAATATGTATTTACTAAATGGTGAGAGACTGGGTAGTGTTGCTGGTTAAAGGGATCTGAGCATCCTTGTACACAAGTCACATGAGGTGTGGCAAGCAATTAGGCAAATGGTATGTTAATCTTTAATACGGGGAAGTATGATAGGAGGAGGAAGGACATTTTGCAATTGTACAGAGCCTTGGTGAAACTACACCTGGAATATTGCGCATAGTTTTGCTCTCCTTACCTTAAAAAAGGTTGTACCTGCCATAAGGGGAATGCAGTGAAGATTCATGAGACTGGATCCAGGGACAGCAAGTTTGCGTATGAAGGGAGACTGAGTAGACTGCGTTCACCAGAATTTAGAAAGATTGAGTAGACAAGCACTGAGTTTACAAGAATATGGGGAAATCTCATTGAATCTTACTAAACTTTCAACCTCCTCCACCTGTTCCATCTGTCTCAACCCCCTGAGTCCCCTACTCCCTTCCCCTACCGTTCCCATCTGCCCACCATCCCTCACTTATATGGTTCCACTCATCAGCATATCAAATTCCATCATCACCTCCCAGCCCCTGTCGCTATGTCCACTCTTCCCTCCCCCATCTGGCTCCCTTTGACCCTGCTCACCTGGATCCACCTATCACTTACCAGCTCCTGCCTTATCTCTCCCCTCACCTCCTTATACTGGCTATCTTCCCTTTACACTCGCAGTCCTGATGCAGGGTCTTGACCTGAAACATCGACTATCCCTTTGCCTCCACAAATACTGCCTGACTTACTGTGTTCCTCCAGCAGTTTGTTTTAGAGTCATACAGTCATAGAGAACAAGGAAACAGGCCCTTTGGCCCAACTCGTCCAAGACGATCAAGTTGTCTACCTGAGCTAGTCCTGTTTGCCTGTATCTGGCCCGTATCCTTCCAAAACTTTCCTATCCATGTACCTGTCTAAATGCCTTTTAAATGTAAATTTTTCTCCAGATTCCAGTATCTGCAGTCTCATGGAACATAGAAAGTACAGCACAGGCCCTTTGGCCCACAATGTCTGTGCCGAAGATGATGCCAAATTAAACTAAATCTGTTCTGCCGGCACATGATCCATATCCCTCCAGTCCCTGCATATTCATGTGTCTCTCTGAAAGCCTCTTAAAGGTCTCTTGTGTCTCCAGGTAATGTTCGGACACCAACTTCACTAATTAATCTCTTGCTGACTTTTGGTCATAAATTGAGAAGTTTCAAGACACCTTTTGTTCTTTCTCCTGACTGGCCTCACTGTCTTTGTGTTGCCTCTGGTAATATTCAGATTTGTCATGGTCCAGAAATGTTATGTCCAGGTGTCAGTGAGCTGTACATTGTTGAGTGCAGTAATCACCAGTAGCTTTGGAAGAAATGTTCCTGCAACAAGTTGCTGCTTATTTCTCTTGCTTCTTTCCCCTTCTTGCTGGCTCCACATTTTCCACCCAGTCTGCTTTCCTCCTGGCATGAATGTCCTTCGGCTGAGCAGCTGTGGAATCAATAAACAGGAAGCTGAGCATTTCCACGTACCTGCATGGTGAGTTAAATATCACAGCAGGCAGCCTGTTCCCTGGTCTCTTGACCAGACCTGCACTGAGCCTGTTCTTTATATTCCAAGAACACTGCTCGTCTCATCCGGGTTTAAGTGGTAGTGTACGTCTGCACATTCCTTCAATTGCTATGCTGTTGACATATTACTCTAACTAAAAGAAATATATTGTTGCAGCTTTATAAAGCTCTGGTTAGTCCGCAGCTGGAGTATTGCATTCAATTCTGGTCGCCCCAATATAAGAAGGACTTGGAGGCTTTGAAGAGGCTGCAGAAGAGGTTTACCAGGATGCTGCCTGGATTAGAGGGCATGTGCTGTGAGGAGAGGTTAGACAGACTTGAGTTGATTTCTCTGGAGCAGCAAAGGCTGAGAGGAGATCTGATAGAAGTTTATAAGACTATTAAGGACATAAATAGAGCCAGTATCTTTCTCCCAGGGTCAAAGTGTCCAATACTAGAGGGCATGCATATAAAGTAAGGGGGTAAGTTCAAAGGAGATGGGTGGGGTAAGCTTTTTACACAGAGAGTGACAGGTGTCTGGAATGCACTGCCACCCCTGGTGGTGGAGGCAGATACAATAGAGGAATTTAAGAAGCTCTTAGATAGGCTCATAAATATGCAGAGAATGGAGGGATATCGACTTGTGTAGGCAGAAGGGACTAATTTAGTAGGTTTTTAATTACTAGTTTAATTAGTTCAGCACAACATCGTGGTGTGAAGAGCCTGTTCCTGTGCTGTACTGTTCAATGTTCTGTGTTCTAAATGGACTATTAAGTTCCTCAGGGCAAAGGAAGCAAGTGCAGGCTACAGACAGCAACATATATTCCTACTTCCCAGAGGAAGTCCTTACAACAAAGTTAATTGACTGAAAGAACCAAATATCTCAGCACCCACACTGCCTGCAGAAACAATGTTTGACATCAATGATTTATCAGCAACTAAGAACTTAAACAGTGAACTCCAGAGGCCTTGTTATTTTTGAGTTGGGATATAGTTTTCTCAACTTCTTGTTGGTCAGGAGTGGTGGCAGCAAGGCAGGAATGAATAGATTGCTGTGAGATGAAGAACAGAGCCTCACATCAAGGTTTGAGATGTGCTGGGGATGTATTCAATATGTTTCTCCCCATGGGCATTGACTGCCCCTTCTGTCCTGATGGCTGTAAATTGGGTGTTTGGATCATGGATGGCTTTTACTACACTGAAGAACATGTGGGTTGCTGAGCCCCTGTGCTGTCTCTATCCATCATCTGTTCTTTAGGTCATGGGTCTCCTGCTGGACTTCTGCCTTCAGGTGCCTGTAGGGTTATTTCTTTTCCCTTAAGGAATAGTGGAACATCCGGTCCGGGAATACCTTACGTTTGCTGTTGATTAGCTCCTGGATCTCCTGGTCACTCTCACCCAACCAGCCCTGGTTCTTCTTATTAGAGAAGCCAACAGTCTCTTCACAGGTGCCAACTCTGTTGGACTTCAGGGCTGTCCCTGAGACGTGGAAACTCTGCAGATCCTGTAGACTGAGAGTTGGCAAATTGTCAGTGAGGTGCTGTTTGAGAAGAGTCAGCTTCATGGGTTTCTTTAGAGCTTCAATATAGATATTCTTGTCACAACAATTCTGTTGATGCTAATGTTGTAGGGCCAGGTTGATGGGTATGACAGAGCAGATCAGGCAGTGGTCAGTCCAGCAGTCATCGGTGCCTATCCCGGTGTGAGTGATATTAGCGTCTTTACGGTCCCTCACAGGGAGGATGATGAATATAGCAGGTGCCAGTGCTTGAACTGCAGTACTGCCTTGATATCCTGTGCTTGTACCTCTGATGAAACAGGTTGAAACCTAACAAGTTCATTATGATAAATCCATGCTCCAGGCATTTTGTCAAGAGTAGAAGCCCATTAGAGTTAGTTTTCCCAATTTATTCCTTGTCAATCACACCATGCATCCCTTCCCCCCCCCCCCCCCCCCCCCCCCCCCCCCCCCCCCCCCCCCCCCCCCCCCCCGGCACTGATGTCAATGAGGACAATCAGTGTGTCACCTTTTATTCAAGATGGGAGTAGGTGTTCTTGCCCTCATCTCAAACTTACATTGCTCTAACATCTTGGAGCATGTTCCTGCATTAGATGTGCAATATAAATGCATGTTATTGTTGCATCTGGAAATCTGAAATCCATCGCTGTGATTATCTGACGATTGAAGTAATTTTAAATATTTGGAAATGGTTTATAAATTAAAAGCATTCTTTGAAAAATCACTCAAGCCGTAAGTAAATGAACAGGTTTATTACAGAGTGGCCGCACAGGAGATCATAAGGTTCACACACTGCTAAAACCATTCAGAGTTAATCCAAACTCACTGGAGCCTTAAGTCAGCTGTCTCAATGTATGAACAGGAATACAGAATGTGATGCCCCTAAATGAAAAACGTTGTCCTGATCCTTGCATCAATGATGTTGTTTTAACTCTTAACTGAGAATAAATTGAAATAACTGACCCATATGTTTAATGTAAAAGAGAAAAACATGCCTTTGTACAGCGTCTTTCACAATCTTGGAATGTTCCATAGTGCTTTGCAGCCAGCAGTGTGTTTTATTGAAGTTTAGTTTGTGTTGTAATCGAGGAAATGCAGCAGCCAGTTGAACCAGAACAAAATCCCTAGCAGTCTGCTGGTGATGTTGTTTGTAAAATGAACATTGGCTCAGATAGAATCATTGAATGATAAATTTATTAAGGCATAGAGTCCATTGAGTCCATCCCAGCTCCCTGGAGAGCAAGTCCATATAGTCTCTTTCCCTACTCTGCGTAAAGCCCTGCAAATTATTTTCAGTTTTTTTATTTATTCAGTTTTCGGAATTGGAAAGGCCAGCATTTTTGTCTCTGCTAATTGTAATTGAAGTGGTGGTGAACTGTCTCTTGAGCAACTGAGTCCCTGTGGTGAATGTACTCCAATGATGCTGCTGGGAAGAGAGTGCTACAAGGAAATAGGAGCAGGAATAGGCCACCTGGCCCTGCAAGCCTGTCCCACCATTCAATATGACCATAGCTGAACTACCCTAGGCCTCAACTCCTCCTTTGTGTAGACCCCCATGGTCCTCAATCCCCCAACCTTTCGAAAATGCATGTACCTCCACTTTAAGTACTTCTAATGAGCCTGCCTCCTGGGGTAGAGAATTTCTAGAGAGTCACTATCCTCTGTGAGAAGGAACTTCTACTTACCTTGGTTTTAAATGACAGTCTTTTATATTATAGCTATGTCCCTTTGTTCGAGACTCTTCCACTACTGAAAATATTTCAAAGTATGTCCTGTCATGCCCCCTTAGGCTCTTACATGTTTCAATAAGATCACATCTCATTCTTCTAAACTCCAAGGAATACAGACCCAAGCTGTCTAGTCTCTCTTGATATGACAATCCTCTTATCCCAGGAAGTAGCCTGTTGAATCTCCTTTGTCCTGCCTCCAATGCTACTATATACTTCCTTACATAAGTGGACCTGAACTGTGCACAGTACTCCAAGTGTGGCCTCACCAACATCCTGTGCAATTGCACCAAAACCTCCCTGTTTCTAAACTCTGACCCCTTAAAGATAAATACTAATATACCATTTGCTCTCTTAACTACTTGCAGCACCTGCCTGATAACTTTTTGTGAATCATGCACCTAGATCCCTCTGAATTTCACTCAGTTGCAGTCTCTCTCTTTCCTTTTAGATAATAATCTGCCTTTTGATTTCTCTTAGCAAAGTACATGACCTCACATATTCCCATGTTAGGATTTAGTCCCAGCGATGAAGAAGGGCTCGCAGTATTTGCAAGTCAGGACAGTGTGTGACTTGTAAGGAAACCTGCAGATGATTGTTTTTCCCTGAACCTGTTGCCCTTGTCCTTCTTGGTGATAAAGGTCATTGATTTGTGAGGTGTGACTGAAGTAGCCTGGATAAGTAATTAGATTTCAATTTGTGAATGGCACATACTGCAGCCTTGGTACACCTGTGGTGGAGAGAATGAACGTTTAGGGTGATGGGCTGCTTTGTCCTGGATGGTGTCAGTCTTCCTGAGTCCAGGAATATCCAGGAAGTGGAAAGTATTCCATCATGCTCCTGGCTTGTGCCTTATAGATGGTGGAAGAGCTTTGGGTTATCAGGAAGTGGGTCACTCTCCACTGGATACCCAGTCTTTGACCTGCTCCTGTAGCTACAGTATTTATATTGTTGGTTCCTTATAATAGGAGGCTGCTGTTACATTCTTAAAAGGACAAGGTGGTCAAAATTTTAAATGATCTAAATTGATTAAGCAAAATGTGGGCATGTGAACCTGAAATAGGAAAATTAAGCCATCTGAGTTTACTTTGATGAGCTTTTTGCAAAAAGATGACTATTATGTAATTATTTACATGGCTTACTGTGAACCAATGAACCAGTGAACTGGAACACTGTTTTATATTTAGGGACCCTATTGCTCATCCAGAGGTACACCACAGATCATATAGTAACTGCAACCCTCAACCTAAAGACTTCATGGGCACTATCTCGCCAGTTAATGTTAGCAGTTCCAAATAGAAATCATCGTGGTTTAGCATTTCAGACCACAATAGGTTGCAAACTTCTGAATATATGCTAACAAACATGCAAATCCTGGACTTGCTGACAGATTCAGTAGGATAGATCCAGGCTTTCCGTCTTTGTAAAGATATGTGCAGAGCCCATTTATGCTGGGACTTCCTAGGATTGTGCTAGAGATTCAGCTCTGAGATCTTGCACCAGTTTATACACAGAGTAAGATCCAAGATCCTTTCGATTTTGATGAGATCTGTAGGGCTGTGGGTTAAGGGACAAAAGGGAAGGTTAGTTGCTTTATTAAAATTATTTTGCATCCAGGTTAGGTACTTACCTGGGAGGATGATGGGAAGCAGGAGAACCTGGTCAACAAGACATAGGCCAACTTTCTTTTTGGAACTGAAGAACTCACTGGTATATTTAAAGTGGAGTTAAATGTTTCTGAATACCAAATGCTATCCGAAATGATTAGTCACCTTTCCCACAACAGTACCCAACAACAGTCTGCACAGGACAAATTGCCACAAAACATGGAATTTAGCAGACACTCCAAGTCACTTTATTTCAAGATCACAAAAATTTACCGAAAATACCCCACAGGTTAAAGAAGAGAGACGGACAGAGTTATTGTTGTAGATTGTGATCTGTCATCCAATGGTTCTGATGAAAGATCATTGACTAGAAATATTAATCCTGTGTCTCTCTCCACAGATACATCATAAATTTTGTATTTTGTTTCAGATTTCCATCACTTGCAATATTTTATTTTTATGTATTTTAAATTTGCAATATGCAAAAGCATGCAGAAGTCTTCGATAGCTTGTGTTTTGAAGACAGCAAATTGTCATGGAACATGAATAGAAATTAATTTCTTGTCCCAGAATACACAGAGAGGGTGACAAAGGCAATGCCAGGGAAGGACAGCTCCGTTCTGAAGCTGTGACAAATGTCGCATTCTCATTGACCCTTACAGTGATACCTCCGGGACTATTTGAGCCCTGTGATTTGCATTTTATACATGAATTCATCTAGTACAATATATCTGAGCAGTCCTGCTCTCTTGTAGTAGCAGCTAATTTGTTCACTGTTTTGCTTGTAGTTTATGAAACCCCATTTGAATCAACTTTAAAGTGTATCTCAAAGTGTTGATATAATTTTTGTTGATATATATTTTGTTGTTGTAATTTGTTAAAACAACAAAATGGAGGAAGTAGAATGCTTGAGGCAGTAAGAGCAAAAAAGACATTAATCATTCCTGTGCTAATTTTCATTGTACTACCTTATCAAAAAATTAACCTGTTCAAATTTTAAGATTAAAACCTTCGGTAAAGTAATGAAAAGGAGTTTATGATTAGTTGTCAACACTGCACAGTGTAATGACATCAATCCAAAATATGCCATCAGTAATGGACATACTGTAAGCAACATTTGGATAATCCTCTGGCTTATATGTTGGACAAGAGCTTTGCCATTTGTTGGACTGGAGCCCAGGAACAGGAAAATGCTGCTTTATGCAGTATTTATATAATTTATACGAATGATAATTTATCAAAAGATGTAAGAGCTTGGGGTTTGTGTTTTTTTTTATTGGGAATGTGGATCCCAGATCTCAAGACAAAGGCAGACAATTTCAAAAGTGAAAGGAGTTAGAATGCACCTGTGGGTGTGTTCTAAACTGAAATAATGTTGGATTAGATGGTTAGAAAATGCCTTTGCATGTCAAAATGGTTTCTGACTTAATGTTTTTACCAATAAGATAATCTAACCATCTGTAAAAGCCTTTGCATAACAAATAGTGTGCAGATTTATGAAAGAAAATGGAAGCACTATTACTATCATGATTTGGAAAGATACAGCACAAATGCTGGATCTAATTCCTGGAACACTGTCCCCAACTGCATTGTGAAAGCACCTTCACTGGCAGGACTGCAGCAGTTCAAGAAGGTGCCTCATTGCCAACTTCTTGAGGGCATGTATTAAATGCATTTATGCCAATGAAACCAAATCCTAAAAAAACGAATTTAACAAAGAGAGATGTTCTTGCTAAAGTGCATAGCATTACAGAATGGAATACAGCCAATACAACCCAATACTGCAGACTGAACTACATTTATGTTGTCCAGTTTAATATGACTAAATAACAAAGCAAACATTTAGCCACACGCAAATGAGTTATGCACTGTGCTGTTTATACTCAGTCTGATTACACATGATGATGTTTGTTTAGTGGAAGCATTACATTTGGAGGCCACAATGATTTCTGACAATTAAAGAAAACTGCAGATGCTGGAAGTCTGAATTAAGAACAGAAAATGTTGTAAACACTCAGCAGGTCAGGCAGCATCTGTGGAAAGAAGAACAGTTAATGTTTCAGGACTGGGACCCTTTGCCAAAACTGATTTCTGACATATTGGAACTTCCTACATGAGACTGCTTCATGGTAGATGTCAACCAAGCTTTTCCGCACTTCACAACTATTAAAATCCAGGGAGGGGTTGATGTTAACAGACAATTCCAAACTGAAGACATGATACTTGGTCAAAGTCAAAGTCGAGTTTATAGTCATCTGCACAAGTACGTGTATGCACAGGTGCAATGAAAAACTTACTTGCAGCATCACAGGCACATAGCATCATATAAGCAACATTCACAAGAAAAACATAAAGTAATCATAAATTATACACAATTTTTACAAGCAAATACAATTAGAACAAAAATACAAAGTCCATTTCAGTGCAAAGTGGTCAAAGTGGTCAAAGTGGTCATATTGTTGCTGAACTGTAGTGATTAGAGTTTTGCCGGTTGGTTCAATAACTGAATAGTTGAAGGGTAATAGCTGTTCTTGAACCTGGTCTTGTGGGACTTCAGGCTTCTGTACCCCCTGCCCAGTGGTAGCTGCAAAAAGATGGCATGGCCCAGATGGTGGCAATACTATTACTGAGTGCGACACCACAGCCAGAGAGACTACTGGCTGCAGTTTGCTAGATGCTATTCAAAGCTCAGATTTCTCTTTACTGCCTGGTTTGCTTGAAATAATTTAGTACCCAAGTATTTCCAAATAGAACAAGAATGGGTTTGAATTAGTCTGTAAATTCACTGCAAGAGAATTATTCAAGACATTTCATAGGGCTGTGTAAACCCATTAGGTAAATGGAAGACCATTTTACAACAAGCTAGATTAACACCAAAGACAACCAGTGCAAATCATTTGTTGAGACAGACTTGTGTCTGCATGGACGAATGATTTCTATTGGATGAACAAACTGCCTTTGCATTAAAAGATACATAAGGGCAGTACTAAATGGAAGCTAAGCAGCTCTACTTTTCCTCAATTGGCAACTGATTCCCTTGTGTATCTTCCTGAGTGAGCTAGAAAGCTTTCTGACTGAAACAGTATCATGTCACACAAAATGCAGTTACCCTGTAATATGTCAGGATCCACATGATCCCTGGATTAGGTTTGATCACCTAAGGAAAAGCTTTTCTAGACTTATTATCCCAGTTGGCCTGAATTCATCTATTCTTTTGCCTCTCCAAGACTAGTCTGGAGTGGTGAGTGTCTGTGCTTTGTTGTAGCACAACTCTGTGGACCAGGCTGAATGGAACAGCTGTCTTCTATGTAGAAAGCTTCCTTATGTAGGGGGTGTTAGCTTATTAAATTGCCTGATTCCTTGTCAAATGATATGAGTCAAAATGAAGGGTCAGATTATCCATTCAAAGGACTAAAATATTGCCCCAAACTGAAGCAGAAGGAATATGTACAATAATCAAACTATTCTTCGGTCTTCCATTCCACTCAATAAGTGTGAATGGAACCATCTGAGGACACCTTTAACAACCCCGATAAACAAAAGCAAAAGGAGGGTTTCTCAACAACATAGAAGATACCAGCTGTTCCATTCAGCCTTGTCCACAGAGCAGTGCATGTGTACTGTGCAATATATCCTGCTGCTGAGGCAAAAACATCCTTTTCTCAGCTTCTTTTAACTCTACTAGGTTCATTTGCAATGAAGCTTTACATTCTAAGATCAGTTTTGTGCTGATTACTATTCAGGATATTTAAAAGTAAATCAGAGACCATTAGCTGCATTTCCCTTTAATTATATTTTGTTGTCTAATTCAACACTCCATACTACATGGCACCTTGTCAAGAGAGATCTGAAGCTGGTCTAAACACTTTAAGTCAAATATTCGGTTTATTTCAAGAAGAAACAATTCTGTTTACTCAGTGAAGAGTTTACTTAGTTAACTTGCACAGAGCATTAAAGTGAAATGGCGATTTGCATAATGAAACAGTAACTAGAAAAACTAATGTGACAAAAGGCAGCAAGTTCCCATGAGCCATGGCTTGCATCCGAGGGTTTCAAAGGAAGACACTGCAGAAATGGTAGTCAAAACTATCCATGTTCCAAGAGGGTACCAGCAGATTGGAAAACAGCAAATATCACTCCCTTGTTGAAGAAGGGAAGAAGACAAAAACTGAGGCCAGTTTGTTTAACATCTGTGGTTGGGAAGATGTTGGAGTCTATAAACAAGGAAGAAATAGCTAGTCATTTAGAGAAGCTTAATGTAATTAAACCAAGTCAACGTGGTTTTATGAAAGGAAAATTATGTTTGACAAATTTGCTGGAGTTCTTTACAAGTGTAATAGGAGGAAACCTACGGATGTATACAGTAGTATCTGGATTTCCAGGAGGCATCTGACAAGATACCACATAAAAAGCTAATGCACAAGATCCTGCAGTACTGGGGGAAATGTGTTAAAATGGATCGAAGACTCTTTATCACATAGCAGACAGAGAGTTGCAATAAATGGGACTTGTGATATTGGCTGCCTTGTGAAACAAACATGTGGAGTTTCACAAGGATCATTTCTTGGCCCTTAATTATGTACTGTATGTATTAATGACTTGGTGAAGGACACAGAATGTAAGGTATCCAAGTTTGCTGATGACATGAAAATAGGTGGGAAAACCTTCTGCAATGAGGGTATTTGGATGTGGCAATGGGATATGGATAGGTTGAGTGAGTGGGCGAAAATTTGGCAAATGGAGTTTAATGTGGGAAAGTGTGAGATCATGCACTTCAGTACCAGGAACCTGAAGGCAAACTATTATCTAACTAGAGACAGCAAATAAGTGAAGTATAGGGGCATCTAGCATTCTTGTGCATGAAACATAAGATATTAGCATGCAGGTACAGCAGGTAGTTAGGAAGACAAATGGCATGTTGGCCTTTATTGGAAGAAGGTTGGAGTTTAGAAATAGGAAAGAAGTGTTACAATTATGCAAGGTGTTAGTGTGGTTGAACCTGGACTACTGTGTACAGTTTTGGTCCCCCTATTCATTAAATCATTCCTGGAAAGAGGGGGTTATCCTAAGATGATTGACTAATAAAGTTAGATCTGTATTCTCTGGAGTTGAGAAGAATGAGGGATGATCATTTTGAAACATACAGTATCAGATCTATGAGCAAGAAACCTTTAATACCTCATACTTACAATGACATTACAAGGTAAGATAAGATAGAAGATATCTTTATTAGTCACATTTGTATCAAAACACACAGTGAAATGCATCTTTTGCGTAGAGTGTTCTGAGGGCAGCCCGCAAGTGTCGCCACGCTTCCGGCACCAACATAGCATGCCCACAACTTTCTAACCTGTATGTCTTTGGAATGTGGGAGGAAAGAGGGTGATGAATGCTCATTAATCCAATCTTATCTGTGCAGGAGTGTAAATAGTGGAAGATGATACTACAAGCATAGAATTAATACTGCAGAATGTCGGGATGTAATTAACTATTATCACTATCACAATCACAAAAGAAATAGTAATAGGCAAACTAATGAAACTAAAGTTTGATAAGTCCTCAATGGCTTGCATCCCAGGATGCTAAAAGAAGTGGCTACGTAGGTAGTGGATACATTAATTATAATCTAACAGAAAACCTCAGATGCTGGAGAAATGCTAGGAGATTGGAAAAAGGAGATTGCCAAGCTGACACTTCTATTCAAAAAAGAAGGTAAGAAGTGGGTAATTATATGCCATTTAGCTTACTTCTGTTGTTAGAAAAATGTTGGTATCAATTATTAATGAAGTAATAACAGCACATTTGGGAAATCATGATCTAATCAAACAGAGTCAGCATGGCTTCATGATGGGAAATAGTTCCTGACAAATTTATTGAGGTTTTTTGTGGAAGTTGAACACAGTGGATAAAGTGAAACATCAAAAAAAAACTGCAGATGCTGGAAATCTGAAACAAAAACAGAAAAATACTGAGTTCTGCCAACTCGAAATGTTGACTGTTTCTTTACCCACAGATGCTGCCTGATCTTCTGAGCTTTAAACAGCCTTTTATGTTTTTGGATAGAGGAGGTCCAATGATTACATTTGGACTTCCAGAAGGTGCTCAGCAAGGCACCTCATAAAAGGCTAAGCCACATGACAAGAGCCGGAAGTGTTGGAGGTGGCACGTTTGCATGGACAGAGAATTATCCAACAGGCAGGAAGTAGCGAGTAAGGATAAGGGGGTCATTTTCCCACTGACAATGTGTGACCAGTGGGGTACCACATGGATCAGTACTGGGACTGCAAATGCGTATAATAAATGGTGTGGCAAATGTACGGTAGCCAGATTTGCAGTCAATACAAAAGTAAGTGGGACAGCAAGTGGCGAAAAAGACACAAATAGTTTACAGAGAGATATTAATTGGTTAGATGAATAGGGAAAATATGGCAAATGGAGGATCATGTGGGAGAAGGTGAAGAACAAAGAGGAGAGAGCAAAAGAACATTATTATTTGAATAGAATAAAACTGGAGAAAACTGCAGCACCAAGGGGCAACAGGGGCTTGTCCGTAACCTCGGAATTCTCTTCTTCGGGATGTTTTTATCTTGTCGTATATTTAACAATGTGGTCATGTTTTATCTGTTTAGATTCACAGAGTTATACAGCATGGAAACAGGCCCTTCGGCCCAACTTGTCCATGCCGACCTTAGGATGGTCTACACACCCTCTTATCACACGGGATTGTAGGATTGCTGTCTAGGTTTTGTGGATCACATTCTGTCCCTTTTGAATTGACACCAGGCTGGGTTTTGGTGACCGAGTCAGACTGCTCTTCACTGCCTCTAATCACAGTACCTTACAGATTTCCAAGTATTTTGTGATAAACCATACATCCATGAAAATAACACTGGAATTCAAGAGTTCTTTCAGACCTAGTCAGTGCTTTACATAAGCAGTATCAGGTATATTAGTATCATTTGATTCTAACACTGGGAAGCTGTCCTGCCCCCTCCTCCCCACCACAGCACTCCTCCCACATCTCCCACAGCAGAGCTTAATAAACAACATCCATAACAGTTGTTTTTTGAGTTTATGTTATACACAGATGGTATTGGAATTACAAATCTGTTTGTGATGATGGTGGAGATAATGTGAGGTAATGGATTGAAAGGGACACCAGAGAAGCACATTGGTTTACATTTAATATTGTGAACAGTACATCACAGTAGCATGATGGCTATTTGGTGAAACAGCTTTGTGCTGCTCCTTTCAGTGCAATCCAGTTAGTAACATGACCCTACTTGTTCCAGGTAGCCCTACAAATTATTCTCTCTCAAGTGCTTGTCCAGTTCCCTTTTGGAATTCTAGATTGACTCTAGTCCCGTCATGACCCTTAAAGTCTATGAATTCCTGATGAGGACCACTCTATGCTTCAAAAGGTTTTCCCCTCATTCCTAAGGTCATCCCCTTGCCTATCACTTTAGATCTGTGCTCCTGAATCATCTGCAATTTTTTTTATATTGATTCATCTTTCAGAATGTGGGTATCATTGGCAAGGCCAGCATTTATTATCTGTCCCTAATTGCCCCGAGAAGCCCTGCAGTCCTTCAGGTGAAGGTGTTCCCGCAATGTTGGGGTGGGGGGAAGGTGGCGGGGAAGTTCCAGAATTTAGATCCAGTGACAATGAAAATATTGTGATATATTTCCAAATCAGGATGGTGTGTGACTTGTAGGGGAACCTGCAGGTGAAGGTGTTCCCATATTCCTGAAGCCCTTGTCCTTCTTAGTGATAAAGATTATGGGTTTGGGAGGTCCTGGTGGACAAACCTAGGTGTGCAACAGCAGTGCATGTTGAACAGTTCCTCTATATTTACCCTTTAATTCCTTCAGGATCTTGGACACCTCTATAAGCTCTCCTCTCACCATTGTTGCCCCATTAACCAAACCTACACCAGACCAAATGGATGGTTTACTAACCAGAACAGGTCATTTCCCAGTCAGAGCCCAAACCATGCTGAATTTTATTCTAATCAGTTACCAACTATAAAGTCATAGTTGTACAGTATAGAAATATTGTTAATCATGCCTATCTATACTAATCCCACTTGCCTGCATTAATTCCATGTCCATCTATGCCCTGCTCATTCAAGTACCTGTCCAGATGCTTTTTAAATGTCGTTACTATTCCTGCCTCTACCACCTCGTCTGGCAGCTCATTCCAGATACCAACTACTCTTTGTATGGATAAAGTTACCCCACAGATTCCCTTTAAACCTCTTTGTTTTAGCAACCCTACCATGGGAAGCAAACTCTGGCTATCTACCCTATCTATGCCTCTCAAATTTATATACCTTTATATTTTATAGATATATATATATACATACACACACACACACTATATGACTGGTGATAATTTGATTCACCTACTGCTTTCTATAATTTTTCAATTTATCTCTCAATTTGTTTTGAAAGGTTGAATTTTTCGTGCTGGTGAAGGCCATTTACACACTGGGACACAGTGCCTCCTTGATTACACTCACAACTGGATCGGCAATTCTTTGCTTCTCTAGGTGAGAAACGTTTATTTGGATTGTTCAGATTCGCAGTAACTCCTTTCGTGGTCAATGGGTGGAGGTGGGAGAAAGTGGTGGGTGAATGGGGAAAGGCATCTGCAACAGAAGTACCTTTCTTTAGCTTGTGTGTCAAATGGCCTTGTCTTATTACAGGCTTCCTTACTTTCCTTCTTTTTCAATCTTTTTATTAGTTTTCAAATTAATACAGATTGATATATAGCATCAATATTTATACATGTAATACAAAGAGATCAGGATAACAATCACAGCATAGATAATCATAAAGAACAATAAAATATAAAAAAATCTGTAGATCCAACGATCCCCTAGTAAATGAATATAATATAAAAGAAAGGAAAGAAAAAGATTTATTATATAAATTTTTAAAAAAACCCAAATCAATAAGAAAAGTTGTAAACAATATAAACTAAACTAAACAAAAAAAAAATTCAAAAAAAAACAAACAACAAAAGAAAAAGAAAAAAAACTGGGCTAAAATTTCTCAGTAGAAATAGAGCAATATTATGTCGTCAACTCCATTCCTCCAAGTTGGAAAGTTATTGAAAGGGGATCTACATCATGTGAAAATATTGAATAAATGGACTCCAAATATCTTCAAATTTAAGCGAAGGATCGACAGTACCACTCCTAATTTTTTTCAAGTTTAAACATGACATGGTTTGAGAAAACCATTGAAAAGTAGTAGGGGGTATTGGATCCTTCCATTTAAGCAAAATGGATCGTTTGGCCATTAATGTAACAAAAGCAATCGTACAGTTAGCAGAAGCAGATAAGTGGCCAGACTCTATCCTTGGTAATCCAAAAATTGCAGTGATAGGGTGAGGTTGTAAATCAATCTTCAATACGTTTGAAATAATGTTAAAATGTCTTCCCAATATTTTTTCAAAAGAGGACAGGACCAAAGAAGCCACATCCGATTTACATATATACATATATTCATTCACATATAGGATTTATATGGTTATAAAAACAAGTTAATTTATCTTTGGACATATGGGTCCTGTGGACTACCTTAAACTGTATCAAAGAGTGTCTGGCACACATTGAAGATGTATTAACTAAATGAAGAATTTTCTTCCAAGTCCCTATAGGTATAGATGTCTGGAGTTCGCTTTTCTATTCATTCTTAATTTTGTCTAATGATTCTAGACGTATTTTCATAATTAAATCATAAATTATTTCTATCAAGCCCTTCTGATAAGGATTAAGACCTAAATATAGTTCTGTAGTTTCAATTTCGTAAGGTGTTGGAAAAGAGGGTATAGTAGTTTTTAAAAAATTTCTAATCTGCAAATATCGAAAAAAAGTGTGATCTAGGCAAATTATATTTATTAGACAATTGTTCAAAAGATGAAAAACAATTATCAATGAATAAATCACGAAAACATATTATTCCCTTCCTTTTCCATATGGAAAAGCTGAGTCAACTCTGGATGGATGAAAGAAAAAATTAGATTGAATGGGCTTGACAAATTAAATTTATTCAATCCAAAAAATTTATGAAATTGAAACCATATTCATATTGTATGTTTAACAATTGGGTTAGTCATATGTTTACTTAATTTGGTAAGTGCAAAGGAAGTGAAGCTCCTAAAATAGAAACTAATGAAAATTCAAGAACTGATTGGTACTCAAGCATACCCATTTGGGGCATTGAATTACAACAAAATCTTGTATCCAAAAAATTAAATATCTGATATTAATTGCCCAATAATATAATCTAAAGTTAGGCAAGGCCAAACCACCATCCTTTTTTAGTTTTTGTAAGTATTTCTTACTTAACCTTGGGTTTTTATTCTGCCAAATATATGAAAGAATTTTAGAATCAATAGTGTCAAAAAAAGATTTCGGGACAAAAGTCAGAATCGCTTGAAATAAATATAAAAATTTTGGTAAGGCTTCCTTATAGTCATCCAAACCATCTCATTTTGTTGAAAATCTCTCCTTGCAACACTAATATTTTTGGTGTAATTCTTCTAATAATTGAGCAGAACACCTCGATCGACTGTTCCAAAAACAAGTATGGAGTGCTGTACATTGGGACAAAAGTGATCAGCCGATTTTGGCAGTGAACGGGGGTGGGGGAGGGGGGGGTTTGACTATTCTGATTGTTTCAATTCATTACCAAATAATTCATTATCCTAAGGGTAGAGAAAGGCCGTTTCACTGGAAATCAGGACGCAGCAATGCTTTACCAGCTGCTGCCGGACTCTGATTGGAAAGAACCAAGGTTCCTTCGTACCATATTTCAAAAGATGAACACTTACCCTGTGCCAAACATATTTTTGCCACATGGAAACCACAGCTGTGAATGTGAATATGCTGCACACTGGAAAGAAGAAAATAAAATAACCAAAGTAAGGATGAGAGCAAATCTTCCCAAGTATGGTAATTTCCAGGAGCCCTGTTAGCAACTTGTGGTGTAAATGAAGTCAGACCCTGCAAGGAACTGTTGCTGTTAGCTGCCCACAGTGGGACTTCAATGTACCTGCTTCCAAATGTCCAATTTCAAGTAATCCAACTGCCTATTTGGGGATCAATTTGTCATTACACTGCTTTTGACTTCTGAATAATTCAATTTGGTGAACAAACAAGTCAGAAAGATTGTACAGAAGCAACAACAATAGGAAGACTGTAAGCCTAAAACACGCAGACCAAGTTTTCTTGACAATCTCCCCTACTGAGCACCTATTTATATCCCTGGGTTCCTGGGTCCAGTCTCAGCTCATTTTATATTGTTGCAGTGACTTAGGCCAGGACAAGAGCTGGATCCAGCACCCGACCAAGGGCAGGTCCTTTGGGCATGTGGAAATAAGATGACAAACACTTGCCTTATGTTCTTGGGACTTCCTTCACAAAGGACCACAGTGAAAACAAGAGATGTGGTCCACCCTGTCCCTAACCCAGTAGAGAGTCTGATGGGACATTGGAGCAGACCGAAAACAAATAAAACTGTTGACGCTGGAATTGAAACAAAAACAGAAATACTAGAAGAGTCAAAAACATGATGATGCTGGAGGAACTCAGCAGGCCAGGCAGCATCTATGGAGAAAAGCAGGCGGTCAACGTTTTGGGTCTGGATCCTTCTTGAGGACTGAAGATAGGAAAAGAGGAAGCCTGATATATAGGAGGGAAAAGCAGAGCAGTGATAGGTGGATAAAAGAGGGGAGCTGGGGTGGGCACAGAGTGATGACAGGTAGATGCAGGTAAAGATAGTGATTGGCAGGTGTGGAGGAGGAGGGGAGAGCAGAAGGGAGAGCTGCTCTCCCCTCCTCCCCCACACCTGCCTATCACTATCTCTTACCTGCATCTACTTATCACCACCCTATGCCCACCCCACCTCCTCTCTTTTATCCACCTATCACTGCTCTGTTTCTCCCTCCTATATTGGGCTTCCCCTTTTCCTATCTTCAGTCCTGAAGAAGGGTCCTGACCCAAAACGTTGACCGCCTGCTTTTCTCCACGGATGCTGCCTGGCCTGCTGAGTTCCTCCAGCATCATCATGTTTTTCATCTAGATTCCAGCATCTGCAGTCCTTTGTTTCTCTGCTAGAAGAGTCAGCTAAGCAGCATCTACGGAAAGAGAAGCCAGTTAATGTTTCAGGCTGAAGACCCTTCATCAGAACTGATCAGGTCTTTGACCTGAAATGTTACCTGTTTTTCCTTTCCACAGATGCTGCTTTGACTGGCTGGGTTCTTGCAGCATTTCTGTTTTAGGTAATGATAGAGCAAAATATTTTTGTTTAATTATTTGCCTTTCCTGCAGGTAATGATTGAACCAGCCTTGGGCCTTCTGATTTCCAATTTCAGTCAACAGCCAAAAGGTCCATTTCTCTGAAATACAATTGCTGGCTTAGTGTGAAACATTTTGCAATCATTAATGAGCCTGGTGGCCTTGAGCTGCTTCTTAGTCAGTTCAGAGGATTGCAGGGTCAACCTAATTTTAAATGAATTGCTCTTGTTCAATATGAGTAGAATAGTAAAATCTTCCACTTCTCAAGACTTCTAAAACCCCTTTGTCCTCATTAGAGGTGAACAACAAATTCCATCATAACTTCTTTTCAGCTCACCTTGAAAATACTACACTTGTGTTGTGTGAAATCATTCTTTTCTATCTTAAGGATCAAGGACTCTGGACACAAGCTTTGTAGACCAAAACTAGTTTAATCACAAAGGCAAACACACTCACTCACACACAGGATACCACAAACACGAGAGGGAAATCACAACTGAGGTAAAATACACTCACACACACACTGATACAAACAAGCACACAATAACAACGTACAACTTCAGGATATAACACTTCAATGCCCGTCCCACACTAGCATTGGCCCTTAACACTCCCTGAGTCTGAGTGAAACGCTCCCTGACCATGTGGTGATGCACTCTTACTAATGATCTCTACAGCGTTGTCTCACTACTCCTGGGGTCATCAAAAGAGGAAGGACTAGTGGACACAGCCCTTTTTATGGTGCTAGGAGGCTGGGTGGAGCCTCACTGTTATGATTTGAACGAGCCAATGGTGTGGAAGTCAAAGACAAAGTTTCCTGCCACAGCCAATGGTCAAGCAGGTTCAGAGACAAAAGGTACTCTCACACCTGAGGGGTGGGTGGAGCCGCACCTTGATTGACAGTAGTATCACTTCCGAACAGACGAGCAATGCTGCCCTCCGGTCAGCGGGGGTCAGTGTCGTTACTGTCACGTGACATCCATGTGGATTTCTCACAACGACTTGGCAACCCCTCTCTGCACCCCCCCAACACTTCTGCGGTAGCAGTTACATCTTCCTCTTTGGCAGGTATGGGCTGCTTGGTGTTGATAAGAACCGGCTGTTTCCCTTACAGCCGTAAGTAACCCACTCAAAGGAAATGTGTTAGAGTCGCAACAGAATCAGGGTACCAAGTGGAGATCTCATCCTGAAAAGCAAAAAAGACTGAAGATGCTGTAATGAAAACAAAAATTGCTGAGAATACTCAACAGGTCAGGCAGCACTGTGGAGGGAGAAACAATGTTAATCTTTCATAGTGATAAGAATTTCCAGCATTCTCTGCTTTTATTTTGGATATCCAACTCTAATTTCCTTTAGCAGGAGGAGTAAAAACAGTCCATTCCCAATCAATTCTATTCCTTTGCTCATTACTCCAAAGATGGAGCTTTTTAAGGATCAGATCTACTAATACACATCTAATTCAACCAAAGATGTAGGATAATCGGTTGTTCATTTTGGTTTTCCAAACCTCTTTGCCATTCATCAGTCACTTTGCACCCTTGTTTCTAATTGGACCAACTTGTATGAGTCAATAATGCATGAGTAGAATGTTAGAAAGAGGAACCTGAGCAGGTTATAGGTCACTCTCATTGGTGATCTTCCCCTTTCACTCTTCAACACAATACCCCGTCAATAGAGCACTAAACATTAGACTCAACAATTTAGTTTCAGCATTTACTGTTAGTCCAAGTTATCTATTTATTATTGTGTTGTTGTTACACTGCTTGCAAAAGCAATTATTAGAAAAGCAGGTCTAATGTTTTAAAAGAAACATGTTATTGATAATGAAACAACTCCTTTGCTTCCAGTTTTAATTCAGACAATAATTATTGTCCCTGGGATGGATATTGATTTGTTATTAATCACCCAGCCTAAGGAAACATGGAGTGTTCAAAGGCTTTAGTATTGTGCAGTAGCAAAAAAGTATTTTATGCACCTTCAGCATTTGGTCATTAATGTTAGAACAGCTGTTTTGATGACATTGTGTTTTATTTCAGAAAGGGCTGTTAGCAGCTTTAACTTACAACATCCAGAACACAATTTTATTTTGTTTAGATATTCATCACCAGGCAGACCATCTTCACCATCTATTGAAAGAAAATCAGTCCTTTGATCAAAAAATACACTCAATCTATACCAGGCCCTCAAAGCTGAAAATGCAGGGTATTTATCTGAGTGGTGCATTCAGCAAGTTTATTTCATTATATTAAGGACTAAAATGGTTTTGTTGTTATCTGCAG
Source organism: Pristis pectinata (assembly GCF_009764475.1). Taxonomy (NCBI): domain Eukaryota; kingdom Metazoa; phylum Chordata; class Chondrichthyes; order Rhinopristiformes; family Pristidae; genus Pristis; species Pristis pectinata. Next base: position 18,379,068 of record NC_067409.1, on the reverse strand, counting down.
TGAACGAAAATGGAAGCAAAGGGAAAGGATATTTTTTAATTCTTAGAAATAAATTTAAAAAGTCAAAGGAATAGCACATATCCACTTCAATGTTAAATTCCCGCCCTCAACATCATATCCTCTCTCTCCTCTCTCTGTCTCTGTCTCTCTATCTCTCTGTCTGTCTGCCTGTCTGTCTGTCTGTCTGTCTCTCTCTCTCTCTCTCTCTCTCCACCTCTCCATCTCTGTTGATATGGTTCCTCCAGCATGAATTTGTTAGGAGGAGCCCACCCGTCATAGTGAGGCTCTAAGCAGTGACAGGGCCTTCAGTGACATAAACCCCATCACATGGGGGTAAGGCCAATGAAAACTCCATCCACAAACCAGCTGAAAATATTTTTAACAGCCAGATAACCCACATCACTGGCTTAACCTGCTGTCAATACCTTAGAATGTTTCACCAATCCACCTCCGGTCCTCCTATTTTTGCTCCCTCTGCCATGCACCCCCTCCAGCCCCCCCCATCCCCCATTTTTCTGCTCCCATACTCAGTGCAGATGCAGGGTTTTGACCCGAAACATCGACAATTCCCGCCCCCCACCCCCACAGATGCTGCTCGACCCACTGAGTTCCTCCAGCAGTTTGTTTTTTGCATCAACTTTTGTATTATTTGCAAACTTACTAATCATACCTCCTACGTTCACATCCAAGACATTAATATATATCACAAACAACAAGAGTCCCTGCACCAATCCCTGTGCTACACCACTGGTCACAGACTTACAATCAAAAAGGCATCCTTCCACCACAACCTCTGCCTCCTATCACCAAGCTATTTTGGATCCAATTAGGCAGCTCAGCTTGGATCCCATTTGCCTAACCATCTGGACCAGCCAACATCTGGGACCAGGTCAAATGCCTTACTAAGGTCCATATAGATATCTACCACCTTGCCTTCATCAATCTTCTTAGCTACCTCCTCAAAAAACTCATTCAAATAATTCAGGCAGGATTTCCCCCAAAGAAGCCATGCTGACTATTCCTGATAAACCTATACCTTTCCAAGTGAACATAAATCCTATCCCTTAGGATATTCTTCAATAAGTTCCTGAGGCTCACTGGCCTATAGTTCTCTGGCTTATTCCTGCTGCCCTTCTTAAGTAAAGGAACAGTAGTTCTGGCGCTTCAGCTGTGACTAATGAAACAATGTGCAAGAACCCCCATTAGGGTCCCAGCTATCTCCTTCCTCACCTCCCATAGTAACCAAGTGACGTTTGCGTGAGTTTGGGTGCAGATGTTGGTTGCCAATTTTCCTATTTGGTAAGATTCTTAAACCGTGCTCTGGTGTTTCTAATATGCTCCAGCATATCCTGAACTCATGGAAGGTGCTACACAAATGCAAGATCTCTCTTCCTTGGTTTTTGAGACTGACTAGATAGCAATTGAAGTCTTTTAAAGGTCTACGCTTTCCGTTGCACCGATTTTAAACCATTTAACATAAACAGGCTAACACCTCAATTAAAGTAATGTAAGGAGGAATGGCACAAAATGTGTTGTGTTAGCTCATTACTGTGGCAGTTAATATGTTTGGTCTATAATTTATCTAACATAGTTCTCCCATTTAAAAGTGATTTACAAGCATGTGTGACATTTGACACTATGTAGTATTGAAAATCTACCAAAGCAATTTTGCTGCTTATTGCCCAAGTTAAAAATAGTACAAGCTGTAGATGATTAATATTATGGCTTGTGCTGCTCATTAACTAACATAAAATATTATAGATCTGTGTTTATAGTCCTCTTAGCACAAGAAATCCCAGTGAAAATTATTTTAATTCTGATAGTAACCAACTTAAAAGTAATTGCCATTGGAAAATCCAGTTGAAGGGATATTATTCAACCAACCAATTTCTTTCTGCTTTTTTTTCCGCTGAATACAGGAAACTTCATTGCACACGGAATTACATTCACCTGAATCTGTTTTTATCATTCATTTTGCGGGCAGTATTTGTTTTACTGAAGGACAAGATACTGTATTCAGGACATGGTCTTGAACAGTGTAATGAAGCAGCACTGGTGAGTCATGACAATTCATTGTTACATTCTTTTAAGTATAATGAGTGAGATACTCTCTCTAAAGGGCAATATTGGTATATGCCAATTGATAGAATTTTGCCTTAAGTCTTGATGCTAACCATATTCGTCAAATTCCCAATGCACGCTTCATGTGATTCTGCAGGTCTGTCATATGCTTCTACATGTAGGTTGCTGCATGTGTGCACCAGGAATGTCAAACACCATGCAACACATGCTTGATGTGCAGTTCCAATACTGTAAGGCAGATACCACTTTTTCACCCATGGCATAGGACTCAAATAGAGGATGAAGACCCTGTTCCAGTATTACTCAGACTGCACATCTGTCCCCTTCCCAGCTATGAAAGAGCAATTTAGTTCATCACCATGGTCCCAATGTTGTCCTTCTATAAGGGTCACTTCTGTTCTCCATTGAAGGGCATGGTTCAACCATCCTGATCCCAGCCCCCAAGTGCTCACCTCCAACATTATGATGTCCTCTCAGCCTTCAGAGTCACCATCATTCTCTCACTCCTTGAGAGCAAATCTACCCCAAAGCAGCCCTACCGGATTTTGACGTCATGCTATAGTGGAGCAAAATTTGCTGAACTTAACCATTAAAGTGACTTTAAGATCTACCTTGCATGCCAGACCTGGGATTCGCCATTCTAATGTGCATGATGCATTGCGCTACATGTACATTAGCACGTACATCGCTTCGTCGAGCACCTTTGCTCCATCCACCACAAAAGCCAGGATCTCCCAATGGCCAGCCACTTCAATTCCACATCCCACTCCCATACCAACATGTCTATCCATGGCCTCCTCTACTGCCATGTTAAGGCCAGATGTAAGTTGGAGGGACAACACCTCATATTCCTCCTTGGTAGTCTCCAACCTGACGGCCTCAGCATCAATTTCTCTATCTTCTGGTAACCCCTCCCCTATCCTCCCCCCTTTAATCTTTTTATTTTCCTTCCCCCCCTACTTTGCCTTCCCTCATTCCTGTGGCCTGCTCCACCCTTCTCTTTCCCCGTCCCCCACCCTCATGACCTTGCCATCTATTCACCACCTCCTTCCCTTTATTCCATGGTCCACTGTCCTCTCCTACCGGATTTCTTCTTCTTCAGCCCTTTGCCTCTCCTACCTATCACCTCTCATCTTCTTACATCTCCCCGTCCCCTACCCTCCCTCCTTCCCCCTCTCACTTGGACTCACCTATCACCTGCCTGCGTGTACTCCTCCCCCTTCCCTGACCTTCTTATTCTGGCTTCTGTCCTCTTCTTTTCCAGTCCTGATGAAGGGTCTCGACCCGAAACACCAACTGTTTATTTCCCTCCATAGATGCTGCCTGACCTGCTGAGTTCCTCCAGCATTTTGTGTGTGTATATTAGCATGTTAGCATACCTGCAATATCCATAGAAACTAGCCTAGGTCCCCAACAAAATACCACTTTAATCTGTAATTTTATAAGGAGGATGAACTTCTGATTAAACTCACAGACCATAGAGAATAATGATTTAGCTGAGCACTTCCTCTCTTCATTTAGGAGTTTTATTCGAAAGAAGGGTATATGGAGCTGCTTGCTCCTGTTCAGTTCATGCTGTATGATCAACTGAAAAGCTAGACAGGGTTTAACATCTTCCTTGAAAAACAAAGATACCAGCAGGCAAACAAAATCAATGGTATTGTGAAATGTTAAAGAATCAGGCCTCTCAAATCTATTCAACTGAGTTACTTTATGGGTTATAGAGGAGAAAGCACAGAATATAAGAGCACCAAGGTCACTGCCGAATTTGTACAAGACCCAAAACAGGCCACAGCTGGAGTATTATGCAAAGTCTGCTGCATCTTCTTACAGCAAAATTAGAAAACCTGTGGGGAAGTTGCAATGCTGACAGTACAGTGAGCCCAACCAAAGGATGAAAGTCTCTATAGTTACTAAGGCTTGAAAAGCGAGAAGTGTTCTACAAGAAGTGAGGAAAGTGAGAATGTAAGAACATATGAAACAGGAGCAGAATTGGGTCAAGTGGCCCTTCATGTCTGAGATCATGGCTGATTTGACCTTGGCTTCAACTCTGCTTCCTGTTCCCCATAACCCTTGACCGCAAACCACCCCTCCCCCCAATAATCCATAAATCTGTCTGCCTCAGCCCTGAGTACATTCAGGTACTCAGCTTCTTATCTCTTCAGGGTAGAGAACTCCTGAGGTTCATGTCCATCTGGCAGGAGAAATTCTTCTTCACCTCCATCTTCAATGGGTGCCTCTGAAATAAGATAAGATATCCTCCCTAATTCTAGCTTCTGCAGTCAGGGACAGCATCCTCTACTGTGTCAAGCCCCTTGAGAATCTAAACCTCCCTTCCAAACTCTAATGCTCAACCTTCCCTCATTAGACAGCATTTTCATCCTAGAAACCAACCAAGTGAGGTCTCTGGACTGCCTCCATTGCACTCCCTATTCTGGCCATTGTCTCACTAGCACCATGTGTACCATGTATAGCAAGACTTCTCTTGTTTTATATTCTATCCCCTTTGCAAAGTTAAAAGTGTGACAAGGTAAAAATTATTTTCACTGAATATGATGAGAAAGCAGAACAAATCCTTTTTGTAAAGGTAATTGGAAATTTATAATTGGTTTATTATTATCACATGTACCGAGATACAGTGAAAAACTTTGTTTTGCATGCCATCCAAACAGATCATTTGAAAACATAAGTAAATCAAGGTAGTACAAGGAAAAAGCAATAACAGAATACAGAATAATGTGTTACAGTTACAGAGAAAGTGCAGTGGAGGTAGACAATAAGGTGCAAGGGCCATGACGAGGTAGATTGTGAGATCAAGAGTCCATCTTTATTGTACAAGAGGTCTGTTCAATAGTCTTATAACAGCTGTTCTTGAGCCTGGTGGTGTATGTTTTCAAGCTCTTGTACTTTCTGCCTGATGGAAGGAGGGGAGAAGAGCGAATGTCCAGGCTGGGAGGAGTCTTGGATTATACTGGCTGCTTTTCCAAGGCAGTGAGAAGTGTAGTCAAGAGTCCATAGAGGGGAGGTTGGTTTTCATGATGGACTGGGCTATGTCCACAACTCTCTGCAATTTCTTGCGGTCTTGGGCAGAGTAGTTGCCGTACCAAGCCTTGATGCATCTGAGTGTTCATGTGTGGAACTACTTACAAGTGTATTGCTGAAGTAAAGCCTGTTGCCAATGTTAAAATTGCTGAAAAGCAGGAATAATGGTGGATGGGTTTAATCTAGGTGGCTCATTTGGAGAAAACAAATGATGGACATATATGCGAGTTCTGATTCAGTGCTTTCACATTTCATTTGCTTCAACACTTAATTTTAGACTCTAGGTCAAAAATGATGCAAAATTAGCCTTGGACAGTTCTGCTCACTGTTAGAACAAGTACAAAATACACTGCTCAAAATCAGAAAAGATCATGGTTGAATGGGATTTAATCAAGTAAATGTCTTCCAAAGGAGCCAATTACACATTTTAAATTATTAGTAAGGATGCCAACCATACATAGTGTTGAAAGGAGGTGATAGAAGTCTTTAAGTCTTATCTTAAATTTCAAAATAAGCTTTATTCATAATAAAAAATGTATACAAAAAAAAGAAACTTTTACATTCATAGCCAATACATTCAGTAGTGTTAACTTATTTTATTTTGAAACCATAGCACCATTACCATTTATGTGGCCGCCATGGTTGACACACACTCTCATTGTTTGAGGGGCTTCCCCACCGGATTCATGTGCAGTAGCAGAAGGACCCTATACTGTGGTCCTTCCCTACAGAGGCTGGCTGCAGCAAGCTTCAGTGCATTCCTCATCATGTACTCCTGCAGCCTGGAATGTGCCAGTCGGCAGCAAACAAATATATACAGAGGAAGAACACAGTGCAAAATACAAAAGCTTAATATTCATGGTTGTTGCATTCAGTAGTGTAAAACTTAAGGAGAGAAATAAAACACACAAACATAGCACCATTGCCACTTATGTGGCTCCCTGAGGTGATAAACCTTTCATTGTTTGAGGGGCTTTAAGTTTCGGGCTTATTCAGCCTCAGCACACGATGATGAGTGACTTTAGCTGGAGACTGAATACAAAGTGGTTTATCACCATCAAAGCGATGGTGAGAATCATTCAACACCATCCCATAGAAAAAGCAGCAGCATCCATCATGCCACAGCTTAAATGCACAAAACTTGACCTATTCAGATTTTAATGGATTTAATCTTAATTTCAAAATCCATTATTTGGTGGGCGGTTCTAAATTTTAATCAAGTTTAATGCTAAAATCTGCAAGTTCTATCTATTTATATAAATCAGGCATTTATTCGCAATGAAATGGGTTAAGGACCCACTGGGGTTTTATGGTTATGGGAGATATTAATGTGGGAGAGGAAAACAAAGTAGTTAAGAGGCAAACAGGTTGTTGGCCTTTATTGTGAAAGGGTTGGAGTTTAAGAATAGGAAGGTTTTGTTACAATTGTACAGGGTGTTGGTGAGGCCACACCTGGAATACTGTGCTCAGTTTTGGTCCCTTTACCTAAAAAGAAGAATTTAGTAGCATTGGAGAAAATCCTAAGGGGGCTTGACAGGGTAAATGGTTGAACCTAATCACATCTTTCCTCGGGTCCTGAAGAAGGGTCCTAACCCGAAACGTTGACCGTCTGCTTTTCTCCGCAGATGCTGCCTGGCCTGCTGAGTTCCTCCAGCATCATAGTGTTTTTCATCTAGATTCCAGCATCTGCAGTCCTTTGTTTCTCTCACATCTTTCCTATAGTATGGCAACCAGAACTGCACACAATATACCAGGCGCAATCTCACCAACATCTTGTGCAGATGTAATATGTCATCCCAAATCTTATACTCAATGCCCCATCCAATGAAGGCAAGCATGCCACACGTCTTCTTTACCACTTTGTCTACCTGTGTTGCCACTTTTAGAGAACTATGTACTTGTTCCCCTAGGTCTCTCTGTTCTACAACACTCCCCAGGGCCTAACCATTCACTGTGTATGTACTGCCCTGGTTTAACTTCCCAAAATATGTAACTTCACATTTGTCCAAGTTAAATTTCATCCGCTGTTCCTTGGCCCACTTTCCCAGTTGATCTTGATCCTGTTATAGCCTTCTACCTCTTCACTGTCCACCACACCACCAATTTTGGTGTCATTGGCAAACTTACTAACTTGGCTATGCTCTTGCGAATTTGCAGTGATTAGTTTCCTTGCATACAAGGTTTTTTTTTGGTTTGTTTTTTCTGGCAAGCTGATGTCACATGCAAGCTGACTTTATATTGCATCTGAGCTGATGCATTGCATAACATCTTCTTCTCGCATTCCTTATTTGTTTTTATAGTGCTGCAGCCCAAGTTAATTTCATTGGTTTACACTGGAAAGGTTGTGTCCTTTAATGGTCACAAAACACATGAGCTCTCCCACACCTGCTATGTGTTTGCAAGCAGCCAATAGGGTTTATGCAATGTTCTGTTCACAATCAAAAAGAGCAATAACCTTTAGAGAGTGAAAGCTGGTCAATGGCAAGTCACTTTATTGAAGGTAAAGTTGACAGAAAAACATGTAGACAGTTTTAATATAATGTCATTGTGAAATTATTTATAGAAGTAGCCTTTGGATTGATCAGGGTCCCTTCTGTTAATCACAGTGTAAATAATTGTTCAGTGCACTCCCATCCTCGGCCAGTCAAACACACTGCAGGACAGCCTGACATGTTGGTCACTGAGCTGAACCATAGCAGTGTCATGGCATTAAAACCAATCCTAAACTGAGCTAAACCAAAGACAATTGCTGTTCGGGAAGAGGCTGATTGTAGCTTCATGAAGTAATTCCAGAGTCCATTTAGGAGAATATTTCTCTTCCGCGGAGTTTAACATGGAACATTTTGTCAGTAAATTTTCAGGGAAAATAGACAATGCAAATGACAAATTGTTGTTTTTCATCTGGTAGGAGACTGTAGTTTGGTGGGTTAGGGCGTTAGAAGTCTTAAAACTGTCACCAAGAGAAAAGAGGACAGCAGTTAAGGGAAGTTTATTCAGTGGAACCCATTGCTGAACATGAACCAACTTCACCTTCTCAAGGAACTGAGAATAGCTGAAGCAGGAAGAGTACTCTTGCCTAGAGAGAGAGTGGAGCAATGGGGTTGAGTCTGGATACACCAGCAACCCTGCCATCAATAGCACCCTGTTCCATTTCCATAAGCATTTGCTGCCTTAATACCTTCTCAGTCATGGTGAATTAATTGGGAGTGAGGTGAGCAAGACTAGCTGCCAACCAGAGCTGTGGCCATTGAAGAAGCTGCTTCAGTCAGAGCAACACACAAGATGCTGGAGGAACTTAGCAGGTCAGGCAGCATCTATGGAGGGAAATGGACAGTCGATATTTCAGGTCGAGACTTATATCCAGACAGGATGTTTCAGCTGGAGCTGTGGATACCTAGATGGAAAATTTGCAGCTTGCAAGGAGAGGGCATATGTAGACTCATCCAAAATGGATTCAAACCTAGGTTGGCAGCACCAGTGTAGGAAGGTAGACAGATGTGTTCAGTTGGTATCAGGATTGGAGGAGAGAAGGCAGTTGGAGCTATGTGATTGCAAAAACTGAGCCTGTTTTACCGTTAAGGATGAAGAAATGTAACGAAAGATGAAGGCATTGATGGGTGATTGGAACTAAGGGGATTCTATACCCTCACCTCAGCGTGAAGAGGAGAACATCTTGTCATTAGGAATGGAGTTATCTCTTCAGCATTCCTCTTCCATTTCTCTCTCTTACCCCAACCTGGCATCATCTCAACCCCGACCCCTTCAAATCACTGTAATCCCAACCACTGTTGATCTCCCTACCACATTCCATAATCTTCTGAGGCGTTCAGTCTGCACCATAACTCATTCACCTGCTATCATTGTGATAGAGCCATAAAATAGGGGGTATGTGGGAGGGAAGGGTTAGATAGATCTTAGAGCAAGATAAAATGTCAGCACAACACAAGGGCCTGTACTGTACTGTGCTGTAGTGTTCTATGTTCTATGTTCAAACAGATCCTTCAACCCACACATCCATGGCAACCAGCAAGTACCCATTTGTACTGATCCCAGTTCCTATTTCTCAGTCCATAGCCTTATATGCCATGGCATTTCAAGTGCTCATCAAAATACTTCTTAAACAAACTAAAGATCCTGCATATGTCCAAGGTGTGTTGTTGATGGAGGTCTGTGGTAGTTCTAGTCCAAGACAGTACTTCCTTTGGTCTGACACAGATATGAACAATACATCAGAACTGACAACGGAAGTGCTGGAAATATTTCAGCCACTGCTGTGGACAGAGAAACTGTTCATCAGAATGTTCCGGTGTCATGGTCTTGGAGTTCTGGGATCATGCAACACAGGAACGGGTCCTTCATCCCACCCTCTCTCGATGCTGCCATTAAACACCCATTTCTACTAAACCTGCATTAATCCCATTTTATATTCTCCTCCACACACACCCTGACCCCACCCACCCCCCAGATTCTACCACTTCACTCATTTACACCCTAGGGGACAATTTACAGTGGCTGTTTAGAGTTCTGGATTCATAGAGCTGTACAGCATGGAAATCAGGCCCTTCAACCCAAACCATCCATGTCAACCAAGTTACCTAACTGAACTAATCCCATTTGCCTGTATTTGGCCCATTATCCCTCTAAACCTTGCCTATCCATGTACCTGTCCAAATGGTTTTTAAATATTGTAATTGTACCTGCCTCTGCCACTTCCTCTGGCAGCTCGTTCCATATACCTACCACCCTCTGTGTAAAAAAGTTGCCCCTCAGCTCCCTTTTAAATCTTTCCCCTTTTACTTTAAACCCATGCCCTCTAGTTTTGGACTCCCCTATCCTGGGGAAAAGACTGTGGCTATTCACCTTATCTATGCCCTTCATGATTTTATAAACCTCTATAAAGATCACTCCTCAGCCTCCTAAGCTCCAGGGAAAAAGTCCAAGCCTATCCAACCTCTCCGTATAACAAACCCTCTAATCCCGGTAATATCCTCAAAAGAAAATGAATCTACCAACCTGTACTCCTCTAGCACATTGAAGGAAACCAGAGCATCTGGAGGAAGCCCATGCAGTTATAGTGAGAACATACAAACCCCACACCAGAGATCAGGTCATTAGAGCTGTGAGACGGCACGGTAGTGTAGCAGTTAGCATAACGTTATTACAGCGCCAGCAACCAGAGTTCAATTCTGCCGCTGTCTGTAAGGAGTTTGTATATTCTCCCCATGTCTGTGTGGGTTTCCCCCGGGTGCTCCAGTTTCCTCCCACATTCCAAAGACGTACCGGTTAGGAGCTGTGGGCATGCTATGTTGGCGCCGGAAGAGTGGCGACACTTGCGGGCTGTCCCCAGCACATTCCCAGTAATGCAAAAAGACACATTTCAGCGTGTGTTTCAATGTACATGTGTTTCTGTGTACACTATCTATCTACAGTATCTATCTATCTATCTGTCTGTCTGTCTATCTATCTGTCTACCTATCTGTCTATCTGTCTGTCTATCTATCTATCTACCTGTATATCTATCTATCTGTCTATCTATTTGTCTGTCTATCTATCTATCTGTCTATCTATCAGCAGCACCACTTGGTCTTTGTGATGAAGCTTAACTCTGTTTATCTCTTTCCACAGATGTGGCCTGACTTGGGAAGTATGCCATTTCCAGCATGCACCATGCAATTTTAATCCTACATGTTTAGACAGCATCTTTTCTGATTGCAGCCTAAGCTCCATGCCCCTCTGTTTCATTGTAGGTTGCTGTAGGACAATAATGGCTTTCTTCCACTACTTCATCATGGCAAACTTCTACTGGTTGCAGGTGGAAGGTTTGTACCTGCACACACTGCTCATGGTCTTTTTCTCTGAAAATAAATATTTTGTCTTCTACATGCTGATTGGCTGGGTAAGTCTTTTTCTGCATTAATCAGAAGACATTGTCAACAGGTGAAGTACATCCCCACCTATTTTGACTTTAATTCAATGGATGGTATTTTCTGCAGGTATGCCAACATTCTTCATAATTATCTGGATTATTATGAGAATCTATTTTGAAGACTATAAGTGAGTATGAACTGTCGTTAAAAAAAAAATGTTCGATTGCTGACAGGTTTCTGCTTAAGATCCAAACCTTTCTCTTGGTCTGAGCAAAGTATCACATAAGTAAATGAAAAATCAGCCATTCTCTCTCTCTCTCTCTCTCTCTCTCTCTCTCTCTCTCTCACTCTCTCACTCTCTCTCTCACTCTCCCTCATCTCTCTCTCGCTGTCTCTCTCTCTCTCTCTCTCTTTTTCCTGGTTCATTATTTTCCAGAGATATTATCTGGTATGTTTCTTCATTTGAGTGATTTTTTTTGTTTTTTCTACTTTATACTTTTTTCTTTAGTTGATATCTAGCCAGTTGAGAAGAAAAGGAGTGTTCAACTTCTCCCAGATAGATGTAACTGACCCTTGTAACTGGAAAAAGGAAGACTTGCACTTACATGAATATAGATTATTGTAGCCAATTGGGCTCTTTTTCTGGCCTTTTGAGGGACCTTTAACATCCTCTTGAGAGGAAAGATGGGCTTCAGGTTAAAATGACACCTGGAAGACAATGCCTCCAACAACTGCAGCACACCCTCTACACTGCACTAGAGTATCAACCAAGGTTATATGCTGAGGACTTGAGAGTAGGCTTTGAATTCACAACCTTACAACTCAAAGATGAGTATACCACCCACAGAGCCATGGAAACCACCTCTGCATCTTAGCTTGTTTTATTCTAGATTGGCCACAGTTCCAGTTGTTTAATATCAATCCCCATATCTCAAAAGGCACCAGGAATTCTATCAGAGACTTTCCCTCTGGAGTTGGGGTTGGGGATGGAAGAAACTAAAGCCCCTGCCACGACATAGCCCAGAACGGTACAGTAGCACAGTAGATAAGTTACTGGACCTGCATCAAGAGGCTTGGGTAATTGAACTAGAAATTAGTTCAATTCCTTTTGTGGCAGCTGGGAATTTTATATTAAAGTAATTAATTCCATCTGGATTGTTCAAAAGCTAGGTCTCAGAAATGATGAATATGAAATTACTGGATTGTTGCTAAAAACCAGTTGGGTATTTCTGGCTTCATGGAAGGAAATCTGTGTCCTCATTAGTCTAGCCTACACATGACTTGAGACTCACTGGAATGTGGTTGACTCTTAACAGTCTTCTGAAGACCTGGCAAGAGACTCAATTTCGGAGCAAATAAGAGTGGGCAGCATTAACCATACCTCATCAGTGAATAAGTAAAGAAGCTGCTAGGAATCGACAGAAACTTAAGCTCTGGGACCTCATTTAGTATAGAAATAAGGCAGGAGCTGAAGGTGTCCTCTGTCCCTAGTCCCTGTTGGGTTTAAGATCCCAGCTTTACTTTCTCTAATAGACCCTGTGACATCAATGGAGAATGAAATAAAGTTAATGCTTCAGCCCAATGTTTTCTAATTGGAAGGGGCAAAAAGTAGGAGAGAGGAAATGACAAAAATGGGCATTTGAAATGAGGTGGTAAAGGGACAAGTAAACAAACAAAAGATAGGCCCAGAGAAACTGACGTGACTAAATCAGAGTAATTACCATGAAATGGCAGTGGTGATTATTGTCTAAATTGTTGAATTCAGTGTTGGGTTGAGAAAGCTGTAAAATGACCAGCTGAGAGATGTAGTGCTTTCTCTCATGCCTTCCTTAAGCTTGGTTTCTTTTCCATTAGTTAACTGATAAATTCCCCACAATCCAGTAGATAAAAGACAAAGTGAATTAAGCTAAACCAATGCAATGTATCCATTGCATCCCAAACATTTAGAACATAGAACAGTACAGCACAGAACAGGCCCCTCGGCCCACAATGTTGTGCCGACATAGCTAATCCCTCCTACCTACAGAATGACCATATCCCTCCATTTTCCTCTCATTCACGTGCCCATCCAAGCCCCCAATGAATTTGCCTCCATCACCCTATCAGGCAACGCATTCCAGGCATCCACCACTGTCTGAGTAAAAAACTTACCCCTCACGTCTGTTCTGAACCTACCCCCTCTCACCTTAAATGCATGCCCTCTGGTACTGGATCGCTCAATAATGGGAAAAAGATATTGCTTGTCCACCCATTTGGTCATTTGTGGCTGTCCGTCATTCTTGAGGCCTGGAATTTCACACTGAGGTCAGTGTCAGGGTATTAATGGAAGAAACATGCTGATCTTCCTGAAGCCGGATATTGACAGGGTCACTCAGTGATCCCCATAGCAGATTGAACACTGCCAGCACTTCTGATCAGTTTAAGCACAGCTGTGCCTTAGCAGTGGAATTATCTTACTCAGTGTAAGGGGCTTTGTCATTATGAAACAGCAAAAGATCCAACTGACTACAAATAAAACAGCAGATGATCTGTAAGTCAAAATAAAAAGGCAGAATAAAAAAACTAGTTGGCAATCTCACTCCAGCTAGTCAAATGCCAGGTTTAGTAACGGGTTGCTACAAGGTTGGTACCATAATAGGACATCTCCGTCTCTTAAGTTAGAAATGTACACTTTTTAAAATTTTATTAGGTGTTATACTGCTGTTTCTATTCTACTGTTACTTTAGCCAGAAAGTCTCCTTAGAGTTGGTTTCATTTTTGCTTTCATTAGTTGGCAAAATGCCACCAGCAGTGGTAACAGTGGGCATCATTTGCCATTGGAGCAATCGCACAGGCAGATCAAAGGGGACAGGTGTGCAGTAACAGTAACCACCAAAAATAAACAGTTTTGCCAATGTTGAAATTGGTCTACTGCCATCATAAGACATGTATAACAGCAATACCTAGTCACTTGATAACCAAAGGCAGCATTCCAGAAACAATGAGACACAAGAAGAGATAAAGCACAAAGTAACTGTTAGAGGGAATTGATCTAGGGGTTTAAACTCAACAGCAACTAGGGACAGAGGATACTTTCATCTCCTGCTTTAATTCAATACAAACTGAGGTCCCAGAGATGAAGTCATAACTGGATGCTTTGCAACCTGGGTGGTTGGTGGAGTGGATGTAAATTCTTAACTTCACGCCTGATCCATAATCCAACAGGTTAAAAAAAATACCCTAGTGTGCTTCTAGACTGAGGTGAAAGGGTGAAACAAAATACATTTCTGATGGACAGTGTGTCGGGTCCAAGAAACTGTACAGTTTTGATACATTAGAACTTCTATAACTTACCTTTTTAAATGAATTTATAGCTTGGCTCAAAACTTGAAATGTGCAATGTATGTGGGTACGCAAGCATTCCTTTCCTCTGACTTGTTGAATGCAGTGTATGTAGAGGAGCATGAAGTGTCACGGAAAGCTGCTAGAACATTTACAACTGGTTTATTCAATTCTCCAAATACAAGATGCATATGTGCATGTATGTATCAGACACTCACTTCATGCTTTCCTCTTTTCAAAAAGACACCTCATGACACATGTAACAGATCATGACAGATTCACAGATTTTCTGGGTCTTTTTGATCTTCTCAAAGGAACATGTCATTGGCATAGTCTCTACATCTTGTCTTGAGTAAAGTCTACATTCTTGACTCAATTTATTTGTTCTTGTGTCATTTCTTCCACTTGATGAGCTTCCAGAATACACTCATAATCCCATAATTCTTTGATATTTTCTTTCACATTTCTTGCAGGAATTAAGTGGTCGATGCGTACACTTGTGACTATATCCCGTTTCCACATGACACCTCTTTGCACCACATGCTTCAGCTGTCAATGTAACATTCCAACTAACTGTCAGGTGACATTAGCACACAAACTCAACCACGTTGTTCAAATTTCTTCTCCCCATGCCTTGAGTCATAATTGTCTTTCTGTTTCAAGTGCCTTTTTTCTACTATCCTCAAGCTTTTACTGAACTAAGTTGAATTGTGTTCAGAATCTTCCGCACTTTAGTAACTCAGAAGGAATATAAACTATTGTAGAATTTGGCACTGTTCTGTAGGTTAGTGAGAAGTTTGCTGATTGATATCTTATTGTTATGCTTGAGTACTCCTGTAATACCTGTTTCTTCACTGATTCTTGAACTGTTCTATCCAATTTCCTAACCACATGATTTAATAGTGAGTCATATGAGGTTTACAGGCTATTGGTTTTGTACTGGCCTTGATATGAATATGGGTATAATGATCTCTAGTAACCCTGTAGGTATATTTGAATATTTCTCCATATTTTCTCAATAATTTGTCTGAACTTAATTTGGATGCATCCACTCTGAATACCTCTTTCCAGTGTAGCTTCAATTTTCTGAACCAATCTTTGTCCATTAACATTGGTTACTTTAATCTGATAGCTTTAATCTGCTAAACACATTGGTAGTTCTATTTACTGTTCATCCTAACAACCTAAACATTTCACCTGCCTTAAAGTCTTCAATATTGCATCTGAATATGTTTTCAAGTTCACTGTAACCTTCGTTAGAGGTACTTGGCCAACTAACTTAAACATGTATCCATACGCATGGTTGAGCAACTGCTTTCCCACTGCTGATGATGTCAATGAGTTGACCATTTTACCACATGCTATTTTTAAAGCCATTTTTGTTTCCAACATTGCCATTGGTGGCATATGTCCAATTGTTCATATTGGCTTCAACAGTAAAGAGACTTCTTTTTTGTGGATCCTTGCCATGAAAACTTCCCTTCTATGGAGAAACCACATTACTAGAATTACTTTGATTGATTATCTTGGTGTTAGGCTTGCACACTGAGGAAATGTTTCCTTTTTCTGGAAGTTAAAATGTGTTGCCTTTTCTTAAATAGGCATTAAAAGGTTTGTCAATGTGAGGTACATTTGGAACCATTTCAGTTAGGAGAATAGTTTTATTTCATTACCAGATAGCTTCATTTATCCGGACATATTATCAGCATCACCTTCTGTGAAAAGCAATTCCATGTATTCGTTCTATGAACGGAACAGCTCACATACACAATCAAGGCTTCCTATGTAATCAGTCTGAGTCTGGGCACACATTTGGTCCTGCTCCCACTCACACTGATGCAATTCGAGGAATGTTATCCCAGCAAGAGAAAAAGTCATCATTTGATCTGCCCTGTGAACCCCCATAAAAAGAATTGTGTAATTTTCATTGAGATCATCTCTCAGTCTTCTGTTACTCCAGAGAGCATAAACCCAGTCTAGTTACTTTCTCCTCATTTATCCTTTGTGGCATTCAAAATACTGGTTGCCTCAAAGAAGTTGAAATTTGTGTGTGTGTGTGGGTGTGTGTGTGTGTGTGTGTGTGTGTGTGTGTGTGTGTGTGTGTGGGTGTGTGGGTGTGTGTGCGCGTGCACACACATGCTGGGGGTAGTGACAGGGAGGGGTGGGTTCTGGTGATGGGAAATTTTTTAAAGTTCAAGAGAAAGAACAGGATAGTGTGCACAGTAGCAAAATGGTCAATTTCAACCAAAGGCTTTCAGGAAAATGAGCACATGAATATAGTTCCAAGTAAAGTTAGAGAAAGGTAAAATTGCAAAATGACAAAATTAAAGGTTCATTATCTAATTGCATGCAGCATTCATAACAAGATAGACAAATTAATGGTACAAGTAGAAATAATGGGTACAATTACAGAGATGTGGTTGCAAAGCGATCAAGGCTAGAAGTAAAATATTCCAGAGTACTTTTAGAAGAGCTAGACAAAATGGAAACGGGCAAGGATTAGCACTTATAATAACGGATTGGATAAAGGCAGTAAAGAGGATCTTAGCTTGGAAAATCAAAATGTAGAATCAATTTGAGTGGAGTTAAAAAGTATCAAGGGTCAGAAAGCATTAGTGAGAGTTGTATGTAGTCACCAAACGATAGTAGTAATGCAAATTATAAATCAGGAAATTATAAGTGCATCTAGCAAGGATAATACAGTAATCATAGAGGATTTTAGTCTACTACATAGACTAGGCAAACCAAATGAGCAGTGATTATGTGGAGGATGAACTTATGGAGCATATAAGAGATGGTCTGCTTGATCTGTACATTGAGGAACCAACAAGGGAACAGGCCATTTTAGATGTAGTATTGTGCAATAGGAAAGGGTTAGCTAATAAACTAGTAATTAAAGGTATTATAGGGAGGAGTGATCAGGCACGGTAGTGTAGCGGTTAGCATAATGCTATTACAGCGCCAGAGATCCGGGTTCGATTCCAGCCGCTGTCTGTAAGGAGTTTGTATGTTCTCCCCGTTTCTGCGTGGGTTTCCTCTGGGTGCTCCAGTTTCCTCCCACATTCCAAAGACGTACGGGTTAGGAAGTTGCAGGCATGCTATGTTGGCACTGGAAGCGTGGCGACACTTGCAGGCTGCCCCCAGAACACTCTACGTAAAAGATGCATTTCACTGTGTTTCGATGTACATGTGACTAATAAAGAAATCTTATCTTATAATTTGAAAGGATCTTACATAAAGTTCTATCTGAAATCAAGATCTTAAATCTAAACAAAGAAAAGTACAAAGGTATGAGGCATGAGATATGGTGGAATGGGAGACAACATTCACAGATTTAACAGTAAATAAGCAATGGGCAACATTTAAGGAATTAATACATTTATACAGGCATTAAGGAATAAAAACTCAACAGGAACAGTGGTCTACCTGTGCTTAACAAGAGAAGTTAAAGATAATGTTAGATCAAGCAAAAAGGTTTATATTTTTGCCAAGGAGAGAAGTATGAGAATTGTGGGAATTTCAGATTTCAGCAAAGGAGGACCAAGAAATTGATAAGGGAAAGGAAAGCATTTTGTGAGAGTAATCTAGCAAGAAACAGGGCTCAACAGGGTAGAAGCAGATCTGATTTTTCCCCTGGCTGGTGTGTCAAGAATATTGTGTAATGGACAGGAAAGTATTGTGTAATGGATTGGAATATTGAGGCAGCCAGCAGTTGAAAATGACCTTCAATGACCCACTGAGTGTGGCACATATTTTCAATAAATACTAGCTGTCATACAGTTAGTAGCAATGTCTTCTCTAAATCAGAAGATTGTGGATTCAAGTCCTATGCTAATCCTTGAGTGCAGAAGTCTGGACTGAAGCTCCAGTGCCAAGAGCACTGCACCATCTGAGGACAGTCTTTTGGATAAGACATTTAAACGGAGTCTTCATCTGCCCTTTACTGTCTATCAAAGATTCTATGTCAATATTTTGAAGTATAAGGAAATTATCCTCAAAGCCCTGGCCAATACTTATTCCTCACTCAACATCTCTAGAGTTTTTGCCTTGTTAGCATTGTTTGTAGGAGTTCACTGTACACAAATTGGTTACCATTATTATAAAGACTTCAAGCTGGTTTCATTGGGTTGAGGTGATTTGTAACTTCCAGAAAAGGATGCACAGCATGTTATATAAATGCAAGACTTGTGTCAAAGCTTGGTCAAAGAGGCAGGGGTTAGGCTTCTTAAAGGGAAATAAGGGAAGCTGAGTGTTTGGTGAGAAAGGGAAGTTCCAGGATTGATGGCATTGGCAACTGAAGGCATGGCCACCCATGACAGAGCAATTAACTTTGGAGATGATTAAGAGGCCTGAATTAGAGCAAGGCAGGTATCTCATTGGGATGTAGTAGATTACAGAGATTGGGAGGGGCAAGGCCATGGAGGGATCTGAAAACAGGGGTGGCAGTTGTAAATTTAAGACATTACTTAACTGGGTGGCGATATAGGTCTGTAAGCCCAGGGCTGATAGATGAAGAAGTCTCAGTGTGAGTTAGGACACAGAGGGAGCAAAGATTTAGATGGACTCCTATTTACGACCGAAATAGTCAAACCTCGAGGATATCAAACCTGAACCTTGTGACAACCTGGTATCATACTTAGTTTTGCACACTTAATTGTCCATGTCCCATTACAACCACAGAACATTCTGTCTTTTCTGTTATCCTATCAATAGACTTGGGATGCCACAATTTATTCTTTCCTCCTAGTGATTAATATGAACTGGAATATCTGACAATTCAGTAGGGAATAGAAATAATAAATAGGAGCAGAATTCAACAACCGAGTTGCCTATCAATAGGAAAAGGCAGGTAAACACCAGGGTATTGAAATTCACCATCTTTTCGGCAGAGTATATGTGTGTAAAACTTGTGCATTTTATTGTGTGTATGGTCACTTGCCAAGTGCATATATCTGTCTCATTTCTTGCATTATATCTATGATAGCACTATGATATTACATTTTTATTTGTTCATGAGATGTGAATGTGTCGCACAATGCCAGCATTTATTGTCCATCCTTACATGCTCCTGAACTGAGGAGGCAATGCAGAATCTACCACACTTGAGCACCTGGTGTCACTTATAGACTAAGGATGTCTGATTTCCTTCCCTGAAGAATATTGGTGAACCAGTTGAGTTTTTATAATAATCTTGTGGTTTTGTGATTACAGTAACTGAAACTAGTTTTTTTCCCTAAATGTCAGATTTTGGTTCATTACTCAAATTTAACTTCCACAGCACCATGCTGGACTTCAAACTCACATCGCTGGATCCATGGTCCAGAATCTGAGCTGCTAGTCCAGTAGTTTAAACATTCTTGGGAGGCCCTAGGGTTGTGAGAAGGATTAAATAAATCCAAGTCGTTTCTCCTCTAGCTGATGAACTTCAGTAATGATCAATGTCCTCATACTATATTTAACAGGCACTGATCTATTTTTTAAAGTAATGCTTAACTATCTGTACAATGGTGCAGAAAGACGTGTCATGTGAGTATATCACATGAGATTTGCAAATTGAAAGTTCCATCCAAAGTATTTTTAACAGGGGGATAATTCGCAAACTAATCATTTAGCAGTCTAGCCTTTGGAAGTTAATCTTTCTATTCTGATAAATATGAGCAGAATCTCTGATATGTGTTTCTGAAATTCATTTCCATTGAAGCCAATGATAGCTTCTGAATATGATTATATCCTATTCCATGCCAAAGCAACTTCCAATTGCTCTGAGTCTGAGGTGAAAGAAATTATAAGGGATCTTGATACATAAATAGAAAGAATTTTTTCTCATCTGTGAGGTCAAAGCTCAGGGGGCTCTTGTACATATATAAAATAGTTGGTGGAATGATTAAAGGGGAAATGAGGGGCGAAACGTTTCACCGATAGGGTGGTGGATCTGGAACTCACTGCCTGAAAGAACAGTAGAGGCAGAAACTCTCATCACATTAGAAAATAGCTGGATGTGTGCTAAAAGAACCATAACCTGCAGGGCTGTAGATGTTATGCTTGAGATTGAACAGGATTGGGTGACTCTTTCTTGACCAGCAATGACAAAATGGGTAAAATAGCATAACTTAGTATTATAAATTTCGTACCATTCTTCTATAAAATGCATGTTTTTCTTTGAATTTAGCTGCTGGAATTCCAATTACCACATTATTTCATGGTGGACAGTCAAAGGACCCATCCTGGCATCTATCACAGTAAGTCAATGAATTAAATCCTGCATCTCTTCAAAACAGGCATAGCATTAACAGATTCCATTCACAACAGTGTGTTACTGATTGTTCTAAGGATAACTCAGCATGATTTAGTATATGTCATAGTATTTTTAGACACAGTGCTAAAATATGGGTTAAAAATTGATCAAAAGTTATCAACACCATGTCCTCACCATCCAGGATTTATAATGCAGCATGTGATGGTGATCTGGTGCTGGGTTTGCCTTACTGTAAACTTGCACTGGATTGGGAGAAAGTGCACAGTGAGGGCTGAAACCATTGAAAGCAGTGCTGAACTGCTTTCAATGTCATAATCACAGCAACAAAAGAGCCATCTCATTCCACAAATTGTTTAATCAAGACTGTTAATCAGCTGCTTATAATTTAGTATGCTGCTCCAGTTCGTTTTCAAGGGGATTAACCATTGCATTAATTACTTCTACTGACAACAGGTAAAGCAAATTCTGCTATTCCCACCTGAGGCTTTGTTATTTCTCATGCTGGTGTTGTTTAATTCACAGAATTTAAAGCAAAACAAAAGTGTGAAATAGCTCTTTGTTAATGACAGGGGAGCTCCATGCTTCTCATCGCTCTGAAGGCCTGCATCATGCCCCGCCTTCCTGCGATGTAAACGAGATAATTGAACCAGATGGCGCTAGACCCAACCTGGGCCTCACTTACCCTCCCACCCCCCCGTCCCCACCCCCACCCAATACCCCCAATAGCCTGAGGTCCAACTTAATTATTGCAGTTGCGTGTCTCAGAAAGCAATGTTGGTGTCACTGCCACAGCCATTCTGCACGGTGGAGAGTAGGCTGCAGCCGACAGAAACTGATTCCTTAGCCCTGCCTCCAACCACCTTTAAATTGGTATTGGTATTGGTTTATTAATATGTGAAGGAGACATGGATCTCAGCAGAAAATAACCTCAGCATGGAGTACTGTGAAAAAGGACCATGCTTGGGAAACTGGAGTTGTGGTCTGGTAGTCACATCTGGCCTATGTTCTCATCAAGTTTTGATTTCCTGCTTGTAGCTCAAGGCTGAAGAGAATAGTTCTGCTGCTTTGTTGCAGTAATGAATTGGTAAATTGTTAAATTGGTTTATTATTGTCACATGTACTGAGGTACAGTGAAAAACTTTGTTTTGCCCTGCCCTCCATACAGATCATTTCATCACACCAATGCATTGAGGGAAAACAATAACAGAATGCAGAATAAAGTGTTACGGTTACAGAGAAAGTGCAGTGCAGGCAGACAATAAGGTGCAAGGCCACAACGAGGCAGATTGTGAGGTCAAGGGTCCATCTTAGTAGAAGAAGCAGAACATTGCAATGAAACTTTTCACAACGTGTATTGAATCCAGTTTTGAGCTGGTAGTGACCCGATAATGATACACAAATTGCCACACTTTGTTTCTCATGTGTTTAAGCAGGGACAGAGGACTGACGATATTCATTGATAGTGATGCACTTACCAGATGCAGCCCTAAGACAATCACTTTTACTTTTATACTTTGGTATTTTGGTAACTGTCATAGGTGGAGAGAAGCACGGGTAGTTAACTGATTTAACAAGGGCTTCTGCTGCATTCAGAGTAGTATCCCAGTCCACGACTTGTTTATGTTATAATGTGCAATATAACAATGCAGGCACGGTAGTGTAGTGGTTAGCATAACGCTATTACAGCGCCAGCAACCCGGGTTCAATTCCAGCCACTGTTTGTAATGAGTTTGTACGTTCTCCCTGTGTCTGCGTGGGTTTCCTCCGGGCGCTCCGGTTTCCTTATACAATCCAAAGACGCACAGGTTAAGAAGTTGTGGGCATGCTTTGTTGGCGCCAGAAGTGTGGCGACACTTGCGGACTTCCCTCAGAACACACTATGCAAAAAGATGCATTTCACTTTGTGTTTCAATGTCCACATGATTAATAAAAAGATATCATTCATTTACTTTCTAATTCTAACCATTACATTATTAAGTGAAATGGTTTATGTTACCTTTGTCAAAATAAACATTTCTTCAGCTGCAAAGGAATGACTATGGGACAGATTGATGTCCAGATGTGCACCGCAGAGGATACCTCCAAAGAATGGAAGTACCTTGCTTTCCATAGGCATTTTGCAAAAACAAAACAATGTTCTGATTGGTTTTGGTGACTCCATTTTACTGATGGAGTTTCTTTATTGTTGTGAGCAGTGTGGTGGGCTCTTCCATCCAATATATGCCAGGGATTAAAGTAAAGGGATGTGCAATGGCCAAGATGGGATTCAATACATGCACTGGTATATTGACCCTCTGTTTTCAAACAGATTCATCAATTGAAATATGGATTAACGTCAGTGAATGGGTGGGTTGGAGTCAGCTGAGATGTAAACATTTCAACAATCTGAAACCCAAGCTTGGAGAGAGTAAATGGGAAGAAACCACTTCCACTTGCTTGACTCTCCATTTTCTGTTAGTTAGCCACTCCCCTATGCTTGCTAATGTATTATAAAATAAGGTAAGATATCTTTATTAGTCACATGTACATCGAAACACACAGTGAAATGCATCTTTTGCGTAGAGTGTTCTGGGGGCAGCCCGCAAGTGTCACCTCGCTTCCGGCGCCAACATAGCATGCCCACAACTTCCTAACCTGTACATCTTTAGAAATGTGGGAGTAAACCGGAGCACCCAGAGGAAACCCACGCAAACACGGGGAGAATGTACAAACTGCTTACAGACTGTGGCTAGAATTGAACCCAGGTCACTGGCGCTGTAATAGCGTTACACTAACCGCTACACTACTGTTCCTATCCCCAACCCATGTGCTCTTATCTCATGCAGTAACATTGAATCTTATCGCATCTCGTTGAATACCTTCTGGAACTCAAAATACGCTGCATTTACTGGTTCTCCTTTATCCACCTTGCATGTTAGAGTCTCAAAGAACCCTAGCAAATTTGTCAAGCACAGGCAGAAAAGTGGAACACTAATTAAAGTCACTGCCTCACAGCACCAGAGACCAGGGTTCAATCCTGACCTCAGGTGCTCCCTGTGTGGAGTTTATTTATTCTTCTCATGACTGTATGAGTTTCAGGTTCAAGTTCAAGTTTATTGTCATAGGCATACATACCCAGGGTATAAATGCCATGAAAATTAGCTTTTTGCAGCAGTAGCACTATATGTTACAAACACAACAAACATAAATTACATCTCACAAAATTAATGCAAATTATACATAACTTACACAACACAATAAACAAAAATAACATAACAACATTAGTGCAAGTTGGGGGAAATATAGCCTGAGGTAGAATTAGAGTTTTTCAGGTTGGTTCAAGAACCTGATGGCAGTGGGGAAGAAGCTGTTGTTGAACCTTGAGGTTTGGTCTTCAGGTTCCTGTACCTCCTGCCTGGTGGCAGCACTGAGAAGAGAGCATGGCCCAGATGGTGCCTCCAAGTGCTCTGGTTTCCTCCCACATCCCAAAGATGGTAAGTTAATTGACCACTGTAAATTGCTCCAAGTGTGCGGGTGAGTAGTAGAATCTGGGTGAAGTTGATGGGACTGTGGGGAGAATAAAAAATGGGATTAGTTTAAATGTGCTGTTGATGGTGAGTACAGAGTGGACCAAAGGACCTGTTTCTGTCTCTACTGTCTCCTTGACTCTGTAAAATTTCATATAACCGTGCTGACTCTGCCTGATTCTCTGATGATTTTCCAAATATCCTGCTGTTATCTCCTTAGTAAAGTATTCCAGCATTTTCCCAATGACAGATGTTAGGCTAATTGGCCAATGGTTTTCCACTTTTTGTTTTCTTCCTTTCTTGAATAATGGGGATATTCTTGCCATTTTCCTATTCTTTAGGAGCTCTCCAAAATGCAGGGAAGTTTGGTAGATTGCAACTAATGCATCCACTGTCTGCAGCTACTTTCTACCACCTACTTTCTGCACTATTAATCTACTTTCTACCTTCTACGTTCTACTTTCTGCACTCCTACTAAGGGACAATATCACAGCGGCACTCAGAGGGGACATAATGGAGGGCTCATCTACTAGGTCTATATGGGTAGAACTCAAAAAGAAGAAAGGTGCGATCACTCTGATGGGATTATACTACAGAGCCCCCACTAGCCACCAGGACATTGAGGAACAGGTATGCAGGCAGATTAGGGAAAGGTGTAAAAACAATAGGTTTGTTGTGGGTGATCTGAACTTCCGCAATACAGATTGGGATCCCCTTAATGAAAAAGGTTAAAGTGGGGCTGAATTTGTTAGGTGCATCCAGGAGAGCTTCTTAAATCCGTATGTTCAAAAGAGATGTGTGGGGCAAGTTTTTTTACACAGTGATGGGTGCCTGGAATGCACTGCCAGAGGTGGTAGTGGAGGGAAATACAATAGAGGCATTTAAGAGGCTCTTGGTTCGGCACATGAACATGCAGAGGATGAAGGGATATGGACATTGCGTAGACAGAAGGGATTAGTTTATTTTGGTGTTCTATTAGTTCGGTACAACATCATGGGCTGAAGGGCCTGTGCTGTTCTATGTTCAGTATTCTATGATTCAAAAATTGGCCCTGTGGTTGAAAGAGGAAGGAACCTCGAGACTGCAGGAAAATCTAAAATGGTCTGGTAAATTGAGCAGAGAAGTAGCAGAGCAGATTTAATCCAGAGCAATGTGAGGTAATTCATTTTGGAGACCAACGATAAGCCTGCTCCACCATTTGATACAATAAGTAAAAGGATATAAAGTGGAGAAACAAAACGTTGGAGTGTTTATTCAGAGGGCATCAATAGGACAATTAAAAAGACATATCTGCTATCACTGAGGCATAGAATATAAGAGCTGGAAGGTTATCCTAGAGTTGTATGCAACACTACTTGGGCCACAGCTTGAGTACTATGTACACTTCTAGTGGTTACACTGGGGAGGCTGCAGAGGAGGTTTACAAGAACTGCAAAGAATTTGAACAAGCCATTGTTGTTACCTTTGTATCAGAAAAGGTTAAGGGAGACTTAATTGAGGTGTATACAATTACGAGGGGTGTACATAGAATTAATGAGGACCTGTTAGTTTTAACAATACAGAAGGTATACATTTATAATAATTGTATTAAGATTAGAGGGGAGGAATATTTTCAGCCAATGAGTGGTTGGGCTCTAGAACTCACTCCCTGAAAGGGTGGTAAATGCAGAAGTCCTCATCATATGTAGATAGTATTTGGATGTGTACTTGAATAACCCTGACTTCCAGAGCTACAGACCAAGTATTAGAATGTGGAATTAGACTGGGTAGCATGGAGTTTTGACTAGAATGGACATGATGGGTCAAATGTGCCATAATGTTTCTAAAATGCCAGGACAATGGGCTTATCTTCCCCCATTGTACTTTTTGGATCAATGAAAATAAATTGTAAGATTAACGATGATAACAAACATGTCAATTTAGTATTAGACAAAGCAGGCACAGACAAGAACACAAGAAAATAGGAGCAGGAGTAGGCCACTCAGCCCCTCAAATGTGCCTCTTATGTGCCAATTCTACATAGCCTTCAACTTCCTGATCTTTCAAACCTCGTCTCCAAGTACCACCAGTGATCTAGCCTCCAACAACCCTCAGGGGTAGAAAATTCCAGAGATTGAGTGAAAGAGTGCAGAGAAAATTTACACAGATGTGGTGAGGACTTGAGTTATAGGGAAAGGTTGAATAGGTTAGGACTTTATTCCCCGGAACGCAGGAGAATGAGGGGAGATTTTATAGAGGTATACAAAATTGAGGGGTATAGATAGGGTGAATGCATGTAGGCTTTCACCCCTCAGGTTGGGTGAGACTAGAACTAGAGGTCATAGGTTTAGGGTGAAAGGTGAAATATTTAAGGGGAACTACTTCACTCAGAGGGTGGTGCAAGTGTGGAATGAGCTGCCAGTGGAAGTGATGGATGCAGGTGCAATTGTAACATTTAAGAGAAGTTTGGATAGGTGCATGGGTGAGGGAGGTGTGGAGGGCTATGGTCCAGGTGCAGGTAGATGGTACTAGGCAGAAAACCAGGCCAGCATGGACTAGATAGGCCAAAGGCCTGTTTCTGTGCTGTAGTGCTCTATGACTCAATGACTAGATTCACCACCCTCTGGGAGAAGACATCTACATGCAACAAGTTTTATTTCGTGGGTAATATATCCAATTTGTTAAGGTTTCTATCTCCAATTATTTCTTTCCTCGGTGGGGAACAGAAATCAAATCCAAAATCATCCTGTGAGCACCAGCCTCATGCTGATTTTGTTCAGAGAAGCCACAGCAAAAGTTTTCTCCTGGCCGAGCTCCTGCCCACTTCATATTGTTTCCCCCCTCACTGAAATGTGGGTTTATAGTCAAAGTGCTTGAGCTGCTCTGCGGAAGGAGGAATGTTCTGGTAATGTACTGTCTTATCATGTTTCTTAAAAATATCCAAAAAATTAACTTGAGGTGAAGGATCCTTTATTCAGGCAAATGAACCACATGTTGCAATTTATCCCAAGTAGACAGTAACTTGGCAGTGCTGGTTGAAGGCAGAATCTTGGCTTGGGTACGTTGAGAACTCTGAGAATTCTAAGGACTCCTTGTACTTCTTTATTTAAAACCACGGGTCTTTAATTTCTATTTGAACCAGGAAAATAGAGTTGCCTATGTCAAAAATTCATTCATTTATTTGCTGAATGTATAATTTACCAAATTCAAAATTCGATTCCATTGAAGTCAATTGGATTGAATTTTTGAAACGGGGTTCACTGAAGATGCATTATAACATCATACATTTTACACATTCAACAGAGCACAACATCTGTCCCAGGGTCATATTTTAATGTGGAAAAGCTTCACATGACATTATTATATAAAACCTCAGGATGTCCTGAAGTCCCATGCTGTCAATGAAGTTCTTAAGTGCTTGCAAACTGTAATCAATAATATGCAGAAAATATAACACCTTGCACAAAGAAAGGCCCCACAGGTCTATTTTAATCATGCAGGTTGAAAAATAAATATTGAGCAGGACACCAACAGTACTCTGCTGTGATTCCTCAAGAGGTGCCACAGGATCCTTTTTGAAAAATTCCAATTCAGAAATATGTCTTATCAAAGTCAATTAAACTAAATTTTAGACATGGATTCAATGCATTATTGCAATTTTATGTCACATTGGAGCACACAACTGAGATTGATCTACTAATGCTTTAACTCAGGAATGAAAGTCATGCCACTGAACCATGCCTGAAACTTGTTACCCAAGTGATTTAAAGTTTGTTATATTAATTAAAGTGCAGTGTGTGTCATTTTAGGGTGCCTCACTTTTGTTCTATCTGTCCTTTTAAATGCTTCACTGAACTATCAACTTCCCCATCACTGATAAAATACTCCACCTAACCTGTTCTTGGACACAGTTCAATGTCCCAACTGGGTCATTTACTTCAATTTCCAGTAGCTTGTTTCAGACAAATGCCTCTTTTGACCTAGTTCACTTGCTTTTATTTTGCTTTGAAGCAGCTATTTAGTTTACATTATCTTGTTACAGTGACATGAAGTTGTCCTAAAAATAATTACCTTAAATTAAAGTTTGCTATCATGTCCATCCTGCACATGTCACAGATTGGGATCTTGATGATGTCACTGAGAGAGTGTATGCCGAGCCTTAAATGTAGCAATATCAGAGAAGTTTGTTGCATGATCTGAATATTGTAAATTATTAAATAACATGTTTTACATTTGAAGTTAGAAAAAACAAGAAAAGCAGCTTTACATCTTCAGGAGTGAATGGAACTCATGTGCAAATTCTTTTTAATTCACAGGTAACCTTCGTCCTATTTGTTAGTATTGTACGAATACTGATACAGAAGCTCAAGTCACCGGACATTAGTGGCAAGGACAACTCACAATGCATGTAAGGAAGTTATTTGTTCTTTCATACCATGCACCTAGTAGAAAATATTGAATTGCATACACTAGATTTGTACACTTGGTCAGTTCTGCCCATAAACTTTGGGAAGACACACGATTAAAACTTCATGGACTAACAAGGCATCTGTTCATTGTATCAATTTTTATCAAAATTAGCTGTTGTTGTCATAAAATTGTGCAAAGCTATATGCAATATTTCAGCATTCTGGCAAATAAACCTGTTCCTGGCTAGAGATGCTTTAATTGTTTGCCTGCTGAGCTCAGGAGGTCTGTTGGCTGTGCCATTAACTTTAACCCTGCTCCCCACTATTGTAGGTTTGTCCTTTCCAACCCCCTGCTGTCCCTGTACTGAGACAGCTATTTATCTGAATCTGTATAGTTTCCAGAGAGAAAGGAAACTTTCCATAATTTCCCTTGCCAGTCAGTGGCAATTGACTGCCACTGGGCAAAATGCTGGGGATTGAGAGCAGAGTGCAGGACTGTAACACCATCTGGTTCTCCAACCTGAGCTCCACTCACTCACAGCTGAGTACTGCATTGGGACTCTTGTTGAACATTAGTGCATGAGAACTACCCGAACGGAAAAATTAGGACTTCAGTGAGGTTACAAGCGCACAAATTATTGCTATAGTCTTCAGACCTGAGTGTCAACTCTTGAAAGAGAAAACGAGAACAAAAGAGATGCAGCTTTATAAAACTCTGGTTAGGCCACATCTGGAGTGTTGCATTCAATTCTGGTCACCCCATTATAGGAAGGATGTGGAGGATTTGGAGAGGTTACGAAAGAGGTTTACCAGGATGCAGCCTGGATTAGAGGGCATGTGCTATGAGGAGAAGTTGTACAAACTTGGGTTGTTTTCTCTGGAGCGGCAGAGGCTGAGGGGAGACCTGATAGAGGTTTATAAGATTATGAGGGGTACAGATAGAGTAGACAGCCAGTACATGAATGTGCGGAGAATGGAGGGATATCGATGTGTAGGCAGAAGGATTAGTTTAGTTAGGCTTTTAATTAACAGTTTAATTCGTTTGGCACAACATTGTGGGCCGAAGGGCCTGATCGTGTGCTTATACTGTTCAATGTTCTATAATTTGTTATTAACCTTTAAATAAAAAAAGAGAATGCCAGTTATCACACTCACCTGAGTAATAGCACCTAGCAATACCAACCCAGTCATTATCGATTGGCATCCATTAAATTATCAATGGAGTCTCATTTGATTGAAGAATTAAATGGATTAACCTTGAAGAAAGTATTGGAGCAGTTTCATATTCCTGCTGTGTACACATGAATTAACCTGTAACTTTAGGGTAGTGCCCCAAAACCAAATACAGGAGAGATCAAAGATCATGTCTGAATCATTCTGTCCTCTGCTGTGACTAAATCAAACACTGTTCTTATATCCTGATCACATAATAAATGTCAATCATGCGTAAATCTCCTCTCAAGTAACAGAAGACCAAAGAATAAGATAAGATAAGATCAGATTTCTTTATTAGTCACACGTATGTCGAAACACACAGTGAAATGCATCTTTTGTGTAGAGTGTTCTGGGGGCAGCCTGCAAGTGCCGCCATGCTTACAGCGCCAACATAGCATGTCAACAGCTTCCTAACCCCTACGTCTTTGGAATGTGGGAGGAAACCGGAGCACCCGGAGGAAACCCACGCAGACATGAGGAGAACATACAAGCTCCTTACAGACAGTGGCTGGAATTGAACCCAGCTTGCTGGCGCTGTAATAGCGTTACACTAACCGCTACACTACTGTGCCTAAAAGGATTTAGAATCATTCCATTGCAGCAGCAGCCTGGCAATAAGAGGGTTCAATTAAAGCATTTCTCCTGTCCCACAGCGACCTCTGCGTGACCCCTAGATGTATGTTAAACAGGGTCCTGTTTCACAGGTGGTTACGTGTGGAGAATAGATGTTTGACATTAATGCAGAAGTCGGAGGGATCCTCCACAAGACCTTACAAAATAATTTGCATTGCTGTCTCTCCCCTCCAAGATGGATCCCCAAAATGCTCACAAACTATCATCATCCCCTACTCCCATCCCACAACAACTGCTCTTGTTGCTCCACTGGGCAGCCGCCAGCCTGGTTAACGTTGAACCAGACCAAACTTGGGAGAGCTGCCTAAAGACACCCGTTGGGGATGGACTGCTCAGCTACTCTATTCAAAGTTTACTTGCTCTGCACCTGCTACCTGTTCTACCAGTTGGATGTTAACGTTCCCAGTACAACATTTGATCGTAAACCAACTTGTTGACCTTGGTCCTGAAGATTCATAACAGTGAACTAGCAATTTCTGTTTTCTCTATAATGAGTAATTCTTCTCCTAAAGTGTGCCATTGCTGCCAGTTTTATATTTGTCAAGTCAGTGATTGTTTTTCTTCTCTCCAATTAACCAGGAGACTTGCCAAATCCACATTGCTCCTGATCCCATTACTGGGAATCAATTACATCGTGCTTGCCTTTATCCCAGATGAGGTTAATAAGAAAGTTAAGATCGTATTTGATTTATGTATCGGATCTTTTCAGGTAAAAGACTTTTCCTTTCCTTTCTATCAATTAAATTCTTATGTGAATAGAATTTATTTATACGTTTTCAAAATTCTGATTTGTTCCTTTTGCAGGGTTTTGTTGTTGCTGTTCTGTACTGCTTTTTAAATAGTGAGGTGAGTTAATTTGCTGACTTTAGATGTTGCGACTTTAAACTTTCTTTGTAATTAATTTGAGGAATCTACTCTCAAAGATATGGTAAATTGGTAATGGTTTATTATTGTCACATGTACCGTGGTACAGTGAAAAACATGTCTTGCTTGCTGTCCATACAGATCATTTCATTACAACGGTGCTTTGAGGTAGTACAAGGGAAAGAATAAAGTGAATGCAGAGTAAAGTGTTACAGTTACAGAGAAAGTGCAGTGCAGGCAGACAGTAAGGTGCAAGGCCATAACAAGGTAGATTGTGAGATCAAGAATCCATCTTATCGTATGAGGGAATCGTTCAGTAGTCTTATAACAGCGGGATAGAAGCTGTCCTTGAGCCTGGTGGTAAGTGCTTTCAGGCTTTTGTATCTTCTGCCTGATGGGAAAGAGGAGAAGGGAGAATGTCCAGGATGGGTGAAGTCTTGATGTTGGCTGCTTTACCGGGGCAGCAGGAAGTGTAGACAGAATCCATGGAGGGGAGGCTGGTTTCTGTGATGTGCTGGGCTGCGTCCACAACTCTCTGCAGTTTCTTGTGGTCACGGGAAGAGCAGTTGCCGTACCAAGCCATGATGCATCCAGATAGGATGCTTTCTATGGTGCATCAATAAAAATTGGTGAGGGTCAAAGGGGACATGCCAAACTTCTTTAGCCTCCTGAGGAAGTGGTGACCTTTCTTGGCCGTGGCATCTACGTGGTTGGACCAGGACAGGCTATTGGTAATGTTCACTCCTAGGAACTTGAAGCTTTCAACCCTCTTGACCTCAGCACCGTTGATGTAAGCAAGAGCAGATGCACTTCCCCCCCCTTCCTGAAGTCAATGACAAGCTGTTTTAGTTTTGGTGACATTGAGGAAATTGTTGTTGTCATGACACCATGTCACTAGGCTCTCTATCTCCTTCTTGTACTCCGACTCACTGTTATTTGAGATTTGGCCCACTACAGTGGTATCATCTGCAAACTTCTAGATGGAGCTAGAGCAGAATCTGGCCACACAATCATGGTGCATAGGGAGTAGAGTTGGGGGCTGAGGATGCAGCCTAGTGGGGCATCAGTGTTGAGAATAATTGTGGCGGAGGTGTTGCTGCCTATCTTTACTGATTGCAGTCTATTGGTCAGGAAGTCAAGGATCCAGCTGGAAAGGGAGGTGTTGAGTCCAAGGAGTTTGGAGATAAATTTGCTTGGAACTATGGTATTGAAAGCGGAGCTGTAGTCAATAAACTGTAGTTTAACATAGGTGTCTTTACTGTCCAGATGCTCCAGAGATGAGTGTAGGCCAGGGAGATGGCATCCACCATAGACCTGTTTTGACGGTAGGCAAATTGCAGTGGGTCGAGGTTGTCTGGGAGGCTGGAGTTGATGCGTGCCATGACCAGCCTCTCGAAGCACTTCATGATGGTGGATGTCAGAGCCACCGGGCGGTGGCCATTAAAGCACGTTACCTTATTTTTCTTAGCTACTGGGATGATAGTGGTCTTTTTAAAGCAGGTGGGAACCTCAGATTGAAGCAGGGAGAAGTTAAAAATATCTGCAAATACCCCCGCCAGCTGATCTGCACAGGATCTGAGGACATGGCCAGGGACACCATCCGGGCCAGATACTTTCCATGGGTTCACTCTCCGGAAGACTGTCCTTACATCTGGAACAATGATTCTGGGTTCAGATGCATTGGAGGCTGTCAGGGTGGGTGGTGACATACCAATCCCCTTCTGTTCAAAACATGCACAGAATGCATTAAGATCATCGCGCTGTTGTCGGCAATGCTGCCCGACTTCATTTTGTATCCTGTTATAGCATGCAAGCCATGCCACAACTGACGGCTGGTCTGGGACTCCATTCTAGACTAGTATTGTCTGTTGGCATCTCTGATAACTTTATAGAGGTCATATCTCGATTTCTTGTAAAGGTCAGGGTCACCTGATTTGAATGTCACAGTCCTGAACTTCAGTAGGGAGTGGATCTCCCAGTTCATCCATGGTTTCATTATAGGAAGGCTGTGGAGGCGTTGGAAAGGATGCAGAGGAGATTTACCAGGATGCTGCCTGGATTGGAGAGTATGGATTATGAGGAGAGACTAAGGGAGCTAGGGCTTTACTCTTTGGAGAGAAGGAGGATGAGGGGAGACATGATACAGGCATAAAAAATATTGAAGAATAGATAGAGCAGACAGCCAGCACCTCTTTCCCAGGGCACCAATGCTCAATACAAGAGGGCATGGCTTTAGAGTAATGGGTGGGAAGTTCAAGGGAGATATCAGAGGGAGGTTTTGAACCGAGAGAGTGGTTGGTGCATGGAATGCGCTGCCTGGAGTAGTGGTAGAGGCAGATACGTTGGTCAACTTCAAGAGATTGTTAGATAAGCATATGGAGGAATTTAAAATAGGGGGATATGTGGGAGGAAGGGGTTAGATAGTCTTAGGTGTGGTTTAAAGGTCAGCACAACATGGTGGGCCGAAGGGCCTGTATTGTGCTGTATTGTTCTATGGTTCTATGGTTTCCGGTTTGGGAACACCCAGATTGACCTCTTTGGTACACAGTCCTCCACACACTTGCTGATAAAATCCATGATGGTGGTGACATACATATCTAGGCTGGCTGCTGAGTCTTTGAACATGGACCAGTCTACCACTCAGAGCAGTCGCGTAGAAGCTCATCTATTTCCTCAGACCAGCACTGCATGACTTTCTGTACAGGATCCTCATGTTTCAGCTTCTTTTTATTCGCAGAGAAAAAGAGCACAGCCTGGTGGTCTGATTTACCAAAGTGTAGGCAGGGGTGGCTCAGTAGGTGTCTTTGATTGTTGTGTAGCAATGATCAGGTGTGCTTAGGCCACTGGTGGGATAGGAGACGTGCTGGTAGTTTTTGTAACACACTCTTGAAGTTGGCCTGATTGATGTCACTGGCTACGATGAAGAGGGCCTCAGGATATCCCATTTCACGGCTGTTGATCATGGAGTATAGTTCACTGGGTGCAGGCTTCATGTCCGCCTGGGGTGGGATGTAGACTGCCATCAGGATAACTGAAGTGAGCTCCCGTGGCAGGTAACATGGGCGGCACTTCGTAAGATATTCCAAGTCGGGTGAGAAGGAGCTTGCCAGGACCATCATGTCCGAGCACCACGAGGAGTTAATTAGGAGGACAGTACCCCAATGACAGAGTCCTAAATCATTGGCTTATTGAAGGGTTAACAATCTCAAGCAAAAGATTATTTTTTAATGTGTGAATTGGGTATGTATATGTAATGCTGTTACCAGCAATTAGTCTTTTCAATAGATACAATGAACTATGAATAGTGACTAACAGTGAAAGTTAAAAAGTGAATAGATGACTTTATAGCAGTTTGAATGTAGTTATTTCAGTCCAGCGATCAATACTTAAATCTCCACCAATACCAAATCTGTGATATCACTGATTCTCCCAAGCAGTGCTCCCACACCATAAAGAAGAAAGAACAATGTCTCTTGATTTAGTCACAGCATTTATGGGCAAAGAACACAATGATCCAGGCATGACCTTCAATCCCTCCTGCATTTGGTAGCTCAAGGATGTGCATCTTGTGATCCTCTGTTCACTGATTTTAACATCTTCAGGACTTCCCCACAATTGCCAATCTGTGCTGGAAGTGCTGCATTGCAGAATTGCCCCCAAGAATTCCTCCCAAGTGTGACTATGAACTTTAATTAGTTTCATACTTGTGATTAATTATACAGACTTGCTGTTGAGCACAATTATAAACAATGACTTTTCTTTATTGCCGCACCCTGGACATAGGGCATGCTTAGTCTTAAAGGGCATACATGGTCTTAAAGAGGAAAGATACAGTGTTCTCAAAAGGGAAGTATAAAAACATGCCATAACAATAATATAACGTATAAGATGTCCATTGTGACTTCACTGTACAAAATCGATCACTATTAATAAATGAGTGGCATCCTTAACTCCAACTTTTTATTTTAAAAAAACTACAAACGTTACATGAATTTGCAGCATATTTTCTTAGGATTAAGCTAATGTTCCTGTCAATATCATCTACCAGAAACATGAACACCATTCCTCTGTTCTTCTCTCCTTGGATGCTACCTGACAACTATTTCCAGCATTTTTGTTTTCAGATTTTATGCCCATAATTTATCTGTAGCTCTGCACCATTCATTGAATTTTCCTGGACAAATGACCCTGCTTTCAATGGAGGAATCTGGTGTGGTTTCTGTCCCCCTCTGCTCTTTAAATTGATTCTGCTTTCCAAATAAATTGACATTGGTGCACAATGGGTATTTTGCTGTGAATCATACATCCCAACCCACCTCCAGTTCATTAGCTAGCATGGTTTTGTCAACAAATACTCCATTAAAATTGGTTTATTATTGTCACATGTACTGAGGTACAGTGAAAAACTTTGTTTTGCATGCCACCCAGACAGATCATTTCATCACCTATGTATATTGAGGTAGTACAAGAGGAAACAATATCAGAATGCAGAATAATGTGTTACAGTCACAGAGAAAGTGCAGTGCAGGTAGACAGTATGGTGCAAGGCCATGATGAGGTAGATTGTGAGGTCAAGAGTCTATCCTTATCTTACTAGGGGATTGTTCAATATCCTTTTAACAGCGGGATAGAAGCTGTCCTTGAGCCTGGTGGTACGTGCTTTCAGGCTTTTATATCTTCTGCCCGATGGGAGAGGGGAGAAGAGGGAATGTCTGGGGTGGGTGGGGTCTTTGATTATGCTGGCTGCTTTACCAAGGCAGCTAGGAATGTAGACAGAGTCCATGGAGGGGAGGCTGGTTTTTGTGATGTGCTGAGCTGTGTCTCTACAGTTTCTTGCGGTCCAAGGCAGAGCATTAAGTAAAAAACATTGTTGTGTTTGTGCATGCTTTTTGAAAGAACTGATCAATAACTATCACTTCCCTACACATTCAAGTTCAGGAATAGGTTTCTTCTCTAAAGGATGTTATCAACCTATTTATTGAGAGTTTTACAGCACTCCTTCAAGTCCCACAGTCACTAATAATAAAAACAGAAAATGCTGGAAACACTCAACAGGTCAGGCAGTATCTGTAGAAAGAAAAGCCGAATTAACATCGAAGACCAACACTTTCTATATCTATTTCAGGTTTCCAGCATCTTCAGAATTTTTTTCTCACAGTCATAAGTTGTATGTGCACCCTCTCCACCCCACCCAACCCATCCCAACCCAGGAACGGAGATTACAAAGTACTGAATACAGTCAAAGGGAGCATTTTAGAAAGGTAGTTTTAGAGTGCGAAGAGCGAAGAGGTAATATAGGGGTGTGCTGATGCAAGAGCAAGGGAAGGAATGGCAACACTTTCAGAAAAGATAAGATCTTTGCATTGCTCATGGGGATCTACTGGGGATCAGTGAGCTCCAAATTAATAGGGTGATTTAAAATGGGCAAGATGAGGTGAGAGTGTAGATACCGTCAGTACCAAAAGTAATGAATGTCACTTTCATCCATGGCTGGGTCAAGATAGGAATTCAAACAAATGGTGTCATACTGGCCTGAGAGCTGACTGATCGATGTCAATTCCTTCTATGTCACATTTCTAATCTCTCCACATTTCCTTTCTTTCTTCTCTATAAGTGGGTCACCCAGCGTGGTGATTTTAAATGTTTTGCCCTTTTCCTTACCGCTCATAGACTTTGAAATTTTCTCTGATCACAATAGACAATTTAAATTGCATTTGGAATTGCAATTTTTTGTCAGCTATGATGCTAATAGGTCTTTGGAGAGTGGAGACTTTGGATCAAAAGTTGGGGGAGAGTAAGTCAGGGGGACCAATTCCATATACAGAGCCTATTCATTCTTATGCATTAGAACATCAAACAGTACTACACAGGAATAGGCCCTTCAGCCCACAATGTCTGTGCCGACCATGATACCAAATTAAGCCAAACCTAACATGATCCATATCCCTCCATTTCTTACATATTCATGTACCTGTCTAAGTGCCCCTTAAATGCCACTATCGCCACTGCATTCTTGTACAACAGCACGAGCTGCCATGAAAGATAAAATAATATCAGTCACTCAAGCAGATTACTGAATGACTGCTGCCTTTACTCCAGAACTGTCTGTAACATTAGGTAATAGAGGTAAAAGAATTTTCCATTTCTGGTTGGAAATAATAATTGAGCATTTTAACACTGCCAGTCACTCCATTTTGTGCCTTTGGAAATACCGCTGCTTGGTATGAGGTCCTGTAACTGGCTCATCAGACAGCTGCACTTCACCTACAACTGTTCTTCACTAAACTGAGGAAGCGTTGTTAAAGTTGAAGGATGTGCAAATAATATTGTTTAAACAGTATATGATCAGAGTGAGGATGAGAATCAAAATGTGGTTGAATATAAGTTTTATTGATCTATATTTATTGTTATGATAAGAACCATGAGAATAGGTTCATCGTATTGTATCATTGACATTCTCCATCCTTCAACCATAGGTTCAGGTTGAACTGAAAAGGAAATGGCGGAATCTGGTTTCATGTTGCCACCTAAATTCCGATTACAGTCTGCACAGGACGTCTATATCTGGGAACGGCACAGCTCACAGGAATACCCGGGCACAGTCCATCCTTCAGACAGAAACGTCTCTGGTATAAATGGTTACGAGGAATCCTGCAGCCTTCTACGTATCGAATAGTCTGTGTTCTTTGCAGGGGAAGCTCATGGGAACATCTGGCACATTTTTTTCTAGAGTTGCAGTATTTGCATTTTGGAATGTGCATGTTTTTAAAAAATTCAAAGAAATTACAGCTAAGCAAATTATCTTTAGATGTAATGCCTTTTAAGAATTTCCTGAAAATTGTTTTTATATGTTTTGCTGTACATGTAATAAGCTGCTTGAACATTACATTTACTAAGTCTTGTGATGTTGACTGACTTTGCCACCTAGAAAATAGCTGTAGATCACCAGTTCCTAGAAGCTATGGGTTCCTGGCATCAGAGATACCAAGAACTCATAACTTTGAATGTGATTTTCACTGATCCCTGTCAACTGCACTCATTGGAATTATGCCCTGTCACATCTTTGGAATATTCAGTCACATGTGTTAAATATGTGGGATTTTTTTCAAACATTCCCAGATTTCAAGTTGATAAAGTTGTGTTCTAATGGTACATTTGTTGTTTCTGTAAGTTCCAAGTGTAGTTTGAGCAATAAAATTGTGAATAAATATGCCGTAATGAGAAAATAGTACTGACTTCAATGGGAATTTGGTACTGGGCTGAGAACTTAAGTCTGGAAATTCTTGTCTGATGGGTTAAGGTGACATTCCTCTGTCTACTAGCTTTATAGAAACATAGAAAGATACAGAACAGAAGGAGGTCATTCATCCCTTTGCACTTGTGCTGGTTCTTTAATGACACTGGACATCCTCACCCTGCTCTTTACCCAAAGGCCTATACATTTTCCCCCTTCAAGTATTTATCCAATTTGTGAAGTATTATTAATACAACACCCTTTTGGGGAACACATTCCAGAACATAACAATTCACTGTGTAAAACAAATCCTCCTCATGTCTCCTCCAGCCCTTTTTCCATCTTAATAATTTTTCTGCCATTGGAAACAATCTCTCCATGTCAAGTCAACCAAAGTCTTCCATGACTTTTTTATTAAACATTCCCTGATCTGAGGAGAACATATCCAGGTTCCTTTGTTGTCTGTGGAGCTGAAATCTCAATTCTGCTAACATTTTAGGCAAATCACCTCTGCTCCTTCTCTGAAATTAGAGTCACGGATTCATGCGGCAGAGGATATGGTAGCATAATGATCAAGTTTTAGGGACTGAAAATACAGGATTTGGAGATGTGAGTTCAGATCTCAACACAACAGCTAGGGAAGTTACATTCAATTAATTATGTGCTCTGGAATAAAACTGGAATGAGCAATGGTGATCACGAAACTTCTGGATTTTTGGAAAAGCCTGTCTAGTTCGCTAATGCCCTTTAGGAAAGAATATCCACCTTCTTTATCCAGTCTAGCTATAGGTGACTCCTGACTCTGTGTATGACTCATGATTGCCCTTTGAAATGTCCACTGAGTCATTCAGTTCAAAGGCAATTAGGATGGGCAAAATATACTGAACATACCTGTGACACGTCCGATCACCCCCATGGAATCTGAAATCCCAGGTGTCTTGTTGCTGTACCTCCCCCAGCACTGCCTCCACACTTCACACTTCCTGTGTTAATATCAATGAGTCAATACAGATCAAAGATCATGTGAAATATTGCATGCAGATTTGACACAGTGTCTGCCATGTTCAAAAAGACTGTTGGATTGTCAAAGCACTGGTACATGTGCAGCTGCTCACTTATAGTAAGGAATGATGTTGCATTATAAAGACTTTAAACCGATGATGTGAACCTGCAATGTTGTCAGCAGGTGTTCATTGTACACAGGGAGCTTTCCAATCCTCCATAGCTTATCCACTCAAACAGAACAATAACTTGCATTTCCGTAAGATCTTTCCTTCAAGTAAAAATCCCAAGGCATTTCACAACAGATTTTTCAAACTGAATTTGTCAATATGCTACATAGTGAAACATTAGGTAGCAAAATAGTTTGTCACAGCAGATTTAGAACATAGAACAGTACAGCACAGTACTGACCTATATAAACCTACTCCACTATCAATCTAACCCTTCCCTCCTACAGAGACCATAACCCTCCATTTTCCTTACATCTAAGTGCCTATCCAAGAGTCTCTTAAATGCCCCAATTATATCAGCCTCTACCACCACCCCTGGCCGTGCATTCCAGGCACACACCACTGTCTGTGTAAAACATCTACCTCTGACATTTCCCCGAAACTTTCCTCCACGCACCTTAAACGGGTAACCTCTAGTATTGGCCATTGCCACCCTGGGGAAAAGATGCTGGCTGTCCACTCTGTCTATGCCTCTCATAATCTTATATACCTCTGTCAAATCTCCTCTCATCCTCCGTCTCTCCAAGGAGAAAAGCCCTAACTTGCTCAGCACCTCCTCATAAGACATGTTCTCCAATCCAGGCAGCACTCTTGTAAACCTCCTCCGCACCCTCTCCGAAGTATCCACATCCTTCCTATAATGTGGCAACCAGAACTGAACACAATATTCCAGATGTGGTCTAACCAGGGTCTTATAGAGCTTCAGCATTACCTTTCTGCCCTTGAACTCAATCCCCGGGCTAATGAAGGCCAGCACACCATGTGCCTTTCTAACCACCCTATCAACTTGCACGGCAACGTTGAGGGATCCCTCTGTTCCTCCACACTACTAAGAATCCTCCTATTAACCTTGTACTCTGCCTTCAAGTTTGAACTTCCAAAGTGTATCACTTCACACTTTTCCAGATTGAACTCCATCTGCCACTTCGCCGCCCAACTCTGCCTCCTGTCTATATCTCATTGTCACCTACGACAACCTTCTTCACTATCCACGACACCACCAACCTTCGTGTCATCTACAAACTTACTAACCCACCCCTCCACTTCCTCATCCAAGTCATTTATAAAAATCACAAAGAACACGGGTCCCAGAACAGACCCCTGTGGAAAACCACTGGTCATCATCCTCCAGGCAGAATACACTCCATCTACTACCACTGTCTGCTTTCTGTGGGCAAGCCAATTCCAAATCCACGCAGCCAAGTCTCCATGGATCCCATGCCTCATGACTTTCTGGATGAGCCTACCATGGGGAACCTTGTCAAGTGCCTTACTAAAGTCCATGTACACCACATCCACCACTCTACCTTCATCAATTTATTTTGTTACCTCCTCAAAAAACTCAATTAGGCCTGTGAGGCACAATCTGCCCTTCACAAAGCCATGCTGATTATCTCTAATATGACTATACTTCTCCAAATGTTCATAAGTCCTGTCCGTAAGAATCCTCTCCAATAGTTTGTCCCCACTGACGTAAGACTTACTGGTCTATAATTCCCAGGATTATCCCTATTACCTTTCCTGAACAAGGGAACAACATTCGTCATGCTCCAATCTTCTGGTGCCACTCCTGTGGCCAGGGAGGATGCAAAGGTCATGAACACCCCAGCAGTCTCTTCCCTCGCTTCCCGTAGTAACCTGGGGTATATCCCATCTGGCCCCAGGGACTTATCTATCCTAATGTTTTTCAGAAGCTTCAATACTGCCTCTTTCTTAAATACAACATGCTCCAGCACATTAGCCTGTTCTTCGCTGACCTGAAGGGACTAAGAAGTCCCTTCTTAAGCTCCTTCCTGGCCACCTTATAACTCTTAAGAGCCCTGTCTCAATTTTGCTTCCTAAACTTTGTTTCCTTCTTCCACTTGACTAAACGTTCCACCTCTCTTGTCAACCATGGTTCCTTCACCCTTCCATCCTTTCCCTGTCTCAGTGGGACAAACCTATCCAGACCCCATCCAAGTAGTCCCTAAACAACCTCCACATTTCTGCTGTGCATTTCCCTGAGAACATCTGTTCCCAGTTTACACTCCCAAGCTCCTGCCCAACGTCGTTGTAATTAGCCCTCCCCCAATTAAATACTTTCCCATACTGTCTGCTCCTATCCCTGTCCATGGCTATGCTAAAGGTCAGGGAGTTGTGGTCACTATCTCTGAAATGCTCACCCACCAAGAAGTCTGTGATTTGACCAGGTTCATTGCCTAGCACTAGATCCAGTATGGCCTCTTCCCTAGTCGGCCTGTCCACATACTGTGTTAGGAACCCTTCCTGGACACACCTAACAAATTCTGCCCCATCTAAACATTTTGCACTAAAGAGGTGCCAATCAATACTAGGGAAGTTGAAGTCACCCATGACAACAACCCTGTTACTTTTGCACTTTTCCAAATCTGCCTCCCGATCTGCTCCTCAGTGTGCCAGCTGCTACTGGGGAGCCTGTAGAATACTCCCAATAGAGTGATCGCTCCCTTCCTGTTTCTGACTTCCACCCACAATGACTCAGTAGGTGATCCCTCCATGACATCCTCCCTTTCTGCAGCTGTGATACAATCCCTGATTAGCAATGCCACTCCCCCACCCCCCTCTTTTACCTCCCTCTCTATTCCTTTTGAAACATCTAAACCCCAGAACATCAAGCAGCCAATCCTGCCCTTGCAACAGCTGAGCCTCTGTAACAGCCACTTTGAAGAAGCATATTAAAGAAAGTGAGCAAAATGGGAAGAAAGAGTGGTGCCTTCAGACTTCAGGGCTTAAGAAACCGAAGCTACATTGGCTAATGGTGGAGCAGATAAAATTCGGGGCTCACAAGAAGTCAACATTAGAGATCTTAGAAGTCAAAAAGTCAAAGTTGAGTGTATTGTCATATGCACGAGTACATGTGTGCCAATGAAAAACTTACTTGCAGCAGCATCACAGACACATAGCATCAGATAAGCAGCATTCACAAGAAAAACGTAAACATACACCGTACACAATTTTTACAAGAAAGAACATAATTAGAACAAAAAGAAAAAGTCCATTTAGTGCAAAGTGGTCATGGTGTTAATTTGTAATGCTTGTTGTAACAGTGAAAGTTGTAGCATTGGAGGATGTTATTGATTAAAGAGATGCAAAACCATGGAAACATTTGTGGAATGACCTGTTGACAGGCCGATAACCAATGGATGTCACCTAGCCCACAAGTGATGGGTGGACAAGCTTGCAAAGGATGCCAGGTAATGTAACATACAGGAGAGTGTTGGAATAGATGGGAATAGAGGTTCTCAGCAACAGGTGAGTGGAGACAGGATTGTAGTCAGCCAATGTTCCCAAGGTGGAAACTGGACACCTCAGTAACAGAGAGGTTAGAAGTCTGTCCGCCAGAACAAAGCCAGGAGGAGCTGGCAGTACCTCTTTTCAGAAAATGTGATGGTTTAGCTCTGCCTCCTTGACAGTACCTGCACAGTACAGTATCATCCATGGATCTGGGTGGAAAAGATTACCCTATCACTTAAACTATGACTTCCATCTTCCAGATTAAATACTCAAGATTTGAAGTGCAATTATGCCAGAGAAATTATTTTATCCCTCTGGCTGGTAATCAGTAATCAGTTTATTGTTGTCACATGTACCGAGATACAGTGAGAAGCTTTTGTTTGCACACCATCCAGACAGATCATTCCATGCATAAATACACTGAGGTCATCCAAAAGGGAAAGAAAAACAGAATGCAGAACATAATGTTGCGGTTACAGAGAAAGTCAGTGCAGGTAGACAACTAAAGTGTAAGGGCTATGGCGAGATAGATTGAGAGATCAAGAGTTCACCTTTAGCGTCTAAGAGTTCCAGGAGTCTGACTACAGCGGGATAGAAGCTGCCCTTGAGCCTGGTAGTGCATGTTCACAAGCTTTTGTATCAAGCAAGTATTTTTTTATTTTCAAAACATATTACACCATTTTCAAAAATTTTTGGGTCTTGTGTTCAACTTCCTGGCAAACTTTTAATCTACCTTTCACCTTAAAACTGCGCCCTGTATTATCCAGACAATTAATGTATCCCCCCCTGAA
Organism: Pristis pectinata; assembly: GCF_009764475.1. Lineage (NCBI taxonomy): Eukaryota > Metazoa > Chordata > Chondrichthyes > Rhinopristiformes > Pristidae > Pristis > Pristis pectinata. The sequence continues at coordinate 18,335,385 of NC_067409.1, read as the reverse complement.
CTTTATCTTGGTGAATACAATGAGAAGTATTTGTTTAGGACCTCACCCACATCCCCTATCATCCCCTATGCACGAGACACCTTCTTGCTCCTAATACACTTATAGAATACCTTAGGATTTTCCTTAATCTTACCCGCCAAGGGTATTTCATGACTTCTTTATGCCCTCCTAATATCCTTCTTAAGTACTCTATAAACTGGTTTATTATTGTTACATGTACCGAGGTACAGCAAAAAACTTTGTTTTGCATGCTATCCATACAGATCATTTCATCACATCAGTGCATTGAGGTAGTACAAGGGCAAGCAATAACAGAATGCAGAATAAAATGCAGTGCGGGCAGACAATAAGGTGCAAGGCCATAAGAAGGTAAATTGTGAGGTCAAGAGTCCATCTTATCATACTAGGGGACTGTCCAATAGTCTTATAACAGAGGGATAGAAGCTGTCCTTGAGCCTGGCGGTATGTGCTTTCAGGCTTTTGTATCTTCTGCCCGATGGAAAGGGGAAGAAGAGAGAATGTCCGGGGTGGGTGGGGTCTTTGATTAGCTTTACCGAGGCAATGAGAAGTGCAGACAGATATTATGCTAAACAATATTACGTATGTTGTGTTAAGTTCTCTTTGTTATATAGGCCTTCCCAGGTTACGTCAGGGTTTCCATTCCTGTGAACTGTTCAAAATCCGTACAGTTTGCATATTGGAAATGGATCTGCAAGCGAGTTCCCAGACAGAAGATGCCTGCAGCCCTCAGCAGCCAGTAAATCCATCCCACTTGTCTCCAAATGGTGCTGTACATAAGTCGGCCCACTCATACCCAGTACCACATTATATTACACCCTCCATATTCCTCAAGGGACTCACTTGATTGTAGTTACCTACACGTCTCATATCTTTCAATTTCCTTATCACACCTTTGTTATCCTTAATTTCCTAATATTGCCATCTTTTCCTTCACCCTTACCAGAGCCTGCTGACCATGAACTATTGCCAACTCTCTTTTATAAGACGCTCATTTGTCAGACATTGCTTTACCTGCCAGCATCTGCTCCCGATCTACTTTTGCCAGGTCGCAGTTTCCAAAGTGTTCCTCCACCAGCACTTCCACCACCTGTGCAGATTCATTTCCTAAGCTGAGGTCAAGTAGACCTCCTTTTTCTGGTAAGACTATCTACATATTGTCTTAAAAAGTGAAAAAATAAGGTGGCTTGGCATCCACAGCCATTTGTAGCAGAGAATTCCAGATTCGCCACCTCATGAGTGAAGACAATTCTCCACATCTCAGTCCTAAACGTTTTATCCCGAATCCTAGAACTGTGACGCCCCCCAGTTCTAGATACCTCCAACAGAAGGAATTATCTTCCTCACGTTCAGTCTGTTGAACCCAGTTAGAGTTTTGCCCATTTCCATATAGGATCTTGCATGGTTCGGCTGAATACTTTTATCCTAACACTATGATCCTTAGTTCTAGACTTCCCTACCAGGTGGAACTACCAGTCAATAGCTGCCCTAAAAAGTCATCATTGTGCCATTACATTACTTTACCAATCTGTGAATGTACAAGCTCTCCCCGGGGTAAGAACACCTGACTTGTGGACACCTTAACATACCAACAGGCTCCCATAATATTATTCAAAGGTCTGATGTACGCACAATATGTCATTCCAGAATTAGTTTCCCCTCTCTCTCTCCACTTTTAGCAATCATTCTTTCTTAGCAGCCTTATGTGCTTTTAATGCCATTCATTACTACACTGTGGAGATACAGTTACCATACCAAGTGATCTTTGTGCATTATGGACAAGATCGACTTATGGACGTCTGTAAAAATGGAACCTGTTTGTTACTCAGGAACGTTCTGTATAATGTTTCTTTTCTGAAGCATAGCTACTGTCTATGTCTTTCATTAGAGCTAAACAATGATCTAATGAAGTTTTTTTTGTATGATTACATTTTCCTCCTCCATAAATCATCTAAAATGGCTCCCACTACCACTCCATTCCAAGGATATCCCAGCAAGAGAACGGAATTTGAAATGATAATCCTGTTTTAATTAAAGATTTTGAAACATTTCCAGATAGCTTATCCATTCCTAAAAAGGTGATTGAAATGCATTAAAGCTGTTTCCTGGAAGTACATTTACTAAAAGTTTATTTAAATGCTGGGAACATTTTATTGAACTGCAAAATGGAAAATATAAATCGAACAGATAAAAACTGATTTGCATTGTGCCTACAATACAGTTCCTTGTGATAAAGAGAGTTTATTCAGAATAAAGTAACATAATGCTAGAACTTCATTTCACTGAAATAGGAAAATAAGGATTGTCGATGGACTCTGTTAACACATTGCACAGAGATTGCTGATCTTTGTGAGTTTGGTTGCCCTGCTGAAATATAACTATAAACAAATGAACAGCCTTACTCTAATAATCATAAAATAAAATGGAGTGGACATGTTAGATGGGAAGTAAATTCAATATATTGTATCAGTTAGCTTTAATTAGACTGTTATCTGATCTAAATATTTACAGTTGTCAAAAAGCCACACAGACATTGATGTAAAGAGTTTGGATCATAAATGAAAACTGCATTTTGCTGCGGAGTCCGTTTTTACTTTAAGCCATTTTTGTAATGTTCACATTGCCAGCTGTTTATTTGTCCAGTTAATGGTGACCTTGTTGATCTTAATAAATAATAAGTCTTGGGATTGACATTATTCTTCCTTATTGGAGACTAAGGAATCTATGAGGAATGAGACCAGATACAAGCCCACAGCTCAAAACTGCTACAGATTTGAATCCCTTCCCTCCCTTCCTCCATAAGCCTTACAGTACTGCAAGATATCTGCTCCTCTTCAGCTCTGAAGATCTGGGCCTGACACTGGGTCACTGTGGTATATGTTACATTAGTTGCAAAAGTTTAATTATCTAAACTGCCAAGGAGAGGAAGAAAGGAACAAGGAACAGGAGCAGGGGGAACCATCTGCTCCTTCAAGCCCGCTCCACCATTCAGCAAGATCGTGGCTGATCTCCTACCTCAGTATCATTTTCCTGTACCATCCACATATCCCTTGATTTCCTTAATACCCAGACATCTATCTGTCTCAGCTTTGAAAGAACTCAGTGACTGAAGCCTCCACAGCATTCCAGGTAAAGAATTCCAAAGTTGCACCACTCCCTCTGTGTGAAGAACTCTCTCCTCAAACCTGTCCTGAATGGCCTACACCTTTTTGTGAGATTTTAACCCCAGTGCTAGACTCCTCAGGCAGAGAAAACATTTTCCCTGCATCTAGCCTGTCAAGCCCTGTAAGAGTTTTGAAAGTCTAGAGAACATGGGCTTAGTCTACTTAATCTTTCATACAACAAACTGCCATCCCTGGCGCCAGTCTAATGAATCTTTGCTGCATTCTCTCTATGGCAAATATAATCTTTCTTAGGTAAGCAGTCTAAAACTGTACATAATCCTCCAGTTGCGGCCTCGCTAATGTCCTCAATTATTGCTGTAAGACATCTTAAATACTTCTGCACTCAAATTCTCATGTAATGAAGGCCTTCCTAATTGCTTACTGTGCCTGCATTTGTCTTGCAGTAACTTATTGTGCAAGGACACATCGGTCCATTTGAACATCAACATTACCCAGCTTCTCACCATTCAGAAAAATACTCTGCTGTTCTGTCTTATCGATCAAAGTGAGTAACCTCACGTTTTTCCACATTAACTTGCAGAATCAGTTAACTGTCACAATGAACGGATATGTTTCTATGAGTTCCACTGTCAATTCATTTTATATTTAGGAGAACAACCCAAGAATTTGACATGCTACACTGGAGGTAAACATGGGATAGATGTTATGAGAATCCCCATTGTGAGACTGGGTGAGTTAGTAATTTATAAACAAGGCATGGCAAACTAAAGGGTGAGTCCTACAGACAGAACTGAAAAAGAGCAGGATTACTTGTTCATCGCAACCAATATTGTCATATAAGGGACAGGAAGAGTGGAATGTATAAGAAAGCCATTCTGTTGGTAAGTTTGGCTCAGGTACTTATAGAGCCATGGAGTTGTACAGCACAGAAAAAGACCCTTTGGCCCATATGTGTTCATGCCAACCAAGATGTATATTCAAGCTAACTCCATTTCCCAGCACTTAGTCCATATCCCTCTAAACTTTTATCATCCATATACCTGTCCACATACTTCTTAAATGTATCTATTGTACCTGCCTCAACCACTTCCACTGGCAGCTGCTTCCATATGTCTACCACCCATTGTGTAAGAAAGTTACCCCTCATGTTCTTATTAAACCTTTCACCTCTAACCTTAAAACTATGTCCTCTAGTTTTCAATTCCCCAACCCTGGAAAAAAGACCAGGCATCCTATCTTTGCCCCTCATGATTTTATGTACCTCTAAGAGATCACCTCTCAGTCTCCTACGCTCCAAGGAGTAAAGGCCCAGCCTATTGTATTAACCAGCACTGAACAATTTTGTTCTTGGTCAGGATTTTAACTAAAGCTGCCCCTATTTAATTTCTAAAGAATGTGATAGTGTTTTAAAGCTTTGCTTGAAGCATTAGTGGAGAATGGTTCTCATTTTACCTGTTGAGATTAGTACACAGGTGGATTCTCTTCTGATCCTGTCATCATTGGTGTTTTTGTTTTCTAGGCAATTAGTTAAAGTACTCCATTCATTGATTGTGAGTGAAGCAGTCTGGAAGGTCTTATCTAGAGATCAGCTCAGGTATAAATTTAAAACCCAACCAAACTGAGCCTGAGAACCTATATTTTTTTTACCTCTCCCAACCCACAATCTCCAAGGGTCTTCATTCCTTGCTCTATCCCCAATCCCCATTCCAAACTTGAGCATGTGGCTCAGCTTCACCTGACCCAGCATTGCAGCGCTCCTGAATGATGTCCAAATTTTAAAACTTGGAGGGTAGGTGGAATTCTTTAGCAAGTGTTGTGTATTGTGTTCAGTTCTGGTCGCCTCATTTTAGGAAGGATGTGGAAGCTTTAGAGAGCGTGCAGAGGAGATTTACCAGGATGTTGCCTGGATTGGAGAGCATGTCCTAGGACGATAGGTTGAGCGAGCTAGGGCTTTCTCTTGGGAGAGAAGGAGGATGAGAGGTGACTTGATAGAGGCATACAAGATAGGAGGCTCAGATTGAGTGGACAGTCAGAGACTCTTTCCCAGAGTGACAATGGCTAACACAAGGGGGCATAATTTTAAGGTGAGTACTGGAAAATATAAGGGGGATGTCAGGGGTAAGTTTTTTTAGTGATGGGTGCGTGGAATGCACTGCCGGCAGAGGTTGTGGGGGAAGATACATTAGGGACATTTAAGAGACTCTTAGATAGACACATGAATGATACAGAAATGGAGGGCTACGTGGAGGGAAGGGTTAGATAGATCTTAGAACAGGATAAAATGTTGGCACAACATTGTGGGCCGAAGGGCCTGTACTGTGCTGTAAATGTTCTATCTAACCTCTCCCTGTAGCTCAGTCTCTCGAGTCCTGGCAACATCCTTGTAAATCCTTTTTGCACTCTTTTCAGTTTAATCACATCCTTCCTATAACAGGGTGACCAAAACTGAACACAATACTCCCAGTGTGGCCTCACCAACATCTTGTACAATCACAACATAACCTCCCAACTTCTATATTCAGTGCCTTGACTGATGAAGGCCAGCATGCTAGAAGCCTTCTTCGCTGCCCTGTCCACATCACTAGTAACAGACCTCCAGTCTGAGAAACATCCACACCATCACCGTTTCCTACCATCCAGCCAATTTTGTATCCAGTTTTCTAGCTCTCCTCGGATCCCATGTGATCTAATCTTCCAGAGCAGCCTACCATGCGGAACCTTATCAAAAGCCTTACTGAAATCCATTTATTTACTACATCTACCACCCTCCCCTCATTAACCTTCCTCGTCTCTTCATCAAAACTACACTTATACAACACTAATTAACACTGTCACGCAATGCAGTTGACAACATTGTTGAAAGACTAAAGACCCACATTAACTAATCAATGTCTGAAATCTTTCAAAGGTTTAGCTATGCATGGGAGACGATTGATGACTACACTGTAGGTTTGAAGAAGTTAGTAAGGCATTGTAGTTTTGGAGTGTTCCTGGACAGAGGCTGCAGGGACAGATTTGTGTGTGGCTGAACAGAGGAGCTCCTTAATGTGCCAGGCCTCACCTTTGAAAGGGCAATGAGGTGGCACAGTGATGGAGGTGGCATGAAGTGATGTGAAAGTAGGTTCAGGATACATGCAGGGATTGTTCAATGACACAGCTACAGTAAAGGGAGTGCCACCTTCTTCATCACGCGGAAGTGAAAAACAGGCTCAACAGGAAAACTACAGGTTAAGTGATTGTGAAAGGCAGAAAATCCTGCTTGCAATGTCAGGGCAGTCATGCAGTATCCACTCATAAAAGACCATTGCAACCATAGTATTAAGATGCCATGTTTGGAGCAGTGGTGATCGGGCACAGGCCATGAAAAAGAATCAAAAGCAAATATGGGACTTACCCCTATCGAGATCCTATGCAGTGGTAATTAAACCCAGTAGGACCTGAGCGACCAATGATGCTCCAAAAGCTTTAAGGGCAAATTAGTCAACACTCAAAGCTATCAATCCCCTTCAAAACCACATGGAAATCACATCAGACCAGGAAATGTCAGGTTGAATTTCCAGAATTACAGAGAAACATCAAGGAACTTTTCACATTTCACCTAGGTAATGTCGATTTTCAATTGCATTGAAACTGTAAACAAAAGCTTACACAATTCCACTTCTAGGACCATGTGTATTGTTCTCCACATCTGCTCCCACTGATATCATTCTTTGAATGCTTGCCAGTAGATTTGGACACCAAGTTGTGATTGGTATTTGATATGGTAGGAACTCTTCCAGTCTTTCTTGTAAAGCTATGCTGGTTTATCAGCTAGCTTTTACATTTGTTTTACTTCTTTGCTGCCTCACTCCTTTCCTGCCTGGGCATTATTCTACTCCATAGACCTAGCCATTTCACCTTTCAAGGAAAAAGATTGACTAACAAGAAAGAGTCACAGAGTCATACAGCACAGAAACAGGCCCTTTGGCCCAACTGACCCATATCTAAACCTTTGCTATGCAGGTACCTGTTCAAATGTCTTTTAAATGTTGTTATTGTGCCTGTCAACCACTTCTTCTGGCAGCTCATTTGATATACATACCACACTCTGGGTGAAACCCTGGGAGTAAGACCGTGTGTATTCACCCTATCTATGCCCCTCATGATTTTATACACCGCTACAAGGTCACCCCTCAGTCTCCTATACTCCAAGGAATAAAGTCTTATCCTGCCTAACCTCTCCCTGTAACTCAGTCCCTCAAGTCCTGGTATCATTCTCGTAAATCTTTTCTGCACTCTTTTCAGCTTAATAACATCTTTCCTACAGCAGGGTGGCCAAAACTGAACACAATACACCAAGTGCAGCCTCACCAACGTCTTTTACAACTGCAACATAACCTCCCAACTTTTACAATTGTTACGGACTCAGTGTAAGTCCCTTTAAGATAGAGAGTGTGTGTGTATGTGTGTGTGGGGCGTGCTTACGTTAATAGAAGATAAAGGACGTAATGACGTTGTTGAAGAGGTCAGAAGAAGAAGAAGGAGAGAGAGAGAGAGAAGAAGGGAGAGAGACACCAGCCTGCTAGTTTTCTCTATCGATGGATGAGAAACAATAACTGTGTCTGCCACTGAAATCCATGTATGGAAGTTGGAAGTAATCCGGTGGAGTTCACTTTGTTGCTGACCTGTAGAAGGAAACAGGTATTTGTGTGGACGACCACGATTCGGATGCTTTTCGGGGTGAGGAAGTCACTACCGAGTAAACACTGAAGTGTCGTTTGGGTTCCATGGTGGAACATTTGGATTTCATATGTACTCTCTCTCTGTTTTTCTACATCTACATCTTATCTTCTTCAACGGTGGTTGTTGAAGAAACCCTTGCTCATGTTTCACCTTATGGCTTGCGGAACTGAACTTTAAGAACCATTCCGGAACTGGGAGTTTTGGACTTTGCCACACACACACACGAAGAGTTTAGTTTTGGGGTTAACGTTCGAGGTTTAACATTTTTGAATTCTAACATACTAACATTTTTACTTTTATTTTATGTATGGTCATAAGTAGTGATTAATAAGATAGTTTTTAACACTGAATCATGCTCAGTGTGTTTCTTTTGTTGCTGGTTCGTGACACAATCAATGCCCTGATTGATGAAAGCCAGCAAGCCAAAAGCCTGCTTCACCACCCTGTCTACCTGTGACGCCGTTTTCAGGGAAGATGTTTTCTTTCAGTAGCTTTGACATAGTTGCTGCCATGCTGTTGCTGGGAGACAAGGTGGAGGGAGAGCAGAATACTTTCTCGCATTTTGGAATTCTATTTGAATACTTACATCTTCTCCTGCATCAATGCAAGCTTTTCCACATCTTGCACCAGGCAGCTTTAATGGCATTGTCAATTTGTGCTGAACTATTGACACTTCTAGTCCCTGGTCCCACAGTCAGTTTGGAAATTTATTGCCATCATTAGCTCATTTGACAACAGAGAAAGGAGTGTGTCATCTGTTGACACACTCATCAGGAGCATGCCTTATGAAAGTAGGTTGAGGGAACTGGCCTTCTCTCCTTGGAGCGACGGAGGATGAGGGGGGACCTGATAGAGGTATATAAGATGATAAGAGGTATTGATCGGGTGGATAGTCAGAGGCTTTTCCCCAGGGCTGAAATGGTGGCCACAAGAGGACATAGGTTTAAAGTGCTGGGGAGTAGGTATAGGGGAGATGTCAGGCGTAAGTTTTTTACTCAGAGAGCGGTGAGTGTGTGGAATGGGCTGCCGGCAACGGTGGTGGAGGAGGATACGATAGGGTCTTTTAAGAGACTGTTGGATAGGTACATGGAGCTGAGAAAAATAGAGGGCTATGGGTAAGCCTAGTAATTTCTACAGTAGGGACATATTCGGCACAGCTTTGTGGGCTGAAGGGCCTGATTTGTGCTGTAGTTTTTCTATATTCTATATTCTATCTATTGTTACCAGGACTGCAGGGTGTGAGTTACAAGGAGAGACTGGATAGGATGGGGCTATTTTCCCTGGAGCATCGGAGGCTGACAGGTGACCTTATAGAGGTATATAAAATCATGAAGGGCACAGATAGGGTGAATGGTCACAGTCTTTTCACTAGGGTGAAAAAAACTTGAGGGCATAGATTTAAGGTGAGAGGAGAAAGATTTAAAGGGGACCTGAGGGGCAACTTTTTCACACAGAAGGTGGTAGATATGTGGAATGAGCTGCCAGAGGAAGTGGTAGAGGCAGGTATAATTACAATGTTTAAGAGACATTTGGACAGGTACATGGATAGGAATGGTTTAGAGGGATATGGACCAAATGCAGGAAAATGGGACTAGCTGAGGAAGGCAACTTGGTTGACATGAGCGAGTTGCCAAAGGGCCTGTTTCTGTGCTGTAGAACTCTAGGACTCTTCGACTCTATTAACAAAACTTGATTATGCCCAGGTTTCAGAGATGAAAGAACCATATCACAATGCACCAGCCACCAACACTCCACTGGCATTAAAGCTAAGTCCGATAATGACAGAAAGCTGATCAGTGGTATTAACATGTCAAAAATGGAGGAATGCAAAGCTCAGTAGGTGAAATCTGGAATGCAGGTCTGAATGGGCAAAGAAAACAAGTCACAGCAACTTTCCAAAGAGAACTGGTAACCAGTTAGAAGGGGAAAGATACGCAGAGTTATGGGGGAAGAATGGCTTCGGAATAATTTGTATGTTTTAAGAGCTAGAACAAGTATGATGGGTCAAATTACTTCTTTTGGCACTGTATGTATAGGTTCTCTGAAGGATTGCAGCTTTCATGGTTTGTGTTTAAGGTTTGCATTCCAGTTGGGCACCTTACATTTTAACATAACAAAGCAATAACGTGGAATACTAGAGTCATAGATCAATACGGCACAGAAACAGGCCCTTCAGCCCACTGAGTCCATTGCAACCATCAGCAACCCATTTAGGCTAATCCTAAATTAAACCCAGTTTTTATTCTCCCCACATTCTCATCAACTCCCTCCCACCCCAGATTCTATCACCCACCTACGCACTGGGGACAACTTACAGTGGCTAATTAATCTACCAACCCACACGTCTTTGGATTGTGGGAGGAAACTGGAGCACCCAGAGGAAACCCACGCATTCACAAGGGGAATGTACAAACTCCACACAGACAGCACCCGAGGTCAGGATTGAACCCATGTCTCTGATGCCACGAAGCAGTAGCTCTTATAGATGCACCACTGTGTTGCCAGTACTACGATATGCGACCCAATAGAATATCATCAGTGTTAGGATTCATATTGAGAATAACAGAGAGATGTACTTTTCCAAATGTGATTGGAGTCTGATAATCTGGGCTGATATTTAATGATTTAACTTGTTTACCTATGCTCGCACTCCAAGAGTGAGAGGACTGAGGACCTGCTGATGGAAAATATCTATAAACATTTTTTGATAATCATTGCACAACAAAATGTTTGCATCCAAATAGTTGGCCTTTGATATGCAACAAAAGCACTGCGTTTGAACTTGTACAATTAACAGATTCGAATGAAATGTAACAAGCAGAACTGTGCTATTTCAGCTTTGGCAGCAGGTAAGCGAGAGGCAGTGACAATTCCCTTACACCGGAGCCTGACTCATGGGGTCCACATTTTCAAATAGGATTAGATAGAGTCAAATCATCCATCAGTGTGATATCGACCATTGGGAGGGGGCTTGAAGAAACTTGAGATCCCCTTCAGTACTATGGCTAAAGAGATTTGGGTTTCCAGATCCTGTCATGCAAGTTTGTCTGGAGTATGTGAAGAAGTTATTGCTCAGTGGATGAGGAAAAAGTAATCCTTTAATATGATGCCTCAACCTATGCTACTTCACAATGTCCTTATAGTATTAGTGGGAGTTGATAGCAATTGGCTCCAATCCACCACTGAAACATTGCAATCAACAGCTATGATTAGCAGAAGACAGATTACCATGTTGAGTCTGCTACTGTTCCATGTTTTTATTAATGACCAGGACAGTAACGTAAGCAGTATTTTAAAAAGTTTGACAATAATATTAACATTGTGCAAGCCTTAAGACAGTGGAGGCATATATATATATATATATATATATATATATATATATATATAGAGAGAGAGAGAGAGAGAGGAGAGAGAGAGATGAGAGAGAGAGAGAGAGAGGGGGGGGTGGGGGGGGAGGGGGAGAGAGAGGGGGGGGGGGAGAGAGAGAGAGAGAGAAAGAGGGATACGGTATACTGTATATAATGCAAAAAGACTTGTATGCATTATGGGATTAGGCCAAGCAATGACAAGTTGGATTTAGCCTAGCTAAATACAGAGCAATGAAATTTGGTGGAGCCAACAAACAATAAAACTAATCATTTACAGAAAGCAGCTGCAGTGGAAACGGTTCTTGGTTTAGTTCTGCATGGATCAGTGAAGATTCATGAGCAATCCAAACAAGTAGTAGTTACAGCAAGCAGAGTATTATGTCGCATTAATAAAAATATCCAGCACAAATCACAGCACTGTTGGTGTACAGGTCAATGATTAAAGCGGTGCTGGAGTACTGCACCCAGTTTTGGTCTCTCACCTGATAGTTCAGATGGGAGCTGTTCAAATGACTGTTAGCTAAAGATCCTTAGTTAGTCTAATTGGCTTCAGAAGCTAGGTTTATTTCCTCAAACATAACACAGATGTGGAGGTGTATAAAAAAAATGAAAGGACTGGATAGTGTGCCTTATGGACAGCTGGTCTCAGTTTGCATTTAATCTACCAAAAGCTAGAGTGGGCTAGACAGCAAGTGGGTTTGATGTCAAGAGGATCAAATTGCAGTTGAAACTTTAAAAATCATCTGCATCAGTAGATTGTGCCATTTGAATAGAAAATAATAAAATTAATGTTTTGCTTTGTTAAGGCTTTGTTTGTGTGAGTAATGATTTACTGAATAGTCAGACACTGGGATCTGCAACTTCCACGTGAGGGAGGGTGGAATGTCCCGCAGCTCTCACACACTCTGCCTGAAGTGTTTGCAGATGAATTGCTGCTCAACCAATTAAAGTTTCAATGTTTGTTTGGGTGTAGAAATGGGAGCAAAGTATATGCTGAAGTGACGCACTGCCATAGATTTTTTCTGCATGTTTGTTGAGTACATTCTGGTTTGGCATATGAGTTTGTTCCTGGTTATTTTAATTTCCTCCCATATATTTCTCTGAAGGCTCGTTAGTTAGGCTTAAATCAATGACCACAGACTTTTGTTTAAAACTCATTGCTAATTTTGCCTTCCTTTAAGTGGAGAAAGTAGGAAATAAAGTATAAATGGAAAAATGTGTATGTTTCAACAAAGATGGGGCATCTATTAATATGAAGCCTGGATCAGGATTATTTCTCTAAAGATGCAATGATTGCGAATGACAGTATGAAGTTAATGGTTAACGAGCATTATGTTTGCTGTGTGGAAGGTCCTTATTATGTCTCCATTTGTCCAACTAAACTGAATGAATTTTACACCATGAAGATAATTAAAATTGCTTATTCTGCAAAAAAATTGTAGTGGAAGGTGTATGCAATATGTTTCCAAAGTTTTTGATGGTTGGGTAGTAATACTCTAGTGATCCGGGATGATCAAATGGTTGCCAAAGCTGGGAAGTCCATTATGAATATCCCAGAGAGGATTCCTGATGAGGAGTGTGTAGTGATTGTCATCATCACCTCAAACTTCATTGCCTTGAAATATTCACTGAAGATGGGTCCAAAGAAAGTATGGAGACTCCTGACCATACTGAGAGGGTCAGACAATGAATGGTGGGAAGAGTCTTGGGTGGAATGTAAACACTCACAAACAAATTGTGCTGAATATCTAACTGTATATTTTATGTAAGGTCATTATAAAACTGCTTCAGTGATCACATTTCCTCCAGAGCATAAAGAGCCCTCTCCAAATGTTAATTTGTCCATTTCTATTGTTCATTCCTAAGTAGCTCAACTAAGACTTCGAAGGACAATGATGAGATTCTGTCTCCGTTAGAGATCTATCTGCCAAACACTTTCGACAGACATTTTGCCTTATGTTTGCCTTATGAAATGCTGTTCATATACTTAATGGATTTTATTCCATGTTCAGAACTGTAAACTTGGGTAGCAACCAGAGTGTGTAGATCTGAAATAATACCAACTGTAACCAGTTGAGCTTCACTTTCCTGAGAATTGCAATAAAATCTGGCATCTGGAATCTGGCATTCCAATAGAATGTGGAATCTGCTACTAGATTGGCAGGGGGGGGGGGGTGGTAGGACTCAGAGCAGGATCATGTCATGGAATAAAGCAGTAGTCAGTGAGAGCAAGTTTAGTAACAAGGGCACAGTAAAGGCAGGGAAAGGAATACCCAGCTAAGGCAGACAAATTCAGAGCGTGGACTGGCTCTGAGCATGTTATAGCCAGAACAGAAACATGGCTGAGAGAAGGGCAGGACTGTCAGCTCAACATTCCAGGATACAGATGCTACAGGCGTCACAGAGGTACAGATTAGCAAGGCTGAGGTGTTGCTTTTTTGATAAGGGAGGACATAACAGCAGTGCTTGGAGATGACATTCTTGGGGGATCGTCCAGTGAGGCCATATAGGTAGAACTTAGAAACAAGAAGGGCAGTGTCACTTTAGTGAGGCTGTATCATAGACACCACAATAGTCAGTGGGAACTTGAGGAGCAGATGTGCAGAGAAATTGCTCATAGTTGTAAGAATAATAGGGTTGTATTAGTGGGACATTTTAATTTCCCCAGTATTAACTACAATACCCAGAGTGTTAAGGGCCTGGACGGTGTGGAATTTGTGAAATGTGTCCAGGAAAGTTTCCTGAGTCAATATATAGAGGAGCCTACTCAGGAGGGTGCAATACAGGAAACGAAGTAGGGCAAGTAACGGAAGTGGCAATCAGGCTCCAGTGACCATAATTCTATGAATTTTAAGATAGAGATGGAAAAGTATAGGACAGGTCCACAGGTTTGTGTCCTAAACTGGAGCAGGGCTAATTTTGGGGAATTAGGCAGGACCTATCAGAGGTTGATTAGGTGAGCCTGGTTGAAGGGAAAGGAATGAATAGCAAGTGGGAGGCTTTTAAGAGTGTGATATCAAGACTCCAGGAGCAGTATGTGCCTGTTAGGGTCAAGGGTAAACCTGGCAAGTTTAGGGAACCTTGGCTGATGAGGGACATTGAGGGTCTGGTCAGGAAAAAGAAGTAAGCATACACTGGGTTTAGGAGATCGGGGACGAGTGAGTCCCTTGATGGCTATCGAAAAATCAAGAATACTCTTAAAAGGGAAATCAAGAGGGCAAAGAGAGGGTATGAGGTGGATCTGGCAGGTGAGGTTAAGGAAAATTCCAAGATGTTCTATAGCTACATAAAGAGCAAAAGTGTGGCTAGGGAGAGAGTAGGTTCCCACAGAGATCAGCAGGGCCGCCTATGTCTCGAGCTGAAGGAGATGGGTGGGATTTTTAATGAATATTTCTCCTCGGTGTTTACTGAGGAGAAAATCATAGTTGCTCAAGAGATAAGGGAAACTGGTGGAGATGTTTTGGAGGAAATTCATGTTACCAGGGAGGAGGTATTCACAGCCTTATGGCTCATTAAGGTGGATAAATCCTCACAGCCTGACCAATTGCATTCTCAGACTTTGTGGGAGGCTAGAGGAGGAATTGCAGAGGCCCTTGCAGAGATATTTGCTTCACCGTTAACCATTGGTGAAGTTCCCAAAGACTGGAAGGTGGCTAATATTGTTCTGTTGTTTAAGAAAGGTAGCAAGGACAAGCCAAGGAACTACAGGCTGGTCAGCCTGACATCATTAGTGGGGAAGTTACAGGAGGGAATTCTGAGGGACAGGATCTACCAGCATTTGGATAGACAGAGTCTGGTTAGGAATCAACATGGCTTTGTGTGTGGGAAATCATGCTTGACGAAATTTTTAGAGTTTTAAGAAGAGGTAACCAAAAAAGGGTAAATGAGGCTAGGGTAGTGGATGTTGTCTATTTGGACTTTAGCAAGGCCTTCGACAAGGTCCTGAATGGTAGGCTGGTTTGGAAGGTTAGTTCCCACAGAATCCAGGGAGAGCTAGTTAAGTGGATTCAAACTTGGCTCGGAGGTAGGAAGCAGAAGTTGGTTGTTGAAGGTTATTTCTTGGAATGGAGGCCGGTGACTATGGTGTGCTGCAGGAGATGGTGTTGGGGCCCTTGTTATTCGTTATTTATATAAACGATTTGGATGCGAATGAACAAGGCTTGATCAGTAAGTTTGTGGATGACATGAAATCAGGTGTTGTTGATAGTGAAGGTCATCGTAGATTACAGGGGATCTTGATTAGTTAGGGAAGTGAGCCGAGGAGTGGAAAATGGATTTCAATACAGATAAGTTTGAGGTAATGCATTTTGGAAAGTCAAACCACCATAGGACTTATCCTATGAATGGTAGGGCACTATTGAAACAAAGGGACCAAGGAGTACAAGTGCATACTCGTTGAAAGCAGCATCACAGGTAGTCAGGATGGTGAAAAGGTGTTTAGCATGCTGGCCTTCATCAGTCAGGGCAATGAGTATAGGAGTTGGGACATTATGTTGCAGTTGTATAAGTTGTTTGTGAGGCTGCACTTGGAGTACTGTGTACGGTTTTGGTCACCCTGTTATAGGAACAATGTGGTTAAACTGGAAAGAGTGAAGAAAAGATTTATGAGGATGTTGCCAGGACTAGAGGGCCTGAGTTATAGGGAGAGGTTGGCCAGGCTAGGTCTTTATTCCTTGGAACGTAGGAGAATGAGGGGCGACCTTATAGAAATGTTTAAAATTATGAGAGGCATAGTTAAAGTGGGTGGTAACAGTCTTTTATCCAGGGTAGGGGAGGGAGTCCAAAACTAGGGGGCACAGGTTTAGGGTGAGAGGGGACAGATTTAAAAAGGACCTGAGGGGCAACTTTTTCATGCAGAGAGTAGTGAGTATATGGAATGAGCTGCCAGAGGAAGTGGTTGAGGCAGGTACAACATATCATTTAAGAAGCACTTGGATAGGTACATGGAGGGGTGGGGCTTAGAGGGATATGGGCCGAACGCAGGAAATTGGGACTAGCTGGGTGGGCACTGTGGTCTGCATGGACTGGTTGGGCCAAAGGACCTGTATCCGTGCTGTATTGCTCTGTGACTCCATGCGGGATTCCAAACTTATCTGTGTCAGACTTTAATATTGTCCTATGCAGGCAAAGCCTAGTTTGCTCTTGCAAGAAGGTTGTGCTCAAGGTCTAAATATACTGTAAACAAAAGTTGTAAGTAAACCCACGCATCAATGAATTTACAAATTAACAAGGTATCTGCTATGTGACCATTTGGCAGAAAAACAAACACCATTCAAGCACAATTTCGCTCACAGCCAATGAACCATGAGTTAGTACCAGGGAGGAAGTCTTGTGAACTGACAGGAAATCCAAACAGATAGTAATTCATAAATCTTCTATAGTTCTCCTTGCCAATCAGTAACCCACAAGAAGAACAAATTGTTTGTAAAAGCCAATTGAGTTTTTAGCCAGGGCTGTCTACCCAATCAGACTGTTTATAGAAAATGAACAAGAAGAAAAATTATGGAGCACAGAAAGATGTGGCTGGATGTGTCTCTCTCGTAAACAAGTTCTTCAGATGACTGACTCTTTTAAAGTTAAGTTACACACTCTACCATGAATGAAGAGGCCATTTTTAAATTTAAATTCTCAGTGACCCAGTCTGGTTGGGTTCAAATTTTATGACTGTCTGGTACCCATCCAGGCTACTTCAAGGTGCCAGATATTCTTTTTGAGGAGATGGAGATGTCTGTAACTCACTCTCTGGAAGGGTAGTAGAGGCCAAAACCATCATCACATATAAACAGTACCTCAAGTGTTTCAACCTATAAGGTTATGGACCAAAATTTTGGAAGCAGCCAGCATAGAAATGATAGGCTAAATCTTCTCCTTCTGTACCATAACTTTTATGATTAATTTAGCGATCACTGTATTGGGAGTATTCTACAGACCCCCCAATAGCAACAGAGACACTGAGGGGCAGATTGGGAGGCAGATTTTGGAGAGGTGCAAAAATAACAGGGTGGTTGTCATGGGTGATTTCAACTTCCCTAATATTGATTGGCACCTCCTTAGTGTAAAGGGGTTAGATGGGGCAGAGTTTGTTAGGTGTGTCCAGGAAGCATTCCTGACACAGTAAGTGGACAGGCCGACTAGAGGAGAGGCCATACTGGACCTGGTACTAGGCAATGAGCTTGATCAGGTTTCAGGTCTCTCTATGAGACAGCATTTTGGAGATAGTGACTAAAATTCCTTGACCTTTACAATAGGCTTGGAGAGGGATAGGAGCAGATGATATGGGAAAGTATTTAATTGGGGAAGGGGAAATTATAATGCTATTAGGCAGAAACTTGGGAGCATAAATTAGGAACAGATGTTCTTGGGGAAGTGCACAGCGGAAATGTGGAGGATGTTCAGGGACTACTTGCATGGGATTCTGGATAGGTTGTCCCATTGAGGCTGGGTAAGGATGGTAGAGTGAAGGAACTGTGGTTGACAAGAGATGTAGAATATCTTGTCAAGAGGAAGAAAGAAGCTTACCTGAGGTTTAGAAAGCATGGATCAGACAGGGCTCTGGAGAGTTACAAGGTAGCCAGCAGGGAGCTTAAGAATGGACTTAGGAGAGCTAGAAGAGGACATGAGAAGTCCTTGGCGAGTAGGATCAAGGAAAACCACAAGGCGTTCTACACGTATGTGAAGAATAGGAGGATGACTAGAGTGAGGGTAGGACCGATCAGGGATAAAAGAGGAAATATGTGCCTGGAGTCGGAAGAGATAGGAGAGGTCCTTAATGAATAATTTGCTTCAGTATTCACCTGAGAGGGAGACCTTGACCTTTGTGAGGATGGCATACAACAGGCTAATACGCTAGTGCATGTCGACATGAGGAAAGAGGATGTGCTGGAAGTTTTGAAAAACATTAGGATAGATACAGTAAGTCACTGGGGCTGGACGGGATATATCCAAGGTTATTACAGGAAGCAAAGGAAGAGATCCCTGCGCCTTTGGCGATGATCTTTGCATCCTCACTGGCCACAGGAGTAGTGCCAGATGATTGGAGGGTGGCAAATGTGGTTCCTTTGTTTAAGAAAGGAAGTAGGGATAACCCTGGGAATTACAGACCAGTGAGTCTTACTTCAGTGGTGGGCAAATTACTGGAGAAGTTTCTTAGAGACAGGATTAATGGGCATTTGGAGAAGCATGGACTGATTAGGGACAGTCAGCATGGCTTTGTGGGGGCAGGTCATGCCTCATGAGCCTGATTGAATTCTTTGAGGATGTGACAAAGCAGATTGATGAAGGTAGAGCAGTAGATGTGGTGTACATGGATTTTAGTAAGGCATTTGACAAGGTTCCTCATGGAAGGCTCATTCAGAAAGTCAAGAGGCATGGGATCCAGGGAGACTTGGCTGTGTGGATTCAGAATTGGCTCACTCATAGTAGACAGAGGGTGGTGGTAGATGGAGCGTATTCTGCCTGGAGGTTGGTGACCAGCGGTGTTCCACAGGGATCTGCTTTGGGACCCCTGCTCTTTGTGATTTTATAAATGACTTGGATGAGGATGTGGAAGGGTGGGTTAGTAGGTATGCTGATGTCATGAAGGTTGGTGGATAGTGTAGAAGATTGCTGTAGATTACAACAGGACATTGAAAGGATGCAGAGCTGGGCTGAGAAGTGGCAGATGGAGTTCAACCCAGAAAAGTGTGAAGTGATACACTTTGAAATATCAAATTTGAAGGCAGAATAGAAGGTTAATGGCAGGATTCTTAGCAGTGTGGAGGAACAGAGGGACCTTGGGTTCCTCGTCCATAGATTCCTCAAGGTTGCCGCGCAGGTCGATAGGGTTGTTAAGAAGGTGTGTGGTGTGTTGGCCTTCATTAGTCGGGGTATTGAGTTCAAGAGCTGCGAGGTAATGTTGCAGCTCTATAGAACTCTGGTCAGACCACACTTGGAGTATTGTGTTCAGTTCCGGTCGTCTCATTATAGGAAGGATGTGGAAGCTTTAGAGAGGGTGCAGAGGAGATTTACCAGGATGCTGCCTGGATTGAAGAGCATGTCTTATCAGGATAGGTCAATGAGCTAGGGGTTTCTCTTTGGAGAGAAGGAGGATGAGAGGTGACTTGATAGAGGTGTACAGGATGATGAGAGACATAGATTGAGTGGACAGTCACAGACTTTTTCCCAGGGCGACAATGAGGGGGCATAATTTTAAGGTGACTGGAGGAAGATATAAGGGGGATGTCAGAAGTAAGTTCTTTACGCAGAGAGTGCTGGGTGCGTGGAACTCACTGCTGGCAGAGGTTGTGGGGGCAGATACATTAGGGACACTTAAGAGATTTTTAGATAGACGCATGAATGATAGAGAAATGGAGGGATATGTGGGAGGGAAGGGTTAGATAGATCTTAGAGCAGGATAAAATGTCGGCACAACATTGTGGGCCAAAGGGCCTGGACTGTGCTGTAATGTTCTATGTTCTATTAACTTCCATCATTGTGTACCTATGTTTTAAAAAGTGAGCACCACAGTCAATTACTTATCCAAATAAGAGTTTCCAGAACGTAGAGAGAATAAAATGGGTTAGGGTAGGGTGATAGTGTAAATGTGTGCTTGATGGTCAGTGTGGAATCAGTGGGCTAAAGGGCCTGCTTCCACAGAACATAGAACAGTACAGCACAGGAACAGACCCTTCGGCCCACAATGTTATGCCGAACTAATTAAGCTAATAATGCCTAATTAAACAAATCCCTTCTGCCTGCATGATATCCATATCCCTCCATTCTCTGTATGTTCAAGTGCCTATCTAAGAGCCTCTTAAATGCCTCTATCGTATCTGTCTCCAGCAGCACCCCTAGAAGTGCATTCCAGGCACCCACCGCTCTCTGCGTAAAAAACTCGTCCCACACATCTCCTTTGAATCTTTCCCCCCTCTCCTTAAATGCATGCCCTCTGGTATTAGACATTTTGACCCTGGCTGTCTCATCCATCTATGCCTCTCATAATTTTATACATTTCTATCAAGTCTCCCCTCAGCCTCTGTTGCTCCAGAGAAAACAACCAAGTTTGTCCAACCTCTCCATAAAGCACGTGGCCTCTAATCCAAGCAGCATCTTGGTAAACCTCTTCAGCACCCTCTCCAAAGCCTCCACATCCTTCCTGAAATGGGGTGAACAGAACTGAATGCCTCGACCAACAAAGGCAAGCATCCCATACGCCTTCACTGCCATCTTGTTAACTTGTGCAGCCACTTTCAGAGAGTGCTCGATATCTCTATGACTCCCTAACAGTTAGAACACAGATCCATCAGAATATCATCCAAGTTTAAACAGTTAAATTAAAAGGACAGGTTATATAAATGTCTTGAGTTTAGAAAGTCCATGGGTAATCTTAATGAGGGGTTCAAAACCATAGAAGTTCATGATAAATGACTTACTCTCATAGCAGAATAAAGAACAAGTTAAATTAAACTTCAATTAGTGTTTGCCCCAGTTAGCATTGAATTAGGAAGTCTTTTCACATGTGTGCTAGTGGAAATCTGGAATCTGTTTTTCCAAAGTGCTCAATTAAAATTATCCGTTCTAATATGTTCTGACAATATGGAAAAATGTAAAGTTATCCGCTTTGGTGCACAAAGGCAGAGTATTTTTTAAATGGTAGGAGAATGGGTAATGTTGATGTTCAGAAGAATCCAGGGGTTCAAAAGGAATAGAGTACAAGATGAAAGATGTATTAGTGCATTTACATTGGGCCTTGTCGAGACCACAATTGTAGTATTGTCTACAATTTTGGTCTCCTTACTGGAAAGAATATACCTGCCTTAGAGGGAGTGCAGCAAAGATTCACTAGACTGGTTCCAAAGAGGGGAGGATTGTTTTATAAGGAGAGATTGAGTAGACAAGGCCTGTATTCTCCAGAGTTTAGAAGAATGAGAGTAGACCTCAACCAAACTTACAAAATTCTGACAGGACTTGACCAGCTGGACAGAGGAAGGATATTTCTGTGGCTGAGGAGTCTGGAACAGGGGTCACTGTCTCAGAATAAGATGTAGGTCATTTGGGACTGGGACAAAGACCAATTTTTTCTTGCAGAATGTGGTGAATCTTTGGAATTCTCCTTCCCAGAGGCCTGTGGAGGCTCATTCACTGAGTTCATTAAAAAAAAACAGAGATTGATAGATTTCTAGACATGAAGAGAACCAAGGTCATGGGGATAGTGCAGGAAAACCACGCCAAAGATAAAAGACCAGCCATGATCTTGATGAATGATGGAGGGTGCTGAATGGCCACTGTTCTTTTACCCTGTGCTCTTATGTTCTGCGTGTTGTGCTTCAGGCTTTCTTTGGGGCTACAAAGAATAAACAGAAGTTCATAAACAGCTTTTCACATCCTCACTTTCACTTTCTTCTCACCACATATTCATCAACTCGCCCCCAGATTCAACCACCCTCCTGCACACTAGCGGCAATTTTCTACCTACCAACCTGCATGTCTCTGGGATGTGGGAGGAAAGAAGAGCACCCAGAGTAAACCAACACAGTCTCAAGAGAAGGTGTAAACTCTGCACAGATCACAACACAGATCAGGACTGAACCCAGGTTGCCGGAGCTGTGAGGTAGCAGTTCTACTTGCCTGCATATCTTCTAAACTTAAGATCATTTTATCATATTGGGCCATTTGGGTGTACAATAACTGGACATTCACCATTTTGCTGTTGGTGGGACTTTGTACGACGCACTTTCACTTCAGATGTGATTTGTCCAAAATGCCTTGACGCAGTTCTCTGATGTGACCTCCCAGTTCAAATCTTCCTTTAATCCACTACGTACCTACCAGATGGAGGGGAAAAGGAAAAGTGATCCATTTCTCTCAGAGGTAATGGGTAAGTGTGAGAATACAGTTAACAGCGATGAGGTAGGGCAGTAGATGAAGCATTGAAACATTTATTCACATTATTTTTGATAAACAAGTGCTTGCCTGAAACTAAAATGGATCTAGTCACAACTCAGTTATCACAAATTTCTGTATAACATGAAAATTCAAGCAGTGAGTGCAGTCAGAGTAACTGGGCCAGATGGTAACTGTCCATCCCATAATTAAGTAAGAATGTAACACAAGCTGAGGCTCTGTTTTACATTTTTAAGAGCTCTGTGAATGTAATATTTAATTCTTGTCTTTGCACAGATGCTGCCTGACTGCCCTGACCTGCTGAGCGTTTCCAGCATTTCTGTTTTTATTTCAGATTTCTAACATTTGCAATTTTTTTGAATGTCGTTTACTGAATTTCATATTGCTAGCCTTTCTGATTTGTACCAGGACTTTTTAATCGGATTGCTTTAACTTGATTGTTTTAATTTAATTTGAACATTAAGTTACCAGCTTTCATGTGGTTGATTCAAACTCATGTCTTTGGATCAACAGTCCAGACTCTGGAATTAGTGCAGTATCTAAACCACTCTGCTCACGTAGCTCTGGGAAATAGAATCCCACAGCATTGCACTCTTTTGGGTAAAGGTGTGAAGAGTTAAAATAACCACGTTTTCTGGCTTTTGATGTTTTTAAAACTGATCTACTGACTGTGCACTTAAAAGAGAAAAATACTTGCACTTATAAAGGACTTTCTTAATGTCCAAAAGCACTTTAAAGTGATGTTCTTCTGAAATAAAGTCTCTGTTGTGAAGTAGGAACAATGGGAAATGGGGCAATAACTGATCAGTCTACTATTAGTGGCTGTGCTTTTGGCTGCCTAGGACCCAGGCTCTGGAATGAAGCCTTCAGATATGCTACTTGAATGCCTTTTTCATCAAAGCAGAGAGCAACAGGGAGTTTGCTGGTGAATCTTAGTTAGGGACTGGGAAATTGATGCATGAGAGGCAGACAGGACTGGCAGCAATCCCTATCCCAGAGAGTGGAAGTGGTGGATGGAGGGGGAGATGACAGAGGTGATCAGGCTGGGGGAAACATCAACTCTTGGACAAGGGAACAACAAATGGGGGAAATGGTGATGGTGAAGGGAGACTCATTATCCAGCTCCTTGCATTGATTGAGAGCCTGCCTTTTTGTATTCCAGATGCTATATTTTTAAGTTGCACTATCTGATTGCGTCCCAATAGCCAGTTCTTTCTCATTATTAATTGTTAATTGGTAATTGATTTATTATCGTCACATGTATCGAGATATAGTGAAAAGCTTTGTTTTGCATCCCATCCAGACAGATCATTCCAAACATAAGTACATAGAGGTAGTAAAAAGAAATAAAAAGTAAAAAAAAGGTAAAAAGAAGTGCAGTGCACGTTGGCAGATAAGGTGCAAGGGCCATGACATGGTAGACTCTGAGGTCAAGAGTTCATCTTTTTTGTACAAGAGGTCCATTCAAGAGTCTTATAACAGTGGGACAGAAGCTGTCCTTGAGCCTGGTGGTATGAGTTTTCAAGCTTTTATACCTGCTGCCTGATGGAAGGGAGGAGAATGACCGAGGTGGGAGAAACAAAACAGTTTTGGCACTTTTCCAATGCAACATTATAAAAGAGCCCCTAGATGCATCTTTATTTATTTAACATCACTGGTACAAAGAGACACTGTTGTCCATCCCTAATAACCTGCTTAACCATTTCAGAGGGCAGGAAAGAGTTAACCACATTGGTTTGGATATGGAGTTACACACGCCAAACCAGGTAAAACTGGTTAATTTCCCCTCCCTAAGGGACTTTAGAGAATCAGGTTGGTTTTTACATCAATCTGATCGCTATTAATGATACAAGCTTTTTAATTCCAGAGACATGTGACTAATTGAATTAAAACACCCCAGCAGCTGTAGTGGGATTTGAACTCATGTCTCAGGATTAGGAGCGTAGACCTCTAATATTAGACCAGTAACTTAATAATCAGTATCAGCAGAATAATTACCAGGAGTGAATCACCATCAAAGTGTATGTTGTTTCGAAGATCATACATTTCAAACTAGAACAATTCAAACTGGAAGCTAATTGAGAACAGCTGTCAATAATTACTGTTAAACGGAGAAGTTGTCAATGTAAATATGGTGATTATTGAGATGGAGATATTTGAGATATTTCACTGCAAACAAACTGCCTTTGTATTGTTTCTGCTTCAGTGAACATAATTGTGTTGAAGCACTTAGAACTAGTGGGAAGCATTTGCAGTCTACATTTATTAAAAAGAAAGACTTGCAGCTTGATCATCCTTTTCAAGACATTGCAAAGCAATTTGCAGTCAGTGAAATACTTCTGAGGTGTAGTTACTGATGGAGAGATGGAGAGTCATAGGGTTGTACAGCACAAAAAGTAGTTACTGATGGAGAGATGGAGAGTCAT
Organism: Pristis pectinata; assembly: GCF_009764475.1. NCBI lineage: Eukaryota > Metazoa > Chordata > Chondrichthyes > Rhinopristiformes > Pristidae > Pristis > Pristis pectinata. Next base: position 18,310,845 of record NC_067409.1, on the reverse strand, counting down.
AGGGTTGTACAGCACAAAAACTGTCCCTTCAGCCCAACATGCTGACCTTTTTGCTTATATAAACAAATCCAATTTTTCCAGCATTAGGACCATATCCTTCCATGCCTTGCCTATATAAGTGTCTGCCTAAATGCTTCTTAAATATAATAATTGTACCTGATTCCATCACACCCTCTGACAGCTCATTCCAGATATCAACAACCATCTGTGTAAAAACAGGTCCCCTTTAAAACTCCTTCCTCCTAAACCTATGCCCTCTTGTTTTGGATACCCCTAACATGGGAAAAGATGTCTGACTGAATATCTCTCTCTGTGCCTCTCATCATAATCTTCTATCAGGTCACCCCTCAGTCTCCTTCGCTCCAGGGAAAACAGACCCAGCCTATCCAATCTCTCCCCATAACTGAAGTCCCCCAATCCAGGCAACATCCTGGTGAATCTCTTCTGTACCCTCTCTAGCGCAATCACATCTTTCAATGTAGGAAAGATGGAACATAATTTGAGCACTGTAAGTTGCCACATAATAACCAGACATTTTGTGTCTACTAAATTAAATAAGTTGGTATATTGGCCTACTACTGTCACATGTACCAAGGTATAGTGAAAAATGTTTTGTATGCTGTCCATGCAGATCATTTCATTGCATCAGTGCATTGAGGTAGTACAAGGGATAACAATAACAGAATGCAGAATAAAGTGTTACAATTATAGAGAAAGTGCAGTGCAGGTAGACAATAGGGTGCAAGGTCAAAAAGAGGTAGATTGTGAGGTCAAGAGTCCACCTTATCATATAAGGGGACTATTCAATAGTCTTATAACAGCAGGATAGAAGCTGTCCTTGAGCCTGGTGGTACGTGTTTTCAGGCTTTTGTATCTTCTGCTCGATGGGAGGGGGAAGAAGAGAGACTTTCCTGGGTGGGTGGGGTCTTTGATTATGTTGTTGACCCTTACCTTGGTAAATGACCATACAAATCCTAATTAATTCAAACTCACAACTTTATCGTATCAACTTTATTGTATCAATGCAAATATCCATATAAGTTATGTTGACCCTGGATCAATGAGTCATAGAGCCATACAGCACGAAAACAGGCCCTTTGGCCCAACTGGTCCATGCCGACCAAGGTGCCCCATCTGAGCTAGTCCCATTTGCCAGCCCTTGACTTAGGTTCCTGCATGCTACTATTCCTTCTATACCAATACTCACGCAGGCCCTCGCTCCAACTTCTCCAACTTGTAACTCTGAAATAGGGGATCTCCTGTTGGCCAAATGATTAGTTCTTGTTCTCCCTGCCCCTGGCATGGGAGTCTTCCTTGCAATAGTTAGTCTCCGGAGTTTTCACTCACTACACATCCAAAATCCTTCATTATTATTCTCTATTCTTATCAGTTCTGCACTGTTATACTTTGATTCTATTGGTTCCAACTTATTGGGCCAACCATGTCCACTTTTCATTGGCTCTGGCCCAAGGCTACAGGTAGCATTACCTCATTTCTCTTCTCCCAAATATGGATATGCCTCTGACGTCAAACCACTCTGTAATGGGGAGAGCGTGCAAACTCCACACAGGCAGCACCCAAAGTTGGCACCGAACCCAGATCACTGGAACTGTGAGGCTGATGTTGAGGGATGGTTAAGTATTGACCAGGGCACAGGAGTATCTCCTCCGCTTTTCCTTGGGTACAGTCTACTTGAAAGAGCAGACAGGGCCTTATCTGAATGCCCAATCCTCTGTCAGAACATGCTGCAATCTCAACCTCAGTGTGTGTCCTCCATTGGAATGGCTCAGAGAGAGTGGTGGAGAAGCATTCACATCAGTGGCACCCTGCCTGCTACTTTTATTGGGTTCACACTGGTGAGGAAAAGGCCTGGTTCTCCACACCAGAAACTAATACGTTTTTTTTCCCCAGTTGCCAGTCGATTGTGTCAATGTTGGTTATCACCTTCCAAGCACAGTGCCTGGTCACCTTCCTGAAGAGTTCAGCAACAGGTTTACCCTGCCAGCACCTAAACACAATACCATTTGGTGTGCTGGTGTGCCAGTCCCTGCCTCCGTGATGCTTTGTCCATTATTTTAGCCTTGTCTTTAGATTTCTTCATCTACAACAGCTATTTCTTAGCCTTCAAAAATCCTCCCAGGGGACGTATTCTCATAAATACACCGACACTTTCAACAGCAGCAGCATGCATTTTTCTAACACAATGTCCTAAAGTGCTTCTCAGTAACATCAAGGAAATAAGCATCGAGGAAAATGAAAGTGGTGGCTGAAATTTTGACAAACAAGAGGATTTTAAGGGTCCTCAGAGAAGCAGAGAGGTAGGTTTCAGGGTTGAGGGTATTCAAGGGAAAATTCTAAAAGGTGGGGCTTAGATGGAGAAGGTGTGATTGCCAGCGCTGGCTTGAAGGGGGAGGGCGGGGTGGACAATCACAAGATTCAGAGGAGTGGGCTGCTTAAGGCAGGAAACCTGCACCATAGTTGTGAGAGAAAATTAAAAATAACCTGCAAATGCTAGAAATCTGAAACAAAAACAGAAAATGTTAGAAATACTCAGCAGGTCAGGCAGCATCTGTGGAAAGACAAACAGAGGTAACGTTTCAGGTTGATTCTGACAAAGTGTCTTCGACCTTGACACATTAACTCTGTGTCTCTTTCCACAGTGGGTAGAACATAGAACATAGAACATTAGAGCACAGTATAGACCCTTCAGCCCACAATGCTGTGCCGACCTTTTAACCTACTCTAAGATCAATCTAACCATTCCCTCCCACATACCGCTCCAATTTTCTATTATCCATGTGACTAAGAGTCTCTTAAATGTCCCTAATGTTTCTGCCTCTACCAGCACCCCGGGCAGCGTGTTCCATGCACCAATCACTCTCTGTGTAAAAAACATGCCTCTGATATCCAGTTGTGAGGCACAGAGGGGAAGGATTGCTTGACTCTATCAAAGGAGGCAGAGATTAGAGGATGCTGAGAGAGAATGGACCATAAGCCTGGACAGGAAAAGCTGTGGTTTTTCTCACTGAAGGTGAGCGGTGCATAAGAACAGGAATGGTTTGGTAGAGTAGGCAGAAACGAGTTGTTTCCGTTAATGGATGGCTCAATGACCAGGAGACACAGATTAAAAGTGATGCGCAAAAGGATAAAGAGAAACATAAGGAAGGATTTTTTATTCAAGGAAGTTGTTATGACCCGGATTTAACTGCCTGTGTGAGTGGTGGAAGCAGAACCAATTAGTGCTTTCAGAAAAGTACTGCAGAGCTATGGAAAAAGAGCAAGGGAATGAGAATAAAGGGTTTGATCTATCAGCAGCTGGCACAGAAGGGGCAAGTGGCTCCTTCCAAGCTGTAACAATTCTCTGATTCCAGTTTCAGTCACGTTGTGGTTAGTGTCAATTCAGCATGGCAAAAGGGGAAGAAAACATGGTTAGGGTAACCATGGAAATACATCAAGTCCAAAGGATCTTGGAGTGAACAGAAGTTCAATATATATTTACAGTTGACAAGGACACATGGCGGACATTCGGACTCTTTGGAGTGGATTGGCAGGAGCTTTAAAAGACTGGAGATTCACTTACAGACCAGTCTTAAATAATCCACAGGCAGGGACTGGGGCTGCTCAGGAGTTCACTTAGATGGTCATTCCTTACATTTTGGACCAGTAATAACTTAAAGAAGGCCATGCACAACAACAATTTCAATCCGCATAGCAGTCACACAGCTCCTCTCCAGGAAGGATATGGATATCACTGGCAATGCCAGCACTTACTGTCCATCCCCAACTGTCCCTAAAATCAAGTAGTTAACCACTCAACCACATTACTGGGACTGGAGTCACATATAGGGCAGACAAGGATGACAGGTCTTCTTCCCTGAAGGGACTTTGTGAACCAAATAGATCACACAGTAGCTTTGTGTTTACTATTATTGCGATCAGCTTCGTTATTTAAATTTAATTTAAGTACTTCAAGTTAAACTTGCTAGCCGCCATGATGGAAATCAAACTTGTGTCCCTGGATGAGTGGTCCAGAACTTTGGCTGCTGGTCCAGTAACACACACACACACACACACACACACACACACACACACTCATGCATATACACACTCACACACACACACTCACACACATATACATGCGCGCACACACACACAGACACACACACACAGAGACACACACACACATGCACACACTCGCACACACTTGCGCACACAAACACGCACACACAGAGGCACACACAAGTGTGTTCACATGCATACACACACATACAGATACACACGCACATGCACACACTCACACACATACTGTACATACAGAGGCACACACATACACTCACATACACACACACATAGAGACATGCTGGAAAACTGCTGGAGGGTAATTGTCTCTTACTTATTGTTTGCTTACACTGAATGTGCTGTAGTGATAATTGGCAACAATTGAATAAGAAGATTAAACAGGATGTTGCTTCCCTGTGTGAAATGTTTGATTTTTTTTATTCTGGAAATGCAGAGCAGCATGATTTAGTGAGACTGTGTTGTGCCACAGTGATACCTAAGTAAGTTAATAGCATCATTAAGAGAGAGGTAAATTGGGTTAGAATGCAAAGTGAACAGGATTGATGAGTCAAACAGCCCTTTTTCAAGCACTTACGTATGGCACTCACTTACAACATAGAAGCCCATTCAGCTAATTGTGTCCAGGCCGGCTCCCAGAAGAGCGATCCCATCAGTCCCATTTACCCTCTCCTTATTCTGCTGAAGCCCTGCAACTTATTCACTCCCACATGCCCACTAACTCCATCTTAATTCTATTGCCACTATGTTTATCTGGACGCTCCCCTCTGCAATACCCGCAAGAGTCTGGGGCTAACCACTAGCTCATCTGTTGTGGTGGTGGGTGCCCCTTGTATATAGACCAGAGACACCTAGAATAACACAACACAGAGCACGCCATTTTGGCAAGGGCCAGCGATATGGAAGACAGTACACCAACATCGTTAAGCGGTTCACCCCATGTTTACACAGCAAGATCCTTCCCAACAATGCCAATTAAATCAGACACAGTAAGTACAATTTATCACTGTAAACAGTCAGCAGCACAAGCGTTACCTGTCAGTGTGAGTGAGTTGAGGAAGTGACTGCATTTCTTACATGTAATTTTACTGCCTTATCAGCTGCAATGTTGAATCTAGTGTGGCAACCTTGGCACAGTTAGCAGCAGATGCTACCTAATACTTGTATGTCTTTTTAATAATGGCCCTAATGGAGTTTTTACATTTCCAACAACAACCTTGATTCTGGAATGAACGATATAGCCAATTTGATTATAATGTGTTGCAATCAAAATATAATATGGACAGATTAATTCTGGGATCAATGCCACATCTATCTAAAGATACCATTGGTTGCAGGGCAAAGATTCAGAGGAAGGTACCTCCCATCAGCCTAGAATGGATTCAATGTTACTTTGTGTCATTAATTCCCCTAACACCGGTATGGTCTCTGCCTGATAAAGTGAAGCTGGTATTCACATGAAAATCTTTGAAGTATCAGGTGATTTTTGAATGAAGACTTCACGGATAAGAATGCGGCAGGAAAAGTAAAAAGCAGCAGATCTGATGACTCAGCAGAGCCATCACTCTAATCTAACCAGTTTGTGATTGATTTTATTCAGGAAACGACATTCTAAATATGAAACAAAGGCAAGCATACAATATCCTCTTGCAACTTTGAGCCTGACTCCGTGGTACAATTCAGAACATGACATTTTAGCAATGTTTATACCTTGTTTGTTTGCCTGGCTATAAATTACCAATCAAAATATTGGTCGCCTCATTATAAGAAGGATTTGGAAGCGTTGGAAAGGGTGCAGAGGAGATTTACCAGGATGCTGCCTGGTTTAGAGAGTATGCATTATGAGGAGAGACTAAGGGAGCTAGGGCTTTACTCTTTAGAACCATAGGACCATAGAACACTACAGCACAGAAAACAGGCCATTCGGCCCTTCTAGTCTGTGCCGAAACAGTATTCCGCTAGTCCCATTTACCTGCACCCATTCCCTAACCCTCCAGACCTCTCCCGTCCATGTATCTATCCAATTTATTCTTAAAACTCAAGAGTGAGCCCGCATTTACTACATCAGATGGCAGCCCCTTCCATACTCCCACCACTCTTTGAGTGAAGAAGTTCCCCCTAATGTTCCCTTTAAACCTTTCCCCTTTCACCCTAAAGCCATGTCCTCTCGTACTTATCTCTCCTAATCTAGGTGGAAAGAGCCTACTCGCATTTACTCTGTCTATACCCCTCATAATTTTGTAAACCTCTATCAAATCTCCCCTCATTCTTCTGCGCTCCAAGGAATAAAGTCCTAACCTGTTCAACCTTTCCCTGTAACTCAACTCCTGAAGACCCCGCAACATTCTAGTGAATCTCCTCTGCACTCTTTCAATCTTACTGATATCCTCCCTATAGTTAGGTGACCAGAACTGCACACAATACTCCAAATTTGGCCTCACCAATGTCTTATACAACCTCACCATAACATCCCAACTCCTATACTCAATACTTTGATTTATGAATGCCAGGATGCCAAAAGACTTCTTTACAACCCTGTCTACCTGCAACACCACTTTCAGGGAATTATGTATCTGAACTCCCAGATAAAGGGTTCCTCTGCACTCTTCAGTGCCCTAGCGTTTACTGTGTATGTCCTACCTTGATTTGTCCTTCCAAAATGCAACACCTCACACTTGTCTGCATTAAATTCCATCTGACATTTTCTTGCCCATTCTTCCAGTTGGTGAAGATCCCTCTGCAAGCTTTGAAAGCCTTCCTCGCTGTCCACTATGCCTCCAATCTTAGTATCATCAGCAAACTTGCTGATCCAATTTACCATATTATCATCTAGATCTTTGATATAGACAACAAACAACAATGGCCCCAGCACAGATCCCTGAGGCACACCACTAGTCACAGTCCTCCAGTCTGAGAAACAATCATCCACTACCACTCTCTGTCTTCTCCCACACAGCCAATTTTGAATCCAGTTTACAACTTTTCCATGGATACCTAGTGTCTGAACCTTCTGCACGAACCTCCCATGTGGGACCTTGTCAAAGGCCTTACTAAAGTCCATGTAGACAACATCCACAGCCTTTCCTTCATCTACTTTCTTGGTAACCTCCTCAAAAAACTCTACAAGATTCGTTAAACATGATCTACCACACACAAAGCCATGCTGACTATCCTTAATCAGCCCTTGGTTGTCCAAATACTTGTATATACGATCTCTCAGAACACCTTCCAATAATTTACCCACTACTGATATCAGGCTCACTGGCCTGTAATTACCTGGTTTACTTTTAGATCCTTTTTTAAACAACGGAACAACATGAGCTACCCTCCAGTCCTCTGACACCACACCCGTGGCTAAGGACATTTTAAATATATCTGCCAGGCCCCTGCAATTTCTACACTAGTCTCTCTTAATGTCCGAGGAAATATCTTATCAGGCCCGGGGGATTTGTCTACCTTTATTCGCTGTAAGGCAGCAAGCACCTCCTCCTCTTTAATCTCTATATGTCCCATGACACTATTGCTTGTTTCCCTTCCTTCCATATCCACTATGCCAGTTTCCTGAGTAAATACTGATGCAAAAAAACTGTTTAAGATCTCCCCCATCTTCTGAGGCTCCACACATAGATGACCACTCTGATCTTCTAGGGCACCAATTTTGCCCCTTACTATCCTTTTACTCTTAATATACTTGTAGAATGCCTTCGGGTTTACCTTCACATTATCTGCCAAAGCAACCTCATGTCTTCTTTTTACCTTTCTGATTTAAAGAAGCCTTTCTCTTTGGAGAAAAGGAGGATGAGAGGAGACATGATAGAGGTATACAAAATATTAAGAGGAATTAAGAGGACAGCCAGCACCTCTTTCCCAGGGTATCAATGCTCAATACAAGAGGGCATAGCTTTAAAGTAATGGGTGGGAAGTTCAAGGTAGATATCAGAGGAAGGTTTTTTACCCAGAGAGTGGTTGGGGCATGGAATGAGCTGCCTGGGGCGGTGGTGGAGGCAGGTACATTGGTCAAATTCAAGAGATTACTAGATAAGCATATGGAAGAATTTAAAATAGAGGGATATGTGGGAGGAAGGTGTTAGATAGTCTTAGGCGAGGTTTAAAGGTTGGCACAACATTGTGGGCCGAAGGGCCTTTATTGTGCTGCACTGTTCTATGATTCTGTGATAGAATTGTCATTTAATCAGCCGTGAGGTCAAAGGTCAAATCTCTTTATGGCCTTGCTCATCCTTACCCTGGCCTGTCCAGTGTTGGACAGTTCTATGTTCCATGTTCTTTGTTCCCCTTGCCACCTTATGGCCCTCAGAGAACTGTCTTAATAATCTCTGACCACGTGCCTCTCTCTTTTTTTATCTCTCTCTCACTATATTTCTCTCTGCAATACCCTTACTAAAACTCTCAATGTTCTCACATCCTACTTTCCTGCCCAAAGTTTTGGTCATTCTTTCTCAGCTTAACATACATTTCTATCCAATTACATTCATAGAGTCATACAGCACTGAATCAGGCCCCTCAGCCCAACTGCTCCATGCTGACTAAGATTCCCATCTAAGCTAGTCCCTTTTGCCCACATTTGGCCCATATCCCTCTAAACCTTTCCTATCCATGTACCTGTCAAAGTACCTTTTAAATGTTGTTAATGCCTCAACCACTTCCTCTGGCAACTCATTCCATATACTGACAACGTTCTGTGTGAAAAAGTTGCCCCTCAGGTTCCTATTAAATCTCTCCCCTCTCACCTTAAACCTGTGCCGTCTAGTTCTTGATTCCCCAACCCTGGGAAAAAAGACTGCGTATCCTTGGGAGATTTTTCCAAGATGAAGATTCTACATAGGTATCTTGTAGTGGAAATTTGCCCTTTGGATCCATTTTTTTATTCATTCAAGGGATGTGGGTTCTGCAGGTTGAGTCAGCATTTAATTGCCCATCCCTAGTTGCCCTCAAGAAGGTGATGGTGAGCTTCCTTCTTGAACTGCTGCCGTCCTTGATATGTGGGTATGCCCATAATGCTGTTAGGGAGGGAGTTCCAGGAGTTTGACCCAGCATCAGTGAAAGAATGGCAATATATTTCCAAGTCAGGATGGCCTGTGGCTTGGAGGACAACTTCCAGGAGGTGGTGTTCCCATGCTTTTGGCTGCCTTTGTCCTGGTAGCTGGTAGAGGTTGTGGGTTTAGTGCTGTTTAAGGGTCTTAATAAGTTGCTGCAGTGCGTCCTGCAGGTGGTGGAGTGAGTGAATGGTTGTGGATGGGTGCAGATCAAGCAAGCTGCTCTGACCAGTGTGGTCTCAAGCTTCTTGAGTGTTGTTGAAGCTGCACTCATCCGGGCAAGTGGATAGTGTTCCACCACGCTCCGCACTTGAGCTTTGCAGATGGTGGTCAGGCTTTGGGGAGCTGGGAGGTGAGTTACTTGCCACAGGATTCCGAACCTCTGACCTGCTCTTGCAGCCAACTGGTGTATATGGCTACCCTAGTTTCTGGTTAATGGTAACCACCAGGATATTGATAGAAATGATCCTTAGCTAGAAATGATCCGTTCTATTCTCTAATATTGGTGGAAGACTGATTCTAATTTCCAACAGTATCGTCAAGGGAGACAGATTGATAGGCAGAGGAAGAGCGCAGAGAAAATTGCTGACAACCAGTTCCTTTATTCATTCCAATCTGATTTGCCTTCTATAAATGGACAGTTAAATCGTGAATACAAGCAAGGTCACTTTAACAAAAACAGATCAAAAGAAGGGGAGGGAGAAATTGTGTATAGTGAGGGTGCCTGATATCTCTAACCTTTGGGGAAGGAGTGTGTTATTGAGAGCCAAGAGGTTCATGGGTAGGGAAGCAGAGGAGGAGGGTGGAGAGCGGGAACTGTGGGATGGAATAGTAGGTGTAAGGTGAGAGAGACTTGGGCAAGGTGATGCCCATACATCTTTATAGGTATTTCTGGATACACCACGTATAGGAAAGTATAGGAGGAAAGAGACCAAAAATGAGATTAGGAGAGACACAATGTTGAGAAATAACCCCAAAATATTCAAGAAGGAAAACATATTCTCTTACTTACTACATGCAACATCGCAGGGCCAGTTATTAATGTGAACTGTTCAGCAAGTCTGTCATACTTCACAGTGTTGTGTTTAGAGGCATTTTATATGTAAGATACATCTCACATTGCACCTGATTGGTTTCAGTGTTTCATTACATGTGCAAATTACCAGCTGCCAGATTATGCCCAGACTTTCTCAGCTCACTCAGCTGTCCTTTTGGAAAGTCAACGTTATGACATTTAATTGGTTGATTTCATAAGTACAACTTGATCTTTATAAAATAACTGGTCAAAATATATTCCTCATACTATTGTGTTGTTCTCTTGCAGTTACTCTGAATAAGTGACAAAGATGTATTATGTACTGTGAAATAGAGTTGAATTCATTTCTTTTGATATTTTCATTAACTTTAAAATAACAAGAGATAAATGTTCATTGTTAGAGTGCTCCTTAGGCGTGAATTGGAGTATATATTGAACACAACTCCCCTTGTTTTCAACTCTGATCTCATCTCTTCCACGAAGATGAAGTATTGCATTATTGGCCCTGTGCAAACAATCCATTGCATAAAACAGGAAAATCTGACCCAATTGCAAATACCTAAATCCAACTAGTAGTAAGTGGAAAGTAACAAACAAAGCCTCAAAAGCTGAGAGATCACAAACATGGAGAGAACTTATTTCAATAATATCTTACAAAGGAGTTAAAATTAATATTAAAAAACACAAGGAATTTTACAAGAGCATGTTAACCAGCACATTATCAGTGAAAATGAGCTCCCTTGGTTGTTTGCCACTATACTGTTTTTATGTGCAAGTGAAACAAGATTGTTCAGAAATGGAAAGCAATTAAAACATGTAGCTGCTGGAATCTGAAACAAAAACAGAACATGCAGGAAGAACTCAACCCGTCAAGCAGCACCTGCACAAAAAGAAACCAGTTAACATTTCAGATCAGGGACCTTTCCTCAGAATGAGGGGTGGGAGGAGGAATGAGGTTAGAGGGTCATAGAGATGCAGAGCAGAGGAACAGGCCCTCAGCCCACCGAGTCCATGCTGACCATCAACCACCAATTCACACTAATCCTACATGAATCCCATTTTTTCATTCTCACTGCATTCTCATCAACTCCCTCACAAAGTAGGGGCAATTTACAGTGGCCAGTTGACGTACCAACCTGCACATCTTTGGGATGTGGGAGGAAATTAGAGCACCCAGAGCAAACCCACATGATTACAGGGTAAACGTGCAAATTCCACACTGGCAGACCCAAGGTTAGAACCTACTACCAGCTGTGACTATACAGAGATAGGTTCAGACAGATCAGGTGATAAGATAAGTTTTCTCTATTAGTAACATGTACATCAAAACACACAGTGAAATACATCTTTTGCGTAGAGTGCTCTGGGGACAGCCCACAAGTGTCACCACGCTTCCGGTGCCTACATAGCATGCCCACAACTTCCTAACCCATACATCTTTGGAATGTGGGAGGAAACCGGAGCACCCGGAGGAAATCCACACAGACACGGGGACAATATATAAACTTCTTACGGACAGTGGTCGGAATTGAACCCCAGTCGCTGGCACCGTAATAGCGTTACTCTAACCACTACACTACCGTGCCTGAGCAGCATGAGCACTGACACTTGAAAAGAACAGGGTGGGAGAGGAACATAAGCATAATAATGGGAAACAATGAGAGAACAGTTGCCCAGACCATAACCCCTCCACTCTCCACCCCCAGTTCTGAGGAAGAGCTAATGGCCTGAAACATTGACCCTTTCCGCAGGTGCTGCTTGACTGCCTAAATTCTTCCAGTATATCTGTTTCTGTTTCAGAAATGTTCAAAGATTGCAACATCAGGACAATCCTTTCACATTGTCAACACTGGACTGGTTTTAACTACATCAAGTTACAGTCATTAAGTGAAGAATTTAATTACATTGTAAAATCCACACTAAATTATTGCATGTAATGTCTCTCCCGTTGTGTAGTTCTGTGGTTAATAGAGCACAGCTGCACATAATATGTTTGATGAAGTGTCCAAATGTTTACCTATTAGATAAAAATCCATGAACTTTTCAAAGCCCTTGCCCCCATTTCTTTGCCAGACTCTTTTGATTCTCGGTCAGACTGACCATGGAGAGATTAGTGGTGGCAATTCTATACTCCCATTGTTTGCAAGTAATCTATTGCTGACTCATACGGAACCATGCAGTGCGAGTGGAGGTTACCTACAGGAAAGCATTCAACCTACATCGCCACCATTCCAGAACCACATTCACTCCAACCTCAGTGATAGAGCTGTAGTACACAGCCAATGTATAAACACACACGTCTGTGTTTGGAGGCCAAGTTTCTAGTCATCCTCAACTTGCTCAAAGAAGGGTATAAAAGAATGGACCTTACAGTTAACATCTGCAAAACAGAAGTCCTCTGTCGACCAACCCCCACTATGCCATGTAGGGGTACAATGCAAGTCCTGATGCAAGATCTTGACTCAACATGTCGTCTATTCCTTTGCCCCCACAGATGCTACTTGATCTGCCAAGCTCCTCCAGCAGTTTGTTTTTTGCCCTGCTATACAACACCACCTTCTGACAATAAAGGTCAATGAGGAGACTCTGGGGAAGACAAACCAGGAGCCACCTCTCAATGCATCAATGCTGCAATTCACCACTGCCTTCAGTAAGTCGGCTTTGACCACTCGATTAAAAGAGAACTTAATGATCAAACAGGAACCCAGTGAAAAGCTCATGTTCTACTAATCAGCGATTATCCCTGCACTCCCCCATGCATCACAGACATGCATTGCCCATAACAATGTTGCCTTCAAAGAATCCTCCAAATCCACTGGGACAATAAGTGAACCAACATCAGCATTCTCTCCCAAGCTCACCCACCCCCAGCAGTATCGAATTAATTACCATCAGTCGCCTCTGATAGACAGGCCAGATCAATCACCTGCTCGGAACCCAAATCCCAAAACAGACACTCTATTCTGAGCTCTGGCAAGAGGTTACCAGAAGAGCAGAGGAAACAATGCAAGGATGTTCAGAAAACCTCCCTGAAAAAGTGTAACATCCCCATTGACCTGTAGCCACTCAAACTGGAGAGAGAGCTTTTGTGATGTCCATTTATCAGGAGCCCAGTGTAAATGCACAAGGAGTGCACCACCTTTCAAACTATCCCTTCCCACTACACCACATCTCACATCCACCCTATCAAGCATCTCCTACCCCAGCTGTGGTATAGTCTGCAGGTCCCACATTTGCCTCATTGGACACCCCAAAACTTACAGAACTGGAGTAGAGACATGTCATCCTCAGTCCTGAGGAGACTGCTTCAGAATGATCCCCATGTAGAAGAATGTGTTGGAATACAATCCATCCATTTCAATGGCAGGAAATGATAGGACAAGCCAGCCCAACTGCAGATAGCCTTGACCATTGAGATTATCAAACATATCCTTCAAACAGATCAAGTCTTTACGTGCTTTCTCGTTCTGGTAGACCTGAGCACACCTGGACCTAGGGATATGGTGATAAAGCAATGGTTATTTGAGCAATAATCTAGAAACCTCATACAAATAGAAGGTGCACTAGTTTGATCTAAAACCAGTGTATTATGCCTAAACAAGGGAGACTACAACGGGATGAGGGAGGAGTTGGCTCGGTTAGACTGGGAACACAGGCTGTATGGTGGGACAGTTGAGGAACAGTGGAAGACTTTCAAAGAGATTTTTCACAGTGCTCAACCAAAGTATATTCCAGTTAAAAGCAAGGACAATAAGGGTGGGGAGAGCCAGCCTTGGATAACTAAGGAAATAAAGGAAGGCATCAAGCTGAAAGCTCATACATACAAAGTTGCCAAGAGTAGTGGGAAACTGGAAGATTGGTAAAACTTTAAAAAGCAACAAAGAACCACTAAGCAAGCAATAAGGAAAGGGAAGATAGACTATGAAAGTAAACTAGTACAAAATATAAAAACAGATAGTGAAAGATTTTTTAATTATATAAAGTGGAAAAGTGTGGCTAAAGTGAACATAGGTTCCTTGGAAGATGAGAAGGGGGGAGTTAATATTGTGAAAATGGCCGAGGCTTTGAAAGACTATTTTGTGTTGGTCTTCATGGTGGAGGACATGTCTAACATGCCAAAGAAAGATGTTATGGATGTGATGGGAGGTGAGGACCTCAATACAACTGTTATCACGAAAGAGATAGTGCTAAGCAAACTAGTGGGCCTACAGGTAGACAAGTCCCCTGGTCCTGATGGAATGCATCCCAGGGTACTGAAAGAAATGGCGGAAGTTGTAGTTAGAGACGCTTGTGATAATCCAAAATTCTCTGGACCGCTCAGGGATAAGTGGGGGGAAGATGTGTCTGGAGGCGAAGGACTTAGGGGAGATCCTAAATGAATATTTTACTTCAGTGTTCACCAGGGAGAGGGACTTAGACGAAGGGGAGGTTAGCGTAGAACAGAAAAATGTGTTGGAGTATGTCAAGGTTAAGAATGAAGCAGTGTTGGAGCTACTAAAAAGCATTAGGATAGATATGTCCCCGGGGTCAGACAGGATATACCCTAGGGTACTATGGGAAGCAAGGGACGAGATTTCTGGAGCATTAACAATGATCTTTGAGTCCTCCCCGGCCACAGGAGTGGTACCGGAGGACTAGAGGATGGCAAATGTTGTTCCATTGTTGAAGAAAGGTAAAAGGGATAATCCTGGGAATTATAGACCAGTAATTCTTATGTCAGTGGTGGATAAGCTATTGGAGAGGATTCTTAGGGACATGATTTATGAGTATTTCGAAACACATAGTCTTAAAAGGGATAGTCAACATGGCTTTGTGAAGGGCAGGTTGTGCCTCATGAGCCTAATAGCGTTTTTTGAGGAAGTGACAAGACAGATTGATGAAGGTAGAGCAGTGGATGTGGTATACTGTATATGGATTTTAGCAAGGCATTTGACAAGGTTCCCTATGATAGACTCATCCAGAAGGTCATGAGGTATGGGATCCATGGAAAATTGGATGTGTGGATTCGGAATTGGCTTGCCCACAGAAGGCAGAGGGTGGTTGTAGAAGGGGAGTATTTGACCTGGAGGTCGATGACTGGTAGTATTCCACAGGGATCTGTTCTGGGACCCCTGCTGTTTCTGATTTTTATAAATAACTTGGATGAAGAGGTGGAAGGGTGGGTTGGTAAGTTTGCAGATGACACGAAGGTTGGTGGTATAGTAGATAGTGCAGTAGGTTGTTGTAGGTTGCAATGGGATACTGACAGGATGCAGAGCTGGGTGGAGAAGTGGCAGATAGAGTTCAATCCGTAAAAGTGTGAAGTGATACACTTCGGAAGATCGAACTTGAAGGCAGAGTACATGGTTAATGACAGGATTCTTAGTAGTGTGAAGGAACAGAGAGATCTTGGGGTTCTAGTACATAGGTCCCTCAAAGTTGCTACGCAAGTTGATAAGGTGGTTAAAAAGGCATATGGTGTGCTGGCCTTCATTAGCCGGGGGATTGAGTTCAAGAACAGAAAGGTAATGTTGCAGCTCTATAAAACCCTGATTAGACCATATCTGGTATATTGTGTTCAGTTCTGGTCACCACGTTATAGGAAGGATGTGGATGCTTGGAGAGGGTGCAGAGGAGATTTACAAGAGTGCTGCCTGGATTGGAGAACATGTCTTATGAGGAGAAGCTGAGCAAGTTAGGGCTTTTCTCCTCGGAGAGATGGAGGATGAGAGGAGATTTGATAGAGGTATATAAGATTATGAGAGGCATAGACAGAGTGGACAGCCAGCATCTTTTCCCCAGAGTGGCAATGGCCAATACTAGAGGTCACCCATTTAAGGTGCGTGGAGGAAAGTTCAGGGGGGATGTCAGAGGTAGGTTTTTACACTCTCTGTGATGGGTGCCTGGAATGCACTTCTGGGGGGGGGAGGTTTGGGGGTGGTAAAGGCAGATACGATAGGGCCATTTAAGAGACTCTTAGATAGGCACATGGATGAAAGAAAAATAGAGGGTTATGGGAGGTGAAGTAGAGAGGAGGATAGATAGAATGTGGATAAGGTTTATATTGTTCGGCACGACATTGTGGGCTGAAGGGCCTGTACTGTGCTGTACTGTTCTATGTTCCATGTTCTATGGATTCTGGGCAGGTCCCAGCAGATTGGATGATAGCGAATGTCACACCTGTTTAAAAAAAGGATGTAAGCAAAAGGCAGGTAACTATAGGCCGGTTAGCTTAACGTCTGTGGTCGGGAAAATGCTTGAACCTATCATTAAGGAAGAAATAGTGAGAGATCTGGATAGAAATGGTTCCATCAGGTAGACACTGCATGGATCCAGGAAGGGCAGGTCCTGTTTGACAAACTTACTGGAGTTCTTTGAGGATATAATGAGCGCAGTGGATAGAGGGCTACAAGTGAATGTTGTATACTTGGATTTCCAGAAGGCGTTCGATAAGGTGCCACATAAAAGACATCCATAAGATAAGGATGCATGGAGTTGGGAGTAATGTATTAGCATGGATAGAGGATTGGTTAACCAATAGAAGGCAGAGAGTTGAGATAAATGGGTGTTTCTCTGACTGACAATCAGTGGTGAGCGGAATGCCGTAGGGGTCGGTGCCGGGCCCGCAACTGTTTACGATATACATTAAAGATTTGGAAGAGGGGACAGAGTGTAGCGTATCTAAGTTTTCTGGCGACATTAAGTTGAGTGGAAAAGTGTATAGAGGATGTGGAGAGTCTGCAGAGAGATATAGGTAGGTTAAATGAGTGGGCAAGGATCTGGCAGATGGAGTACAATGTTGGTAAATGCAAGGTCATCTACTTTGGAGGGAAAAATAGAAGATCAGATTATTGTTTGCATGGTGAAATATTGCAGCATTCTGTTGTGCAGAGGGACTTGGGAGTGTTTGTGCATGAATCACAAAAGGTTGGTTTGCAGGTACAACAATTTATCAAGAAGGCAAATGGATTGTTGGCCTTCATTGCTAGAGGGATTGAATTTAAGAGCAGGGAGGTTATGCTGCAACTGTACAGGGGACTGGTAAGGTCGCACCTGGAGTACGGCCTGCAGTTCTGGTCTCCTTACTTGAGGAAAGATAAACTGGCCTTGGAGGTGGTGCAGAGGAGGTTCACCGGGTTGATTCTGGAGATGATGGGGTTAGACTATGAGGAGAGATTGAGTTGCCTGGGACTATACTCGCTGCAATTCAGAAGAATGAGAGGGGATCTTATAGAAACATATAAAACTATGAAAGGGATAGATAAGATAGAGGCAGGAAAGTTGTTTCCACTGGGAAGTGAGACTAGAGCTAGGGGACATAGCCTCAAGATTCGAAGGAATAGATTTAGGACAGAGATGAGGAGAACTGTTTTTCCCAGAGAGTAGTGAATCTGTGGAATTCTCTGCCCAGGGAAGCAGTATAGGTTACCTCATTAAATATATTTAAGACACAGTTAGGTAGATGTTTGCATAGTAGGGGAATTAAGGGTAATGGGGAAAAGGCAGGTAGGTGGATCTGAGTCCATGGCCAAATCAGCCGTGATCTTATTGAATGGTGGAGCAGGCTCGACGGGCCAGATGGCCATGTCCTCTTATGTTCTTTTGTTCTAACTTGGAATGACAAACCCACCTGGTTCAACTAATGTCCTCCAGGTGAGAAATGTTGCTGTCACCTGTCTAGTCGTTATGTGACTCCAGGCCCACAATAAAATGGTTGATTCTGAAATGGTTAAGGAAGCTGTACCTTAGCTGTGAAAACAGGAAAAACATTCAGCATTGACTTAGACCAGACTCCAATACCACAGATCCTAGGTATGTCCTGTGGAATAGCTGGTTATATTCATCAGGGTGATGATACAGTAGAAGGCTCTGGGTCTCAACATTAACTCAAAACTCTACATAATCTCATGGCATCAGGCAGAGATGGACAAGGAAACCTCCTCCTGACTACCACCTACCGTCTTCCCTCAGTTGATGGATTACTGCTCTTCCATGTTGACCAACACTTGGAAGTAGCACTGAAAGTAGCTGGGGCACTGTGTAGGAGGCTTCCCTGTCTATTACCAAGAGTGGCTTGGTAGTACCACTACGGATTGAGCTGGCAGAGCCCTGAAAGTCAAAACTGTGAGGTTGGATCAGCAGCAGGTACTGAGTGAGCAACACAGCATCAACCAATGACCTCATCCACACCAATCCACCTGTGCAGATGCACTGTCTGTAATAACACCTATCCTTGTTGAGACAAAGTCCTGGCTTCACAACGCGGACAACCTCCATTGTGTTGTATGCCTTTACAAATTGCTGAAGCAGCCCACTTAATTGGCATGCTGCCAACATCCCCAAACACTCATTCCCTCCACCACCTTCACACTGTGTCTATAGCGGATACCATACACAAAATGCACTGCACAGGACGTCCCAAACCCACAATTTCCACCGCCAAGAAAAAACAAGGGCAGTGGGAACACCTGCAGGTCCCTGCACAGTCCTGACTCGGAAATATGTTTTAGCACACGCCCCTGTCTGTATCAATGGTGTTCAGCTGGAGATGGTTGAGAGCTTCAAGTTCCCAAATATCACCAAAATTTTGCTCTGGTCCAGCCATGTGGACGCTATGGCCAAGAAAGCACACCAGCGCTTCTAATTCCTCAAAAGGCTCAGGAAATTCAACATATCCCCAATGACTCTCACCAATTTTTACAGATGCACCATAGAAAGCATTCTATCCAGATGCATCACAGCTTGGTATGGTAACTACTCTGCCCGAGACTGCAAGAGATTGCAGAGAGTTGTGAACACAGCCCAGTCCATCACGAAAACCAACCTCCCCTCCATGGACTCTGTCTACACTTCCCACTGCCTCAGGAAAGCAGCCCACATAATAAAGGCCCTTCACCTTATTTGTCTACCTGTAGTGAACTTTCTCTGTAAATGTAACACTGTATTTTGCATTCTGTTTTTTCCCTTTTGTACTATCTCGATGAAATTATGTATGGAATGATCTGTCTGGATGGCATGCAAAACAAAGTTCTCAGTATATGTGACAATAATAAACTAATTACCAATGTGGTATTGAAGGTTTGTCTTCCTGAACTGTCTATAACTAACCAAGCTATTCCAATACAGTTACATTATTGGCATCAACCTGACAATGTGGAAAATTGTGGAAGCTGTCATCAACAGTGCTTTCACTTGGCACTGTCCCATCAATAATCTGTCCAATGACGCCGAGTTTAGGCTTTACAGGGTCAAATAGCTCCAGACCTCATCACGGTCTTGTCCCCAACAAGGACCAAAGAGCTGAATCCAATTGCTGAGGCGAGAGAAACTGCCTTTGTCATTCAGTTAGCTTTTGACCACGTGTGGTGTCAAAGAACCCTGATAAAACTAAGGTCAATGGGCACCCAAGGGAAAACATCCTAACATTTGGAGTCATATCTTGTACAAAGGAAGATGGTGTGGTTGTTACAGGTGTATCATCCCAGTCCCAGGACATTGGGGCAGGAGTTTCTCATGGCAGTGTCAAAGCCCAAACACCTTCAGCTACCTCATCAATGACCTTCCTTCCACCATAAGGTCATAATTCGGGATGTTCACTGATTGCACAATGTTCAACTCCATTCACATGTCCTCAGCAAATGAAGTGCCCATGCTTATATGATCTTGACATCTTTCAAGCATGCACTGTCAGTAGCAAATAACATTTGTGCCATAAGAGTGCCAGACAATGACTATCTCCAACAAGATTGAGTCTAACCACCTATTCTTGATGCTCTATCTTGATGCTCCACACTATCAAGATCTTGGGGAACGATATTGACTAGAACTCAGCTTGACTGGCCATGTAAAAAACATGGCTACAATAGCAGGTCACAGCAGGGATACCCTGCAGTGAATGCCTCATCCCCTGACACTCCAAAACCTTTCCATCATCTACAAGGCACACCAGAAGCATGAGTTCAGCATTAACAACTCTCAAGAATCTCAACTCCATGCAGAATGAAATGGTCCACTTCATTGTATTCCATCCACCCCCCTTTTAACAGTCATTCCCTCCACCAGTAGTAGACATTGGCTGTAGTGTGTAGCACCTGCAACATGCACTGCAGATACTTACCTAGGCTACTCCAACAGCATCTCCCAAATGCGAGACCTCTACCAGCAAGAAGGACTTGGACTTCAAGCAACCAGAACACCTCCATCCACAGATCTCCCTACAAACTGCACACCATCTTGACTTGGAAATATAATGCCGTCTCTTCATCATCAGTGGGAATGACACTTTGAACTCTCTCCCCAAGATCACTTTGGGATTACGTTCACCAGAAGGACTGCAGCAGTTCAAGAAGTCAGCTCACCACCACCTTCTCAAGGGCAATTAGAGATGGGCAATAAATTCTAGCCTTGCCAGGAATGCTCAAACCCCAAAATCTAAATAAAATATTGACACAACAGATGGAGTTTATGTAAGAATAGAAAGGATGATTCTGAGGCATACGAAGGGAGGCTGGCTACAGCAAATATTGAAAGGGGTACAACCTGGATTCCTTTAAAATGATGATGAATATTATATAATTAGGCAAGTAACCTGGTAGACATGGAAGGGAGGATGATATGATTTATGGATAAGTGGAGCAAATTTGCAACAATTCCTCTAATAGATCATTAGCTGAATAAGAAAACTGAGATCCCAAAATATAACATGTAGCCTGCTTTTAATAAAGGAGTCTTCTAATTTAATCCTGTTAGATTCAGGAGACCCTTAATAAGCATTAACCAGCGTTTCTTATTCAGGTGGCAATTACTGCAGTTGTCTTAACATTTTCTGGTTTTGTTTCAGACTCCTGGTTTTCAAAGCTTTTCTTTTTATCGCTTTATTTTTTTTAAAAAAGTGTCCATTATCCAAAATAAATTTGTGCAGTGAAATGAATCAGTAACTCCAGAGAATGCTGCTGTGTTACATTACTAATCCTC
This sequence comes from Pristis pectinata, assembly GCF_009764475.1. NCBI lineage: Eukaryota > Metazoa > Chordata > Chondrichthyes > Rhinopristiformes > Pristidae > Pristis > Pristis pectinata. The sequence goes on along the minus strand of NC_067409.1, from coordinate 18,289,725 downwards.
ACAAGTGAGGCTTCTAACTTAATGCAACACATTGAGGCCACTGAGACACAGAGAGTTTTAACTACACTCCCGTCAGTTAAGACTACTATGTGAATTGATTGTGTTATGCACTTTCATAAAGAAAAATGTGCTTGTTTAAGCTAACAGAGAGATGTAAACCATCTGGTGACATGTTTGCTTTGTTATAAGGTCCTAGCATAGAAGTTCAAGCTCTCTTTTCAGGATTTTTGGATTATCCAATTTTATTTCTAAAAGGTTATTCAATTAATTATCCAGTCAATAAATTATTTCTCTGTTAAATCTCATAAATACCCATGAACTGTAGCTGACAAAAATAGTGCTAATTTTATCTTCTAAGGTTTAAACCAGCTTCACAGGGGGATGGGAACTGGAAAAACAGGTCAGTAAGTGAGGAAACGTGCAGGAGGGCTGATGTCAGGGAATGTAGTATTAGGCAGATTCCTAATAACAGATGTGATGGGACAAATGGTTTGAAGTGTTTGTACTTTAATGCTCGGAGTATTATGGGCAAGAGTGATGAACTTAGAGCATGGATCAGTACATGGAACTATGATGTTGTGGCCATTACAGAGACTTGGTTGAGGGAGGGACAGGAATGGGTGATCGATGTACCAGGGTTTCAAAGTCTTAGGAAGAATAGAGAGGGGGGTGAAAGAGGGGGAGGTGTTGCAATACTAATTAGAGATAATATATCAGCTGCAGTCCAGGGATACATAATGGAGGGCTCAGACACAGAGTCTATATGGGTAGAACTCAGGAATAGGAAGGGTGCAATCACTCTCTTGGGGGGGTAGTATAGACCTCCCAATAGCCACCGGGACATTGAGGAATGGATATGCAAACAGAATAGGGAAATGTGTAAAGATTACAGGGTTATGGTCATGGGAGACTTCAACTTCCCTGATATAAATTGGGACCTTTTTAGTTCAAGGGGATTAGATGAGGCAGAATTTGTTAGGTGTATCCAGGAGGGGTTCTTAAATCAATATGTTGACAGTCCAACAAGGGGAGAGGCTATTCTGGACCTGGTGTTGGGTAATGAGCCTGGCCAGGTGACTCACCCATCAGTGGGTGAGCAATTGGGGAAAAGTGACCACAGCTCATTAACTTTCAGGATAGCTATAGATAAGGATAGGTATGGGGATAGAGGAAGGGTTTTGAATTGGAGCAGGGCTAATTATGAAGGCATAATGCAGGAACTAGGTAAACTGGGAACACCATTTTGCTGACAAGTCCACGTCTAACATGTGGAAAGTGCTTAAGGATCAAATGCATAGGGTACAGGATAGGTATGTCTTGATTAGAAGGAAGGACATGAATGGCAAAATAAGGGAACCTTGGATGTCCAGAGAAGTGATGAACTTAGTCAAGAAGAAAAAGGACAAGTATGTAGAGCTTCGGAAGTTAGGATCCGTTAGAGCACGTGAGGACTATAAAGAAGCTAGAAATGAACTCAAGAAAGGAATTATGAAAGCCAGGAGGGGCAATGAAAAGTCTTTAGCAAATAGGATTAAGGAGAATCCAAAGGCATTCTATACCTACATAAGGAATAAGAGGATAACGAGGGAAAGGGTAGGACCACAAGGATAAAGAAGGGAGTCTATGTTTGGATGCAGAGGATGTGGGTGAGGTTCTGAATGAGTATTTCTCTTGAGTATTTACCCAGGAAAGGGACAGGCAGAACGCAGAAATTGGAACTGAGGGCGGAAACATGTTCAGGCATTTAGTGGTCAAGGAGGAGGTAGTGTTAAGTTTCCTAAACAGTATTAAGGTGGATAAGTCCCCAGGGCCCGATGGGATATACCCCAGGTTACTGAGGGATGCAAAAGAGAGGAAATTGCTGGGGCCTTGACCAGTATCTTTGTGTCCTCTTTGACCACGGGTGAGGTCCCGGAGGATTGATGAGTGGCTAATGTTGTTCCTCTATTTAAGAAAGGAACAAGGGAAGATCTGGGGAACTATAGACCAGTGAGTCTCACGTCAGTTGTAGGGAAATTGCTGGAGAGAATTCTTAGAGGTAGAATATATGAGCATCTGGAATCCAATGGCTCGATTAGGGAACGCTAGCGTGGTTTTGTGCAGGGCAAGTCGTGTCTTACTAACCTGGTTGAGTTTTTTGACAAGGTGACAAGAGAGATTGATGAAGGTAGAGCTGTGGATGTCATCTAAATGGACTTCAGTAAGGCATTTGACAAGGTCCCACATAATAGGTTAATCAAGAAAGTTCGGATGCATGGGGTCAGTGGAGTTTTGGCTGTGTGGATCCAGAACTGGCTTGCCCACAGAAGACAGAGGGTGGTGGTTGAAGGGACTTATTCGGGATGGAGGCCTGTGAGTAGTGGTGTTCCGCAGGGATCTGTACTGGGACCTCTGCTGTTTATGATGTACATAAATGACCTGGATGAGTATGTTGATGGGTGGGTTAGTAAGTTTGCAGGTGGAGTTGTGAATAGTGTAGAAGACTGGCGACGGATACAGCGTGATATAGATCAGTTGCAGATGTGGGCAGAGAAATGGCAGATGGAGTTTAACCCGGATAAATGTGAGGTGGTGCACCTTGGTAGGACTAATATGAAGAGGAAGTACTCTCTTAAGGGCAAGAACCTTAACAGTGTTGAAGAGCAGAGAGACCTTGGGGTGCAAGTCCATGGCTCATTAAAAGTGGCTACACTGGTAGACAGGGTGGTTAAGAAGGCTTATGGAATGTTTGCTTTCATTAATCGAGGTATTGGGTACAGGAGTCAAGAAGTTATGATGCATCTCTATAGAACTCTGGTTAGGCCGCATTTAGAGTATTGCGTGCAATTCTGGTCACCTCACTATAGGAAGGATGTTGAGGCTTTAGAGAAGGTGCAGAGGAGGTTTACAAGGATGCTGCCTGGATCAGAAGGCATGTGCTATCAGGAGAGGCTGGACAAACTTGGGGTCTTTTCTCTGGAGTGGTAGAGGCTGAGGGGTGATTTGTTGGAAGTGTATAAAATTATGGGGGGAAAGATACGGTGGACAAGCAATATCGTTTTCCCATTATTGAGCGATCCAATACCAGACGGCATGCATTTAAGGTGAGGGGGGTAGGTTCAGAACAGATGTGAGGGGTACGTTTTTTACTGAGAGAGCGGTGGATGCCTGGAATGCATTGCCTGACAGGGTGGTGGAGGCAAATTCATTGGGGGCTTTTAAGAGGGGCTTGGATGGGCACATGAATGAGAGGAAAACGGAGGGATATGGACACTCTGTAGGTAGGAGGGATTAGCTATGTCGGCACAACATTGTGGGCTGAAGGGCCTGTTCTGAGCTCTACTGTTCTATGTTCAAGATGTTAGGAGATTTTCTGCCAGGACATTGAAAATCAGAATTATAATTTATTTTCAAGAAATTTGAAAACTCTATCCTTTTTCTCAAGGCCACACATGAATGAGGAAGGTTAAACCAAAGTTACTAACCACTAATAATTTGTGTTGTATTTAGATAGCACCTTTAATCTGGAAAAATAGCTCAAACTATTAACTGTAGAAATAAAGAGCACACTGCACACAAAAAAATTCAATTTATAAAACTTCTGAGAGCCCATACTCAGGCATATTGTATAGTTATCCGCCAGTATTCTGATATCGTTGCTCTCCAGCCATTAACACTGATTATTGAAAACCCAGCTTTGTACTTTCAGTCAGGTCAGTTTGACTCCAAAGTATCATTGTGACTTGGAGCTTGGCTCAGCACCTACCCTCCTGGGTCCAACAAAGAGGCCCTCTCACTGGCCAGGTGCACTTCCAAACTGACAAAGGGAAGACTCAGATTGATTGAGGTGAAAGGTCTTCTCTGACCAATCATGTAACGACACCAAAATATCCTGGTGCGTGAGAAATGGCGTGGGTGGTTTTAATTCCTGGACCAGAATGCAGAGGACTGGTCCATTGATCCAGAAGAATGAGTTCGATGGTAGCTTGGGGATTTAATTTTTTATATTGGATGTTGCTGGAAATGAGGACATTTGTTGGACTTCACTGAAAAGTTGAGAGCCTGTTATGTTGGTGGGTCTAGGGTAAGAATGGCAGATTTTCTTCCTTGAAGGAATTAGTGATCCAAATGGGTTTTTACAAGTATCTGGTCATTGCATGGTTACAGCTACTGAAACTATATTTTTCAAATGGCAGATCTGATTTAATTTAAATTGCTGCTCAATGCACTGCAGTTAACTCGGGGTTCTCAATGGAATCAGTAGCTAGCTCTCGGTACAATCCGGCCCAATGTCAGACATGGGGAACATCAAACCAGTGGCTCATGAGTAAAATCAACATCTGCTTCGATTCATGTCCTTCAGGGAAGGAAATCTGCTGTCCTTTCCCCCTCCAACCTGGAGGGGGCTCCACAACAACAAATGAGGTTTACTCTTTGCTGAAATCCAGGGTGTAATTGGGATGTTGCTTGCAAATAAGTTTAAAAGAAAGGATGACGCACAACTGATTCGACACATCTCTCTGTGCAGAACCTCTGGAAGCATAACTGGTTACGTCTGAATAACGTGACCAGTTATGCTTCCAGAGGTTCTGCACAGATAGATTTCAGATGCATATATTACTGGTACATATTTTCCGATGTGCTGTTATGGTTGCAGCCCCTCACACCTTTGCCAAAACTATGTTCTGCGTGCAAATGACCTCTCACATTCTCCATTTAGTACCAAAGGTTAGATTGAGAAACTAGCAGCACAAAGCAGGGCAAGACAAGGTCACACCAAATAAATGTTGCATATGGATAGTGATCAATAAACTACCCACTGACTCCAATGCTGATCACTAGAAAAACCCACAAAGGCCCAAGGACCTCTCTAGTGTCACCAATACCAGCAATTGGCTTAGCATTTTATTGATATCTAACTAATAAGGTCCAGTGGATGAGATACAGCAGTGGGGGAGTTGGACAGGATTGGTGAGTGCAAATCTGCCGTCTCCTCTACCCTTGGTTTACACCCCTACCACAACCCCTCCATCAATCCCCTTCCCGCTGCCTATCAGCCACCTATTCCTGGCTCATTGCAATTCATCCCAATCAAAGAGCCACACAGGAGAGAAACTGGCCCACCATGTCCACGCTAACCATCAAGTACCCATCTATACTAATCCCATTTACCAGCACTTGATCTGTAGCCTTCTATGCCTTGGTGATTCAAGTACTAGCCTAGGTACTTCTAATATGTTGTGAGCCTCTGCCTCCTTCACTTTCTCAGTGTTCCAGATTCTAATCATCGACCGGGTGAAAAAGTTCTTCTTGAGATCCCCTAATTCCCTCAAGCCTTAAACCTATGCCCTCTAATTTTAGACACCTCTGTTATAGAGAAAGATTTTCTATTACCTACCCTATCTATCCCTCTCATAATTTTTTTTATACCTCTGTCAGGTCCCGTCTCAGCCTCCTCTCCTCCAGGGAAAACAAACCCAGCCTTTCTCTCCTCATCATTGAAATGCTCCATCTCAGCTAACACCTTGGTGACTTTCCTGTGCACGCTCTCCAGTGCAAACATGTCTTTCCTATAACTTCTCAGACCACTCTGCTCCTATGTTCTCTGCCCCAGCTAATGAAGGCAAGTATCCCAATAGTCTAAGGCAAAGTATCCCACCTTGCTTACCTATGCTGCCAGTCATCTTTGGACACGTATACTAAGGTACTTCTGTTCATCAAGGCCCCACCATTCACTGTTAATGTGCTACCCTTTTTAGATTTTCCAAACTGCTTTCAGCTGCCATTGAACTGTCAATCTTACCCATCTGATCAATATCTAAGAGTCATAGAGTTATACAGCATGGAAACAGGCCCTTTGGCCCAACTTGTCCGTGGCGACCAAGATGTCTGTCTGAGCTAGATCCACTTGCCTGCATTTGGCCAATATCCCTCTAAACTTTATCTATCCATGTACCTGTCCAAATGCCTTCTAAATTGTACCCACCTCCTCTGGCAGCTCATTTCATATGCCACCCACCCTCTGTGTGAAACTGTTGCTCCTCAGGTCCCTTTTAAATCTTTCCTCTCTCACCTTAAATCTACGTCCTCTAATTTTAGACTCCCCTACCCTAGCAAAAAGACAGAGACCATCCACCTTACCTACTCCCCTCATGATTTTATAAACCTCTGTAATGTCATCCCTCGGCCTCCTGAGCTCCAGGCAAAAACATCCCAGTCAGTCTGTGCTCTCCTTATAACTCCAGTCGCTGTGACACCCTCGTAAATCTTTTCTGCGTCCTTTTTCCAGCTTAATGACATCCTTCCTATAGCTGGGTAACCAGAACTGCACGCTATACCCCAAGTGTGGTCTCCCCAACCACTTGTACAGTTGCAACATGACGTCCCAACTGCTGTATTCAATGTCCTGACCAATGAAGGCAAGCATGCCAAACGCTTTCTTCACCACCCTATTTACCCGTGACGCCACTTTCAGGGAACTATGTACCTGTACCCCTAGATCTTTCTGTTCTACAACATTCTCCAGGACCCTTCCATTTACTGGGTAAGTTCTGCCCTGGTTTAACTGACTAAAATGCAGCACCTCTCACTTGTCTGAGTTAAATTCAATAGCCTATGACACTCCTCCTCACCATCACAAACACTGCCCAATTCTGTGTCAACAAGGTATGGTTGGAAGCTAATTAAGATGATCTTCAAAAGCATCTACAGCCTACTTCACATCAAGTGAGTAGCCTTCCAGCAGCCATGTGGCATTCACTGGGATAGCACTGGTAAAGAGGCCTTGGACACAGTACATGGAAGGTGGACTCTAGGGGAATATACAAGAACGACTTGCTGGCATTTGCAATTTACTTAATGTGGTTTGATTTATAAAATTAGTTTGGCAGGTTTATAACTTTTTTTTTATCTTGGCAGTGTGCCACGCAGATGTTATGATGATCTGCAGCAGAGACAAGGTAAGCTAGGAACTGTGAATGAGGAATTGAGGCTGTGTTCATTGATAGCGCAGTCAGATGAGTTGGTCACCAGCAGGATGGCCTAGGTTGTCTCATCGCTTCCTTACTCCTCCACCTCCTCTTCCCGGTCCACAGCTGCTCACAATACAGCAAATTGCAAGGACGGAGATCTAATGGTCAGGTTGTCTAGTTTACAGCAGCTGCCATGAATCTTGGGACCCGTTTTGCCAAGCACAAGAGGGTCTTCCAGAAAGTGGCACCATGTGAGATTACAACTTGTAGAGTATAGCATACATTGTATGACTCTTGCACTGTATGAGTACACACTGGAGTCGAGAGCCATGTCTTCAGCAGAGGGCTTACGTCACCCAGTAACCACTTTGTGACTGTGACTAAAATAATGACACAGCAGACTGCTGCAGCATGAAGGGAGTACAGTGAAAATCCAAGACACGAGAGACTGCACATACTGGAATCTGGAGCAACAGACAAAGCGCTGGAGGAACTCAGCGGGCCAGGCAACACCTATGGAGGGAAATGGACAGCCGACATTTCGGGTCGAGACCTTCATCTGGCACACTTGAGAATTTGTTGACTTGGCAGATGTTCCAGACTATTCAATGTTATTTGTACTAATATCATGTTGTACCAAGTGAATCTTTTAATTCACTTTCTTTTGCATATTACAGTGTGATAATAAGGTTTCCAGTGGTGAGTGGAAAGGGAGCGCAGGAAATGGGGCCCAGTGAATAGAAAGGGAGTGTGGCATATATATAGTCATTATCATACAGCGTGGAAATAGACCCTCAAGCCCATCAAGTCCTCCCCAACAAACAGCCACCTATCTAATCCTACATTAATCCCAAATTTATTCTCTCCATTCCCATCAACTCCACCCAGATTCTATCACACACCAGGGCAGATTACAGTGGCCAATTAACCTCTCTAACCTGCACGTCTTTCGGATGTGGGAGGAAACTGGAGCAACCAGAGGAAACCCATGCAGTCACAAGGAGAACATGCAAACTCCGCACAGACAGCGCCCAAGGTCAGGATTGAACCCGGGTCTCTGGCTCTGCTAGCCGCACCATTGTGTAGGGTGGTGGGGGATAAGATAAGGTATCTTTATTAGTCACATGTACATCAAAACACACAGTGAAATGCATCTTCTGCGTATAGAGTGTTCTGGGGGCAGCCCGCAAGTGTCGCCATGCTTCCAGAGCCAACATAGCTTGCCCACAACTTCCTAACCCGTACATCTTTGGAATGTGGGAGGAAACCGGAGCACCCGGAGGAAACCCACACACACGCGGGGAGAACGTACAAGCTCCTTACAGACAGCAGCCGGAATTGAACCCGGGTCACTGGCGCTGCAATAGCATTATGCTAACCGCTACACTACCATGCCATCCTACTGCCAAAGGCACCCACAGTTGAACAAAGCTGTGGGATGGACTTCTGAGCTTCAACATGGTAGGTCTGTCATCCAATCAGTGTTACACACTGATTAACACCAATCTCTGCTGAGCACTATTGTCATACACGATAAATTGCTTAAAAATATTGTGGTCATCGCGACCTGCTTGCACGGCAGACACGATATTGGGACCAGGTTAGTGCTCATCATGGTCAAGCAGCAAGCTCTTGCTTTTGCACTACACTGCCCACAGCAGGAGTCAGGGAAGGTGGGCTGTGGGGGAAAGGCTACTGCAATAGGCCTACGCTTAGAGGTGGATATTGGAAACGCTGCCACCAATGCACTATCAACCTCAGGTTCCATCCTTAAGTAAAATGACAAACTACGTTCAGTCGAAGAAGTTTGGATACAAAGATTTCCCACACTTCTGTTACTTTATGTGCTGTCTGTAGACAGACACAGTTCATGAGTTATCTCCTTCTTAAAGGCAGAGGAATGTAACAACACATTAAATCAGTCCCACAGAATCCTAGCAGTTGGAAGATAATCTCTCTGATTCATTCTTGGAAAATGAAGGGGGGAAGACGGAATAAAATAGCAGGTGCCTCTGATAGTGAACAATGTTACATTTGTTATAGTTGCTTTTAAAAATGTCATGAAATGAGCTGTTTTATCCACTTGTGACATATTGCTGGTTTTATCACCATCTTTTACAGTTGGCAAACACCGAATTAATGTTAGACAATTCACCCAATGCTGTGAATAATATCCCAACAATGTTAAGAGGTTCCTGAAGCTCCTGAAGTTTTATATCCATTGTGTATTGTGGTGTTGTGTTGCTGCTCTATGAGTTGGTGATGCCTCAAAGCACTGGAGAGGTAACAGCAGGGACCCCCAATCTACTGGCAAGATAGGTGAACCAAATTCGGCATCCTGTCCCAGACCAACGTCCCCAGCACTGCGGCTCTGACTAGATTCAGTCACTCTCTTGGACAGACCTTCTCGTTCACATGCTTGACACTGGACTTCTGAAACAGACACTCTATTCTAGGTTCCATCACAGTGAGAGATGACCAGGTGAACAGAAGATATGATTCAAGGTTGTTCTTAAAGCCTCCTTAAAAAACATGACACCTCACCAACTCGTGGGAGTCCCTAGGCCATCACATCAAAAATGAACATGGAGTAATTAGAGTCACACAGTCATATAACACGGAAACAGGCCCTTCAGCCTAACAGGCCCATGCCAACCAAGATTCCCATCTAAGCTAATCCCTTTTACGCGCGTTTGGTCCATATCCCTGTAAACCTTTCTTATCCATGTACTTATCCAAGTGTCTTTTAAATGTCGTTAATGTACCTGCCTCAACCACTTCCTCTGGCAGCTCAATCCATATACTGACCACTCTCTGGGTGAAAAAGTTGCCCCTCAGGTTCCAATTAAATTTCTTCCCTCTCATCCTAAACCTATGTCGTCTGGTTCTTGATTCCCCAACCCTGGGAATAAGACTGTGCACATTCACCCTATCTATGCCCCTCATCATTTTATACACCTCTTTAAGTTCACCTCTTATTCTCCTAAGCTCCAATGAATAAAGTCCTAGCCTGTTCAACCTTTCTCTATAATTCAGTTCCTTGAGTCCTGGCAACATCCTCATAAATCTCTTTTGCACCCTTTCCAGCTTAATGGCATCTTTCCTATAACAGGGTGACCAAAACTGAACACAATATTCCAAATGCAGCCTCACCAATCTTGTACAACTGCAACTTAATATCTCAACTTCTACAGTAAACAGCTTCTATCCCACGGTGATAAGACTATTGAATGGTTCCCTTACACGATGAGGTGAACTCTTGACCTCACAATCTACCTTGTTTGACCTTGCACCTTATTGTCTACCTGCACCGCACTTCCCTGTAGCTGTGACACTTTACTCTGTATTCTGTTATTGTTTTTACACTGTACTACCTCAATGCACTGTGTAATGAATTGATCTGTACGAACAGTATGCAAGATAAGTTCTTCACTGTACCTCGGTACAACTGACAATAATAAACCAATACCAATAGTGCCCTGAATTCAGGAAAGCATTGAACATCTATGTTCTCTTCAATGGGAGCATTCAGAATCACCCACCCACCCAAACACTTGCTGGCATAGTCTGCAGGTCCCACATTGTCCTCATCAACCACCTCTGATCCCACGGAACTGGGGTTGAAGCATGTCATCCTTGGCCCTGATGGACTGCCTCAGAAGAAGTCATGCTAGGGAAGACACTTGAACAATTACCCAGAAACAAGGCTGAGTAAGTCTGCTTGAGTCTCTCGAGCTAAGTGCACTTACACCTGTACCCTGCTGTTTCGACTTCGAGCTAAAATTCTCTCCATTGAATGTCCTCTTCTTGCTGTGTACCATGCACCCTCTACTGGCCACAGAAATTGCGGGAAAGGTACAGCAGGCTTGTTGACCTTTAGACACAGGTTTGAGTTTTCTGTTCCAGATTCCACCCCGCCACACCCCCAAAGAACCATAAATCTGCCAGATGGCTCCATTTCCATATCTGCATTCAACAATTCGCAAGTGGAGATAAAAAGAATTGGTGAGAAAGAAGTGAAACAAACCGTGGATCCAATAAATGATACTGTGTAGAAATAGTTGATCAGTTTATGGTGCATTAAGTCTGCAAAAGGTGTTTATATTGTGTAGTTTTTTTGATAATCTGGACAATACAGAGACAACTCAGTCCTCCTGGCTGAGGTGATTTACCCTGAGAAGGGAAATTTACCCTACTAAAGTGCCACTCATATTTATTGGCATGGTTCTGTTCACAATTTCATGCTGAATTTAGCTCATTTTCTGTGTACATCACTTGTGTGCACTGATTCTGACCAGTTCCCAGAGGGATGGCAATGAGACAGAGTTGAACTATTCAACATATGTGGCTGTGATCTGGACTGTCCCATCACTGCAGAGACCTGACGTCCCTGGGGCATCAGACAGTTGTGAGAACAGCTGGGAAGGCAGGACACACACAGAGTCCTTCAGTAACTTCTAATGCTCAGCCAATGATTGCGCAAGGGTCTTGGGGATGCGTGCTGTGCTTTAGATGTCAGCACTGTAGACTGCTCTCTTACAGTAACAACTTAAGAGGCTGCATACTTTTCCTGATCTAATAATTACCCATTTTGGTTAAAAAAAGAAAAAGATCCACAAGAGTGTGTTGCTTCTGTGCTGAGCTCACCTCAACGGGTGGTTGTCATTATCAGAGCCCAGAGCCTGCCCACCTTAATAGAGGAAGATCAAGAGAGTGGAACTACAGTAAAACTCTGATGATCTGTTGTCCAACAACCTGTAAATCCTGATGGTTTGGCATCTGGCTCACCAGGTGATGTTTGTCATGCTCCCTTCCCATTTACCAGGGCCCTAGTTCCCAGGCTACCTTCCCACTCACTGAGGCTCTGATTCACATGCTCCTTTCCCACTCCAGTTCCTGTGCTCCCTTCCCATCACCAGCACCCTGGTTCCAGCTCCCTTCCCATCACCAGCACCCTGGTTCCAGCTCCCTTCCCATCACCAGCACCCTGGATCCAGTTCCCCTTCTATTACCAGGGCCCCAATTCTGGTGCACCTTTTTCACTCACAGGGGCCTGGTTTCCATGCTCCCCTTAAACTTACCTGGTTGTCTGGAAAGTGTATTATAATACTTCTTAACATCTAAAAGAAAGGAATTAAAAGGGTGCCTGGGTATTAATAGTCCCTAAAATCTGCCAGTCCAGCACCACCAATGTCGTAAGGTGCCAGGTTATTGGAGTTTTACTGTAATTGGATTTCTAAGAGCAAAAGGAAAAGAAACAGGGATCGACCTTGGCCCTCCTGTAGCCTGCACTGCCGTTCAATAAAGTGATAGAGGTTCCTCTACTTCAAGTCCACCTTTTCACACAACTCCCACAAAGCCAGCTCGGTTGTGATGGACCAAATGGCCTCTTTCTGTGCTGTAAACTCCATGTACTACTCATTATTAATCCCCTGTTATTATTGTTCTGAGGGGAAAGTCTTCTTTCTACTTCCGCCCCACCCCCCACCCACCCCCAATTCCCAACAAGCTATTGTCTCACTTTGTTTGGGCTCGTTCAAAGCTCTCCATTGGCTCTGGTCAAAACGCTGGCAGGTTCCAGGAGTGCTGTGAACCAGGCAGTAGAAAGTTCACCACAGGCGGTCTGGTTATGATCCTCCCTCGGGATTCCCTTGTCACTGTGCATACTTTGTGATCTTCCCCAAACATTAAGCCACAAGAGCATTGATAACATTGGGGACACAATGGAGGATAGATTCTGCATGGATCAAGGGAACGAGGGCCTGTGTGGAACTTGCAGAGAAGAGGAGTTGTGGCAAGTCAGTTACGGCATCTTCAAACAGTGAAACAGTGGCCACAATTTACAAATAATTTATTGCTTGCAGAACATTTTGAAGTGTCTTAGCACTGTAAACCAAGCTTTATAAATCCATCTCTCTCTTTCTTTTCCATTCTCCTTTGAAGCCCACACATCCTCTGCCCTACTTTCCCAGACTCAGTGACGTTTGTGGACTCTGGGATAGAAATTGGACCCTGATCACTTGCATTCAATACTTGCCTGGAAGTTGGATTTCACCATTTTTGGAAGCTGTGAAACATTGTTGCATGTATACAGTCCACAATGAAATAATGCGAAATTAGCTCCTTACATTGACACATGGAGCAATCCTGTCAATCCCATCCCACATTTACTTCCCTGTGATCTGTTCTTTCTTCCATGCCCATCAACTCCCCTATCATTCTTTTTGTTGCTCACCTACACTTGGGATAATTCAGTCAAGTTCTCCAAAAAACATGCTTTCCTGGTTTAAGCATGGTCTGAGCACTTTCAGAGGTATGTGAGCAATCTCATAGAGTCATAGAGCACTACAGCACAGAAACAAGCCCTTCAGCCCATCTAGTCCATGCCAACCTAATCTTCTGCCGAGTCCCGTCTACCTGCATCCGGACCATAGCCCTCCAAACCCCTCCCATCCATGTACCCATCCAAACTTCTCTTAAATGTCACAGTTGAACCTGCATCTACCACTTTTGCTGGCTGCTCATTCCACACTCACACCACCCTCCGAGTGAAGGAATTCCCCCTCAGATACCCCTTAAATATTTCACCTTTCACCCTAAACCTATGACCTCTAGTTCTAGTCTCACCCAACTTTAGGGGAAAAAGCCTGAATGCATTTACCTTATCTATACCCCTCATAATTTTGTACACCTCTATAAGATCTCCCCTCATTCTCCTGCGCTCCAGGGAGTAAAGTCCTAATCTATTCAACCCTTCCCTATAACTCAGATCCTCAAGTCTCAGCAACATCCGTGTAAATTTTCTCGGCGCTCTTCCAAGCTTGTTGATATCTTTCCTGCACGTAGGTGACCAGAAATGCAAACAATACTCCAAATTCAGCCCAACCAATGTCTTGTACAATTTCAACATAACATCCCAACTCCTGTACTCATTGCCCTGATTTATGAAGGCCAGTGTGCCAAAAACTCTCTTTACGACCCTATCTACCTGTGTTGCCACTTTCAAGGAATTATAGATCTGTATTCCCAGCTCCCTTTGTTCTACGGCACACCTCAGAGCCCTACCATTCACTGTGCAAGTCCTACGTTGGTTTGTCCTCCCAAAGTGCAACGCCTCACACTTGCCTGCATTAAATTCCATCTGCCATTTTTCAGCCCATTTTCCAAATCTCTATGAGTTCTTGGAGCCACATTGTGGTCCTATTATGAGCTGTGGCCCTAAAGTGGTTCCTAAGTGGAGGAAAGAGTGAATTATGGAGTCATAGAGTTGTACAACGTAGAAGCAGGCTCTTCAGCCCATTGCATCTACGCCAACCATCATGTCCAGCTGTACAAATCCCACTTGCCTGCATTAAATTCCATCTCCCTCGATGCCCTGCTCATTCAAGTACCTCTCCAGATGCCTCTTAAGTGTTGTTAGTGTTCCTGCCTCCACCACACACTCTGACAGCTCATTCCAGATACCAACTACTCTTTGTGTGGAAGATTTTCCCATAAGATTCCCTGTAAACCTCCTCCTTTCACTTTAAACCTATGGCCTCTAGTTTTAGACACCCCCACCATGGGAAGCAGACACTTGCTGCCTAACCTATCTATGCCTCTTATAATTGTACATACATCTGTTACGTCATTTCTCAGCCCCTTTCACTCCAATAAAAGCAGCTTAAGCCTATCCAACTTCCTTCCTTACAACTCAAGCTCACCAACCTAGGCAACATCCCCGTGAATCTTTTCTGCACCTTCTCTAGCTTAATGGCATCCTTCCTATAGCGTGGTGATCAGAACTGCACACAATACTCCAAATGCGGTCTCGCCAATGTTTCATACAGCTGTAACATAACATCCCAAATCTTGTACTCAATGGCCTGACCAATGAATGAAGGCAAACATCAGACAGGAGCTTGGGAGAATTATTTGGGAAGAGTTGTGTTTGGGCAAATCCACATCTGACATATGGAGATTGTTTAAAGACCAACCGCACAGAGTTCAGGACCGGTTTGTTCCAGTAAGAGGGAAGGACAAGGATGGCAGGTTACGGGAACCGTGGACAGCAAGAGAGGTAGCTAATTTCGTAAAGAAGAAGAAGGAAGCTTATGTAAGGCTTAGGAAGTTAGAATCAAACAGGGCACTTGAGGACCATAAAGGAGACAGAAGGGAAATCAAGAAGGGACTTAGGAGAGCTAGAAGGACTCATAAAAGGTCCTTGGCGAGTTGGATTAAAGAGAATCCCAAGGTATTCTACACATACATCAAGAGCAAGAGCAAACTGTAACTGGGGAGAGGGTAGGACCACTTGAGGATAAAGGAAGGAACTTGTGCTTAGAGGGGGAAGATGTGGGCAAGATCCTAAATGACAACTTTGCGTCGGTATTTACTGAGGAGAAGGATGTAGTGAGATCAGAGTGAAGCATGCTAAGATCCCAGGGCATTTTGAGATTAGGAAAAAATGTAGTGTTGGTTCTCTTGAAAAACATTAAGGTGGATAAGTCCCCAGGGCCTGATGGGATATACCCCATGTTATTGAGAGAGACAAGAGATGAGATTGCTGGAGCCTTGACCAAGATCTTTGTATAGTCACTAGCCACAGATGTGTTGCCAGTAGCTGATGTTGTTCCTTTGTTCAAGAAGGGAAGTAGGGATAATCCTGGAAATTACAGACCGGTGAGTCTCATGACAGTGGTATGGAAACTAATGGAGAGGATTCTTAGGGATAGGATTTATGAGCAATTGGAGAAGCATGGTCCAATTAGGGACAGTTAGAGTGGTTTTGTGTAGGTCAGGTCACGTCTGACTAATCTGATGGAGATTTTCAAGGAACTGATGAAGGTGATTGATGAAGGTAGAGCAGTGGATGTTGTATACATGGATTTAGTAAGGCATTCGACAAGGTCCAACATGGGAAGCTCATCCTGAAAATTAGGATGCATGGGATCCACTGTGACTTGGCTGATTGGATCCAAAATTGGCTTGCACATAGAAGACAGAGGGTGGGTGGGTCTTATTCTGGACAGAGGTCTGTGACTAGTAAAGTTCTGCAGGGATCTGTATTGGGACCTCTGTTGTTTGTCATTTGTATAAATGATCTGGATGAAAATGTGGTAGGGTGGGTGAGTAAGTTTGCAGATGACACAAAGACTGGTGGCGTTGTGGATTGCAGAGAAGATTGCCAAGATACAGTGGGATATAGATCAGATGCAGATATGGGCCAAGAAGTGCCAGATGGAGTTTAATCTGGGCAAGTGTAAGGTACTGCACTTTGGGAAATCCAACATAAAAGTAGAGTACACAGTTAATGGCAGGATCCTTAACAGCATTGATGAACACAGGGATCTTGTGATCCAGGTACACGGCTCCCTTAAAGTGGCCGCACTGGTTGATAGGGTGGTAAAGTATGGCATGCTTGCCTTCATTAGTCGAGGTATTGGTATTGGTATTGGTTTATTATTGTCACTTGTACCAAGGTACAGTGAAAAACTTGTCTTACAAACCGATCTTACAGGTCAATTCATTACACAGTGCATTTACATCAAGTTAGTACAGAGTGCATTGATGTAGTACAGGTAAAAAAAATAACAGTACAGAGTAAAGTGTCACAGCTACAGAGAAAGTGCAGTGCAATAAGGTGCAAGGTCACAACAAGGTAGATCGTAAGGTCAGATCCCATCTCATCGTATAAGGGAACCGAGTGTTCAATAGTCTTATCACAGTGGGGTAGAAGCTGTCCTTAAGTCTGGTGGTACGTGCCCTCAGGCACCTGTATCTTCTACCTGATAGAAGAGTAGAGAGAGCCAGGAAGTTATGTTACAGCTTTATAAAACTCTGGTTAGGCCACATTTAGAGTATTACGTTCAATTCTGATCACCTCATTACAGGAAGGATGTGAAGGCTTCGGAGGGGGTGCAGAGGAGGTTTACCAGGACGCTGCCTGGTTTGGAGGACATGTGCTATGAAGAGAGGCTGGACAAGCTGGGGTTGTTTTCTCTGGAGCAGCAGAGGCCAAGGAGAGATTAGATAGAAGTTTATATTATGTGAGGCATAGATAAGAGTAGACAGTCAATATCTTTATCAAGAATTGAAATATCTAGTGCTAGAGGACATGTATTTAAGGTGAGAGGGGGTAAGTACAAAGGAGGTGTGTGAGGCAAGTTTGTTACACAGAGAGTGGTCGTGGAGGGAGATAGCATAGGAGAGTTTGAGAGACTCTTGGACAGGCACATGAATATGCAGAGAAGGGAGGGATATAATCAATGTACGCGGAAGAGGGATTAGATTAATTAGGAGTAATTGGTTTAATTAGTTTGGCACAACATCTTGGGCCAAAGGGCGTGTCCTGTGCTGTACTGTTCTATGTTCGATGTTCTTAAACATGCACATGCATTCCTCACCACCCTGTCTACCTTTGTTGTCACTTTCAGGGAGCAACATACTTGTACCCCGAAGTTTCTCTGTTCAACAACACTCCCCAGGGCTCTGCTATTCACTGGTTATATCCTGCCCTGGTTCATCTTCCCAAAACTCATCCCTGCGCACTTGTCTGGGTTAAATTTCGTTCGCCATTCCCTTGCCTACTTTCCCTGTTGATCTATGTCATGTTGTAAGCTTAGACAACTTTCTTCACTGTCCACTATATCACCAATTTTGTTGTCATCTGTAAATGTACGAGTCATGCCACCTAGATACTCATCTAAGTCACTGATATATACGACAAACAACAGGGGACACAGCGCTGATCACTGTGGCACACCACCAGCACACACCTGGTTTCCACTGAGAGCCCATTCCCCCCAACAATATCCAAAGCAGTGTACCTTTTAGAGAGGGGAACAGCTTGAGGGGACTCCTTCACTACCTGCCCTTCCCTCCTAGCAGTCACTGCGGTGTGACCACCTCCCTGAACCTCCTATGTGTAACACTTTCTGCCTCCTGTATGCTCCTCAATGAGTCTAACTGCTGCTCCATCCAACCCATGCAGCCTGAAAGGAGCTGCAGTTGGATGCACTTCCTGCAAATGTAGTTGTCAGGGACACTTGACTTCCCCCTGATCTCCCACATTTCACAGGAGGAGCATACCACTCCACTGACTGCCATTTCTACCTCTGAAGTTAGTACTGGAGTAAAAGAAAGAAAAGTGAAAGACCTTACCTTGACTTACTGCATCTTGTTACAGTCCAGTCTCCTCACCTAAGCCTCACTTGTCAAAGCCTCTGCATTTAGAGCTCAAGCACAGCACTTCAACCTCAAGACAGTTGCTCTCAAAATGGCCACACCATTAGAGCTTATGGCTTTTTTTGTGTACCTCATTTTTCTGTGATTACTAAATATCAGTTGGCTTGTGGGACAGAGATCTCTACTTTATGCTGGGAAGGCTCCTAACCTGCACTGCACGATGATCGTCGCACTAGGTCCACATCTGAGACTGGGAGAACATCGAAAGTGGTGGAGTGGATATTGATGGAAGTGCCCATTCCAATTTCAGAATTGTTGCAACTTAATGTAATTTACTTTAAGTTAAATCAACTCTGGATCACACAGCCCCATGTAATCCAATTTCTAAGCAGGAATATTCTGCTTGTGAAATTCAGCCACCCTGAAGTCAATGGAACTGGATTTCAAAAGCAGGGCACAAGACTGGTGACCACTGTCCACACATGTTTACTGCAAGCAATCCAGGGCAAGTTCCTCCCTCATCTCTTCATTTAAATTTCTGAACCACTCTATTCCAGGACCTTTCATTAGCACGGACACAATGGGCCAAATGGCCTCCTGTGCTGTTAATTTTCTACAGTTCCATTGGTGATCCCGAACAGAATATGAAGAGAAGGTTGAATTCCTCTGCTGCTTTGATTGTTTTGAAGAACCAGTTGGTAACCTGCCACATAATTCGTGTTAAATTTTGTATTAAGTTTATGCTTGAAATTCTTAACTCTCAACAGGGGAACCTGACCAACCATGAAAGACCTTCTGCCTCAAGGCAAGATATCACTGCTCAATCCTTGCCACTTTTGAATATAATTCAATATTTTCTGGATAGGTACCTTTTATTGAACCAACAGGCCTTCATTATCCAACTCCTCACTGGCCCAAACATGAAAGCACATTGAGTTCGCTCAATACGATTTTTTATTGAAAAGTGTGGTTGCCATTAGTGAACTTCCTGTGGGACTCTTAGATTACACTTTCAGTAACTCCAAGGTGTAGAAGCATGCTGGGACGTCTGATGGGTATTTCAATCCTGGCTCCCCTGTTGTACTTTGTAGCTTTGATTTTGCTCATTCTTTTTTATGTAGTAGTGATGTTAGAATAACATTTCCAGATGGTTTGCAGTTATTTTCTTATTCCTGCTACTATGGCATTGTCAAGGATTTTATTGTAAATGGAAAGAAGCAACACAAAAAAAACATTTCATTTGACGAAAGCTTTTGGACTGTGGGGAAAATATAAGTTCATTCTTTACTTTATGTTTCAAATGGAAATTATTTTTAGGATCCATGACAACATGAGGTGACTGTAGAAAAAGAAAGTATCCTACGCACAAAATATCCTTTCTGCCAAAATGGCTGCAAATCAAATTCAATCAGAAAATGCCTAACATAAATTCTTCTTTGACTACAAAGTAAAATTATCTTGAAGATTAGAGGTTGTTATTTAGATATTCTTAAAGAAATTTTGGAACAGGTCACTCAAAACTATTCCAACAGAGAAAGAGTCCAGATCGCTGACATGAGTAGCTGGAAAGTTCAATTCAAACCAAAGTCACAATTGTTTCAGTCCAGATCCATTGTGCCAACTCAGCTCAATTTGTGGAGATCCTGATTCAGGCTGTGGGTTCAATTCCAATTCCAAATGTTTACGAGAGAGAAAGGGTGCAATGCTTTGCTGAAACTCATTCTCAAGACATGGAAACCTTTGCCAGGGCTAAACATGCTGTCCATCCCCAGATACTCTGAGAAGCTAGCAGCTGATCTTCTCCATAGACTGTGATCCACTTGATGTTGGCCCTCTCAGCGTGAAGCGGGGAACTCCAGCCATGAGTGATCAGCCACAGAGACGATGAAGGAAATATCTCCAAACCAGGCCAATTAAGGATAGATAGAAATCAGGGTCAATCATGGTCATAGAGTCATGGAGACATACAGTGCAGAAAAAGACCTTTTGGCCCACCATGTTCATGCCAGCCATTAAGTACCTGTCAATACGAATCGCATTTACCAGCACTTAGCCTGTGGTCTTCCATGTCTTGGTGATTCAAGTGCCTGAACAGAAATTTTTTAGATGTTGTGAGAGTACTTGCCTCCACCACCTTTTCAAACAGTGCATTCCAGATTGTAACAACCTTTTGGGTGAAGAAATTCTTCCTCAGATCCACTCCAACCCTTTTACTCCTCACCTTAAACCTATGCTCAATGCTTCCACATGCTTTCCCAAGCTCTGTCACAAGAGAAGCAGAGTGACTCTACTGGGAAGCTTTTCAGCACAGAAGGAAACCATACTTCAAGTGACTCTTTGAACAAGCTACCTGATTCTTCCCACATCCCCGCCATTCCTTTCTCATAGCCCTGCGTAGTTTTCCTTTTCAAAAATGATTGCAATTCCTGTATCAGAGGTTCTACTGAATCACATACCACTAACCTTCAATCAGTATTCCAGAGTATAAGAGCTCCACCATTTCTCCTTACATCACCATCCCACATTCCTTCCTCTCAATCCATTTCTTTTGACATTAAGCTGGACTACTCAAAACTGAAAATGTTGGAAAAACTCAGCAGGCCAGGCAACATCTGTAGAAAGAAAATATGTTAATATTTCATGTCTGGAATCCTTTAATTGTGATGAAAGTCTTCAACCTAGAACATTAATCATTTCTGTCTCCACAGAGGCTGCCTGAACTGATGAGTTCTACCAGCATTTTCGGTTTATATTTCAGATTTCCAGCACCTGCAGTTTTTTACATCTACACTCATGTTTCAAGGTACATTAAAATATATCACCTACCTTTAACAATTCTTCTCCCTTAGTAGCACTGCCAAAATCTTTCCAGAACTCCAAAAGAGTTCAGATGATAGTTTTCAGTCAAATAAAGTTGAAATGGGTTATTTCTGCCAAAAATAATGAAGATTGGAGAATTAATTCAAGTTGATTGAATATAATTTAACCTATCACAGCATTCCTTCTCTCACCATTTGATTTTCTTTTTTTAGCCAATTGTAAATATAAAGCTCTCTCCAGTTTATTGTAAAGTATGTATGAAACATGTTATCCATCATAATATAACTAAATATTTAAAATGGTTTTGTAAGACTCAATTAATCCTAAACAGGCTGGGAAATTAGAATCGAGACAATGAAAGTGAACTCAGGAGTTATTCCTTCACACAATGTGTTGTGGAGCATTCTGTGCCAAAATACTTTGGATTCAAAGTAAGTTGAAGTCTTTGAAAGAAAGTTCAGTAATGACTTGTGAAGTTAATACATTGGAGGATGTGCGGGGAAATACTGGCAAGAAAGTCAGTCACTCCAGATTTCAGATAATTGGTAGAAAAAAAAGGTCAGGTTGGATTTGAGAAGCTTTTCTTGAACTCAGCAAGTTGTGGCCTGGAATGCATTAACTGAAAGGGTGACAATATTAGATTCAAAGATAACTTTCAAAAGAAAAGTGGATGTATCCTTAAAAAACAAAAAATTCCTGGTGTATGTGGTCTGAGCTGAGGAATGGAACCAATCGGTAGCTCTTGCAGAAGTACTAAAGGGTGATCACCAATGAATAGAATTACAATTTTTATTATATTGTCTATTGTTGCAAATATTTGGAATGGTATGGTTGATCATTAGCAGCAAATTGTAAACTATATGAACATTTCGTGGTTACTGTAACGTAAAAACTCTCGGCCATAATGCAAGTTAGAACAAAATGTTATTTTTCTAAGGAAGTTTAAGTTGTTTAGAGACATGCAGAGCAAAGCTGCAATGTAGGCCACCAAGAGGATGGAACAGTATAGGAGAAAGGGTGAAATGATTCAAGAAATAATGGTCACATGGTGCCGAGCTTGGGTTTTGAAAGTGCGTGAAGGGTTTAAGGAGGAAGGCAATGGGTTTCTCCAATGAGAATGGCTGAAAGAAAGCGGTAAAAATGGCTAGTGAGAGGAGATTCAGCAGCACCTCTGTGTGCTTTTGATTTGTTAAGAAAGGCTGTCCATAAATAGCATACCCTACTGGAATCACCGGATCATAGTCGAAGGTGACAAGGGTGACTTCACGTCCCTTGCTTCACATTGCTATTTTATTTTACTCTTGGGTTGTATGGTGACATTGCAGAATTTAGACCTTAATCATTGTGCTCTATCATATGAGATTGATGCTACTTGTAGATTCAGCTCAGGTTACAATAGCACATTCTTTTCCTCGTACATAATAGTTAAAACTTCATTACCTTACCGCTTGCTCAGAATCAATTCAGTTCATAATTCCCCACAAAGAAACGCTATCTAGGTTTTTACAGGAGTGCCCTCACAACAGAACTGCCATATCTAATAATTTAAAAGGACATTTTGACTAGATTTTAAGTCTCATTTGACAATATTTGTATTTGCAATACAGGCTGAAGTGAAGTGAGCAAGTTTCCCTCCAAACCACTCACCACTCCAACTTGAAATTATGTTGCTGTTCCTTCAGCGTCACTGGGTCAAATTGTCAGCTAGGGGAAGGCCATACACCAATGAACTGTAGTGGCTTAAGAAGATAACTCACTAACATCTCTGCAAATCAACTAGATTTGGGCACTAAATGCTGGCTTTGCTAGCAACACCCACATCCTGAGACTGCATATTTAAAAGAAATGACATGCTGCTGATTTATGACAATTATTCAAACATATCAAAATATATGGAGTGCATCTGTGAAAAAAATGAAAGGACTCAAAAAAATATTTCAGTATTTAAATACAAAGCACTATTTTAGATAAATGTGACCACTCTTAACTTTTAAACAGACTGCTGGAAGCCATCATAAACCTAGGCCAGAACATTCTGAATTAAATTCTTAAATTTAATATATTTTTAAAGGTTATTTAAGCTGTAAAACAAATTGCATAAAACATAAATGATCCAGAGTAATTGGAATAAAGGTTTTTTATGATATAATGTTAATATGAGCTGATTAATCAATCAGATGCAATTAGGTTTTGAACTCTGTATACATTGGATTGGTTTTCTATTGATTGGTGCACACCTTTACTCAGGTCACCCACCTGTTTTAAGAACAACAGGCAGACTCCAATCACTGAGGACTTTTGTAGTTTGGAGGTATAAATATCCTCATGCTGAAAACCAAAGCAAATTGTTTCAGAGGTTTTTGATCCAGCACCCTTTGGTTCTGCGTGACTATCCATCTTCTGAAAAATTGTATTGTACCGGTAAAAAAAAATGTTTGCATTATTATCAAAGGAGTATTGCTTCTAATGGGTACCATCCCTGTCCATCACACAAAGCAGGCAGGACACCTCCTTTTCTGATAGGTCTGGTTTTTGAGAAACAGAGTGTGAAATGAAAGAGTGCAGAGATAAAGCACATTCCCATTATCTGTCCACTTCCCCTGCCAATAATGTGGAATAGAACCATTCCCTTTTCATGTAACACCAAGAACCCAGCTCTGGGAAGTTCTGAGTTCTGTTACAGAAGGTTGGAAACTGTTAACATCTTTACAGCATTAACAAGTATCCACAAAACCACATTAAGTCATTGCTCATAAATTACTTCCTACATGTTAAAATATCATTAACTAAGAAAAAGTTATGTGGCTGGATTCTCCAACACTTTTTTGAACATTTTAAAAGGGACAATGAGTTTTCAATTGTCTGGAAATGATTTCTGAGAAACTTGTACTGGAGCCATCTGTTCCTATCTACATGACAGGACACCCTTCATTTGCTATGAACTACAAAATGGATCTAGACTTCATTGGAGTCATAGATTCATAGAGTAATACAGCATAGAAACAGACCCTATGCCCATCTAAGCTAGTCCCATTTGCCCACCTTTCCCATCCATGTACCTATTAAATGTTGTCCAAGTGTCTTTTAAATGTTGTACCTGTCTTAACCACTTCCTCTGGCAATCCTTAGGACTGATTATAACATCCAGGCTAACCTTTCAGTGGAAGACATTTATAGAATCCTAGAATACTTACAACACAGGAGACCATTCAGCCCTTCATGTCTTAAAGGTCCTTCAGATAGGCTATTAAACTAAATCCTGTGGCTCTATTTAACAAAGGGTAGTGAGATCTCCAGTTGTCTTGGCCCACATTTTTCAACATCACTTCAAAGGATTTGAACTGGACTATAACCTATAAACACTGTTTGTCTAAAATAACAATTTGTTAAAGTACCTGAATGATTAGCGTTATACAGTTTACGTCTAAATATTGGCCCATGTTATGATTGAAGCCAACTGTCTGTGCTGGAGTTAATCAGTCCTCCACCTTAACAACTGCCTTCTGGGAAACAGGCAGGGAAGTAGGGTTGGTCAGCTATCAGATCAAGCATGATTTTATTAAATGGTGGAGCAAGCTCAAGACATCATTTAGCCAACTCCTACACCTATTTCATATGTCCTAATGTTCACTTGCTTAGACAGTGGACACATTTTAAAATGTAAGGATATTATTTTTGGAAGCGCAAACTCTGGTTGGGTTAACCAGACCCCTCATCCTTCCATCCTTTTCATCTAGTCATTCCTCCTCCCCTCATCCTGACCCCCATATCCTTCACTTGCCACCTTCATCCCCTCCCCTTCCTTTGACTCTCCCTTCTACACTTCCTCCCCTCACCTTCCAACTCACATCCCTCATACATCCTCCCCTCCCCTTCACCTGCCCCACTTTTCCTCACCCTCCCTCCTCACCCTGCTCACCTTGTTCCCCATCCCTCCTCTCCATCCCAACCCTCTCCAAAAAAAAGGAGTAACTCCAATAGTCTTGCCCTCCATTGAGTCCATTACATAGTCTTAATGGCTTAATTTTGTTAATGAGACTCTTTCCAGGATAACACATGCAGGGTCAACAGACCAAGGGAAGTTTAATGCCTTAACAAGAAACCCTTTGCTATAATTTAAATCAAACATCATCCATTCCATTAAATCCTGATTTTGAATCCTGATGTGTGTCAATAAAAGATAAATGTTATTGAAAATCTAATGTTTTTAAGTACTTGGCAGGCAATTCACACTAATTCACATTAAAATAAATCTCCTCTATTATATTCTGACTTTGCAGCAGATTTATAACAGGCCATTGACTGCTCTGGTATAGCAGATGATGTGTCAACAGTTCTTGTAATGTTCAAGCATTGGAAATGAGACACCGAAACATAACTCATTAAGCGATCAGTGTAAATTATGTAGTTAAGTATAATGAACTGCAAAGTAAAATTGTATTGTTATGTCTGTGAAGTAAGCACATTTTATAAGCACAGACAGAAGGACAAATAACAGGAAAATCAATTTAATGAAAGGATATGTTAAGAGGGCCAGTTGTTGATTGTGTGTTCGGCCTATGTCATTATAAGCTCAGGACAAGGTATGTTCTCAACCCATTTTCAGCTACATATTAAACCAGGAGTTGTCAGGCTTGTCACAAAGTACCTTGTACCTCATTGGAGACACAAGAGACTGCAGATGCTGGATTCTGGAGCAACACACAAAATGCTACAGGAACACAGCGGGTCAGGCAGCATCTATGGATGTCCATTTCCCTCCTCATTGTACCAATGGCGACCAGACCCACCACCAGATGCAGATCATCTGACTTGTGGCATTTAATATGGGTGGCAGCTTCACCTGTTGCAATCAATGGCTGGGAGAGGGAAGGGAAAATGGTGGGTTGGGGGTTGCAAAGAGCAAGTGACATTGTTTCAGGCTGACATATAAACATGTGAACTTCAGATTTCCAACAAATGAACGAACAGATTAGGAGCAGGAGTGAGTCAATTGGCTCCTCCAAGCCTGCTCCATCATGGCTGATCTGATTGTAACCTTAGCTCCACATTCCCATCCTCTCTAACCTGGCACCGTTTCTCCCCCTTGCTCATCTACACATGGAGAGTCATGGAGTCACTTGCCTCAAAAATATTCAATGATCTGCTTCCAACACTAGCCCCACCCATCCTCTCCTTCCCCAGCAATGTGTAATCTCACAATGGCACATGTTCTTCCTAAAGGACTTTGACTATCTCCAAGAAGAGAACGTCTAAATACATTTGACACCATCCATGAGACAGAATAATTTGCAGAGGTACAGCGAAATAAGGAAGTAGAGGATGAGACCAATGGGATTGCTGACCTGGGAGTTGCATGGA
The DNA here is from genome assembly GCF_009764475.1 of Pristis pectinata. Taxonomy (NCBI): domain Eukaryota; kingdom Metazoa; phylum Chordata; class Chondrichthyes; order Rhinopristiformes; family Pristidae; genus Pristis; species Pristis pectinata. The sequence goes on along the minus strand of NC_067409.1, from coordinate 18,263,428 downwards.
TCCAGTGGATTGAATGGCCCCCTTCTAGTGTGGTTATAGTATAAGATAAAATATCTATACTTATACTTACGGGCTGCCCCCAGCACATCCTCAGTAATGCAAAAAGACGCATTTCACTGTGTGTGTTCGATGTACATGTGACTAATAAATAAATATCTAAGATAAGACTATTGCATATGAGCTCCTCCATTATTAGTAACCTGATGGTTACTACCAAGCAAAACTTTAACCAGACCAGGCATATAAATACCTTTTACTCTTTTCTTGGCGTGTAGTCATTACTAGAAAAGCCAGCATTTGTTGCCCCTCCCTACTGTCCTTGTTTTTAGCGTTTCATTAATATTTTAGCTTGATTCCCTTCTTATAGAGCCCAATCCCCACCATCCATTATACTAGTTTAAAACCTTTGCCAACCCTTAGATTTTCCACAAGAGTATTCTTCCAACTCTGGCTCCTGTGGAGGCCATCCTATCAGTATGAATCAGTCCTATCCCAGTGCTATAACCAGTATTCCATGAAAAGTAACCCCTCTCTCCCACCTCAGCCCGTTGCTCATGTGTTATTTCTCCCAATCCATCTGCTGCTATGACAGTTTGTTATGATTAGACCAAGACATCTCCATAGCTTGGAAATAATCGTAAAAATGCTTTCAGTGTTCGCGTCACATTCCTTTCTCAGCTGTTTTAAGACAGACGTCAAACTGTTTAAAATTTATAGATACATACCTTTGCTAGAACGTCAGAAAAATTGACACTAATACAATGAGTGTTTATATGATATTTCACAAACAAGTTCCTTTCCCAGAATTAGCTGCCAACTAGTGCAATGTGCACAGACAATGTTGCACCTATATATTCACTTTCGATTGCATTAGGAAAAACAAGCCCAGTTCTTTCATTACAACGGTGACCATGCTTCAGAAGTGTTCAATTGTGTGTAATATCCTGTGGGGCATCCTCATGACACAAAAGACAGAATGTAACTCCATGTGCTCTACTCTACCATTTGCAGAAAGTGAGTTGATAAGAGTTGTTATGAAAAAAAATTGCAAAGCAAAAATAGAGAGGATGACACAAAAATTGGTAGAGTTCTGGATAGTGAAGAGGGCTGTCAAAGGATGCAGCAGGATATAGGTCAGCTGCAGGCTTGGGCGATGAAATGGCAAATGGAGTTTAATCCGGGTAAGTGTGAGGTGTGACACTTTGGGAGTCAAGTGTAAGAGGAAAGTATACAGTTAATGGCAGGACCCTTAGGAACATCGAAACACAGAGGAATCTTGGGGTGCAAGTCCATAGCTCCTTGAAAGTGGTGACACAAGTAGACAGAATAGTAAAGAAGACATTTAACGGCATGCTTGCCCTCATCAGTCAGGACACTGAGTATAAGAGTCAGGAAGTCATGTTGCTTTGGTTAGGCCACATTTGGGGTACTGTGTGAAGTTCTGGTCACCCCATTACAGGAAGAGAAAGAAAGAGAGTGAAAAAAGAGGGACAGGGAAGAAAGAGGGGATGGTGAAAAGGAGAGGGGGCCAGAAAGAAAAGAGAAGTTAAAGAGAGGGAGAGAAGCCCAATATAAAAGGAGCATTTCAAGGGCATCATCTGTCTGTGTCAATGAGAATGACACAAAGGAAAATCAAACTGTCTTAGAAAAGATGAAAGGAATTAAGAGAATGACCTGAAATGTTAATTAATCAGCAGTAAGTGGGCTAAAATAATGAAAGCTCAAAAATAGATGAAACTAATTGGCTGGAATGAGTAAATGAAATCTATAATCCTATGAGCCCTTGGCCTTAATTAGCAAAATTACAATTAATTCTCACGTAATCTATTATGTATTTTACATATTTGGTTCCCTAATTACTTTCACAAGCAAGAAAGGGAAAAGCAGTTTAGGTGGTTTAGCAGAATGTTAAGCAGCATCAGTCTCACCAGACACTGCACAGGAGGATTTAAATAAATTTAGTGAGCAAAACAACAACAAGTACTGCTGAGAAGAAAAAAAGAAAATGGCAAGAGCTGGAATTCTTATTTAAAACAGAGAACAGCTGGAACCAGATTGCAGACCCATTAGTGTTTAACACAAAATGGTTGGTTAATGTCTCACTTAGAGACCCTTTGTCAGAGCCAAAATATGGAATGGTGCATTTGGTGTTTTAGTCACCTTTCAAACCAGGCAGTATTAATGTATATTAATGTATGTGCCTAGAATAGGCTGTCAGGGATAGTGCTGGAAGCAGATATGATAGTGGCGTTTGAGAGGCTTATAGATAGACAAATGAATATGCAGGGAATGGAGGGATATGGATCATGTGCAGGCAGAAGAGATTTAGTTAATTCGACATTGTGTTCAGCACAGACAGCGTAGGCTGAAGGGCTGTGCTGTACTGTTCTATGTTCGATGTATAGAGGCAATGATGATTTGCCCGTTGTTGAACATGTTGGCACTACTCATTTGCACAGAAGTTAAATTCATTTTCAGCTACTACCAGTCCATTTGTAACCCCAATTGTATGCAAGTAGAGAGAAATGGCAATTGTAAGTAATGCAATTACTGAACAATAGAGGCAGCAAGCTAACAGCTATATAGGTTACACGATGGAGACACAAGATATCACAGATGCTGGAAATCTGGAGCAACACACAGAAGAGCTGGAGGAATTCAGCAGGTCAGACAGCATCAATGGAGGGAAATGGACAGTCGACGTTTCAGGTCGAGACTCTTCATCAGGACTCATGTATGGTTAGGTACTTGTCCCTGTCAACCTCCACCTCTGCTCACTGGGACTCTGAGGAAAGTTAGAACATGTCCTTTGGAAAAAGAATGGAATAAGATTGTGCTTTTCTATTGTCAGAACACATCTGGAACACATTTTGTGAAATCCCTTATTCCAAGTCCTCGATTTTTTTCCATCCACTGAATTAATCACCTGCCATCCACAGCTTTACAATGTCAAATCCCACTGTGAGCCAAGAGAGCAGGATTTTTATCCCATTGCGTCTTATCACAACATCACAAAACATTTCAGGCAATGAATTGGAATTGGATGCAGCAATTTCTTTTCAGGCAAAATAAATTACATCCAGTTTTTGTTCAGATAAACGTAGCACAAGTAAAAATACTTGCTTAATTGATGACAACTTTGGAAACAAGCCGTTCAGCCTAACTCAGCCGTGCTGACCAATGACCATTTTCCTTAATTTGTCCCATATTCCTCTAAATCATTCCTATCTGTGTACCTGTCCAAATGTCTTTTAAAGATTGTAATTGTACCCACCTCTACCACTTCCTCTGGCAGCTTATTCCATATATCCAGCACTTTCTCTGTGTGGAAAAACTTGCCCTTCAGGTTCCATTTAAATCTTTGGCCTCTCACCTTAAATCTATGCCCTCTAGGTTTAGACTTCCCTACCCTGTGGAAAAGACTGACAATCCATTTTATCTATGCCCCTCATAATGTTATAGACCTCTATATGGTCACCCCTCAGCCTCTTTCGCTCCAAGAGGAACAGTCCCAGTCTATCCAGTCCCTCCTCATAACTCAAGCCCTCTAATCCCAGCAACATCCTTCTCTAGATTAACGACATCCTTCCTATAGCACAACAGCCAGAAATGCACAAAGTATTCCAGATGCGGTCTCACCAATGCATGTAACATGATGTCCCAACCCTTGTACTCAGTGCCCTGTCCGATGAAGGCAAGTGTTCAATACGTGTTCTTCAACACCTTGTCTACCTGTGTCACCATTTTTAGGGAACTACGTACGTTTACCCTTAGGTCGCTCTGTTCCACAGCACTCCACAGTCACTCACTGTGTATGTCCCGGTCTGGTTTGACTTCCCAAAATGCCAAGTTAAATTCCATTTGCCATTCCTTTGCCCACTTTCCCAGCTGATCAATATCGTGTTGTGACCTTAGACAACCTTCTTCTCTGTCCACCACACCATCAAATTCGGTGTCATCCACAAACTTACTAATCATGTCATCAGTGTTCTCATTCATATCATAATATATATGACAAACAACAGGACCAATCCCTGTGGCACACCACTGGCCACAGGCCTCCAATCTAAAAACTAACCCTCCAGTACCACCCTCTGACTCCTACCACCAAGCCAATGCTATATCCAATTGGCTAGCTCACGCTGGATCCCATGTGATCTAAAATTCCAGACTAGCCTACCATGCTGGGCCTTCTCAAAATACATTCTATAATGGTAATATTGGGACTTTATCACATGGGAACTGAAAAACAAGGAGGTAAAAGTTATGTTCCATTTACATAGATTCTGATCTAATCTCTGATCTGATCTGATCTGATTCTGATCTAATTCTGATGTGGCATGGTAGTGTAGCGGTTAGCGTAACACTATTACAGCACCAGTGACCCGGGTTCAATTCCGGCCGCTGTCTGTAAGGAGTTTGTATGTTCTCCCCGTGCCTGCAATGGTTTCCTCCAGGTGCTCTGGTTTCCTCTCACATTCCAAAGACCTACAGGTTAGGAGCTGTGGGCATGTTGGTGCCAAAAGAATGGTGACACTTGCAGGCTGCCCCAGCACATTCTCAGTAACACAAAAAGATGCATTTCATTGTTTCAGTGTACATGTGAAATGACTAATAAATAAATACTGTATCTTATCTTAATGTATCCCATTCAGATCTGAGCACTGCACATTAGGAAGGTTATATCCATTTTGAAGAGGGCTCAGAACAGAATCACAAGAACGATATTGGTGGTAAAATGGTTAAGTGTTTTTGTATTATAGAACAGATTGCCTAGACTAGGCTTGAGTAGAAGATTAAGGGATAACCTAATTGAGATAGTTGATTAAAGGAGTTTTTATGGTTGATAGACACTATTTCCTCTGGTGATGTAAATTGGTTTATTATTGTCACATGTACCACAGAACAGTGAAAAACTTGTCTTACATACCGTCCATAAGATCATTTCATTATAACAGTGCATTGAGGTAGTACAAGGGAAAACAATAATAGAATGCAGAATAAAGGGTTACAGTTACAGAGAAAGTGCAGTGCAGAGAGACAATGAGGTACAAGGCCATAACGAGGTAGATTGTAAGGTCAAGAGTCCATTTTATTGTACTAGGGGACTGTTCAATAGTCTGACAACAGAGGGATAGAAATTGTCCTTGAGCCTGGATGTCCGTGCTTTCAGGTTTTTCTATCTTCTGCCCAATGGGAGAGTGGAGAAGAGAGAATGTCTGGGGTGGGTGAGGTCTTTGATTATGTTGACTGCTTTACTGAGGCAGCATGATGTGTGCAGGAGGTTAACTTTGCAGCCTGAACATTCAGGAGAATGACCTTTCTTCACACAACTTGGGAGCTCTTCTCCAAAAGGTTATCAAGCTGAGATCAAGAGAAGGTTTAAAAGTTGACATCAACAGACTTAATGTTAGGCAAGTGCAGTGAGGGATACAGAACCAAGGAAAGGAAACAAACTACAAATGCTGGAAACCTGAAATAATAACAAAAAGTGCTGTATTTTCAGCAGGTCGAGCCTTTGACCTGAAATGTTAACCTTGTTTCTGTCTCTACAGATGCTGCCTGACCTACTGAGTATTTCTAGCATTTTCGGCTTTCATTAAAGGAAGTTGGTTGGAGCTATGGCACAAATCAGCCATGGTCCAACTGGTTGATAAAGCAAGATCAAGAAGTTGAATAGCCTGTATTCTTATATTCCTAGGCATGTGTATATTGCATGCCTTATTATATTGTGCCATTAGTTCAACATGTTGATTTAGCAGGACACAAAATCTTTTCATAACACAATCCATGTTTGAATGAGGTTGTGTCAAAGAAACTGCACAAATACAACGAGCTGACAGAGCATTGCAAAAAACATCAGGGACAAAATTGAACTTTCCATATGTGTGCCAGATTTTTCAATGAGCATTTGCATTTAGTTTCAAGCAATGTAAGGCTTGCAGAGGATTCTGCAATAGCTGTCAGTTTTGACTCGTACAGCTGTAAAATTCACAGTCTATTTAACTGAAAAATTTGTCTTGGAGATCTTATCTCACACTGCCATGCTTTCATTTTCAAAATAAATGTTAAAGAAAAATTGAGAATTTGCTCATGCATTGTTCCCAGCCAAGAATATGGCAGCTGATGACAGGAAGAAGCAAGCTAAGGTGAATATAACAGCGGAAAGAAGTACAATGAGGAGGCAGTAATGAAGGTTAAGACTCATCTATGACTACACCATCCTGTCTCTCGTCCGTAAACACATGTTGTTAAAAAGTCACCCTTGAAACTCTTTGTGTGAATCTTTCATACAGTGACATGTGAGATTTATGTTCTTCAGTCCTGTCCTACTGACGTCACATCCTGATGGCTGCTGTCAGACTGACATCAAACAAAAAAGCCAGATCCATATTTTTCAGTGATTGACCCTCATTCTCACCTTCAGGAACTCGATTGAGTAGGAACAGCCCAAGATTACCTACTCTTTATCAACATGTCTCTCAGCTCCAGTTGTCACTGTGTCTTGCATGTATTTCAGTTAATTATACTATTCCTATTTAGAGCCATCCTCAGCCCCTTTACTTGGCTTATTTCCTTCTCTGCCTGCTTTCCACCAACACCCCTTTCAGTCATTTAATCTTTTCTGCCTTCTGAACGATTATTGAAACTTTCCTCTGTTTTTCCTTCCCCTTGCTTCTCTGCACCTTAAATCTTCTCCCAAACCAGATGATCTGAAAAGTTTACTCTTTTTCACTTTTCACAGATGCTGCTTGACCTGCTGAGTATTTCCAATATCTTCAGCTCTTATTTCAGATTTCCAGCACCCACAGTTTCTTTGCTTCTGTTTTGCAGCTTTGACCTTATTATCAATACCACAGGACACCTACACGTGGAATGCATTAAAAAGAGGAGTAGGTGAGGGACAGGAGGGTGAAATTGCTGTTGTTCACTTTACAGTCTTGATTAGAAATTTCTGTGTTCTATTCAAATGTATTTAATCCAAAAAATTTCCAGAATGCACTAATCTAGCCCAGAGAGGAATATTGTATAATATGATAAAGCACTGGTTGCTTATTATTAATAGCTAAGTCCTTCACAGTTAACCTGCTATGTACCTTCAAACTTTTCTGTTTTCATTGTCCCTTCTCAAAGCTGCCTGGCCAAAATGATGAGAAGATTAGCCCTGAGGCAACCACGTGCATAATGTCTGCAGGTTCTGAGTGCTGGGGCAGATAATAATAAAGAAACATAAAGAAAATGGGTGGACCATTAGTGAACAGTGGGATCTTGAAGCACAGGTTCACAGATCCCTGAAGGTATCAGCGTGGGAAGATAAGGTGGTTAAGAGGCACATCAAATATTGGTATTAATTGGCAGAGATGTAAAATATGAGGTGGTAGCTCATGCCAGAATCGTATGAAACATGATTAAGCTTCAGCTAGAGCACAGATCAAGTCACCTCATGTGATGATGGAGAAGTAGAGAGGGACAGAGATAGAAAGCAGGGAAATTCAAGCCAGTTAGATTGACATCTGTCATTTTGAAAATGTTAGAAGCTCTTATTAAAGATCTTACAGTCCGACACTTAGAAAAATTCAAAGTATTCAGGTAAAGTCAACATTGTTTGTGTGAAAGGGAAATTGGGTGCCGACCAAGTTATTGGATTCATTGAAGAAATGACATGTGTTATGGATAAAGGGGAACCAGTAGATGTACAATATTTAGGTTTCCAGAAGGCATTTGATAAGATGCTGTTTCATAGGTTATTACAGAAAATAAAAGTTCCTGATGTAAGAGGTAATGTACAGGTGTGAATAGGAGACGCATGTATGCCTACTCGCTATTAGGTACAGAGATTAGGTATAGATTTTTTGTTGGAAAGGTGTCCATGCACCACAGCGATCAGAATGTTTTACAATATATGTAAATTATTTGGATGAAGGTACTGAAGGTACAGTTGTTAAATTTGCTAGAGACACAAAGACAGGTAAGAAAGTAGGATGTGACAAGGACATCTGAAGGCTTCTAAGGAGTATTGATAGGTTAAATGAGTAGGCAAAGGTTTGGGAAATGGGCTATAATCTGGGAAAATCTGAACGTGTCCAATTTGGCAGGAAAAGTAGAAAAGAAGCACATTATCTAAATGGTAAAATTGGTACAATGGTATTTCCCAGGTTCAATTCCAGCCGCTGTCTGTAAGGAGTTTGTACGTTCTCCCCGTGTCTGCGTGGGTTTCCTCTGGGTGCTCTGGTTTCCTCCCACATTCCAAAGATGTACGGGTTAGGAAGTTGTGGGCATGCTGTGTTGGCGCTGGAAGCGTGGTGACACTTGCAGGCTGTCCCCAGAACACTCTATGCAAAAGATGCATTTCACTGTGTGTACATGTGACTAATAAAGATATTGTATCTTATCTAGATTAGTACATAGAACTGTGATGTTGTAGCCATTACAGAAACTTGGTTGAGAGAATGGCAAGATTTACAGCTAAACATTTCAAGGTATAGATGTTTCAGGCATGGTAGAGATGGAAGTAAAAGAAATGGGGGAGTTGCATCAATGAATAGGAAGAATGTAAGATAAGATATAAGATATAAGATTTCTTTATTAGTCACATGTACATCAAAGCACACAGTGAAATGTATCTTAGCGTAGAATGTTCTGGTGTCAGCCCGCAAGTGTCGCCACGCTTCCAGTGCCAACATTAGCGTGCCCACAACTACCTAGCCTGTATGTCTTTGGAATGTGGGTGGAAACAGGAGCACCCGGAGGAAACCCACGCAGAAATGGGGAGAACGTACAAACTCCTCACAGACAGTGGCCGGAATTGAACCTGGGTCACCGGCACTGTAATAGCATTACGCTAACCACTGCACTACAGTGCTGCACTCAGCTGCACTCAGGGAGGACATCCTGGAAGGCTCATCCAGTGAGGCCACATGGATAGAGCTCAGGAATAAGAAAAGCCTACAGTATAGCAGAACCCCAGTCACTGTGGACTTCCCAATAGCCAACAGGAGTTAGGGGAACATATTTTCAGGCAGAGTTTCAGAACCTGCAGTGGGCATTAATCAACCAACCCGCATGTCGTTGTGATGTGGAAGGAAACCCATGGTCACAGATGGAACATGCAAATTCCACACAGACAGCACCGGAGGTCAGGATTGAACCCAGGGTTGCTGGTGAGGCAGTGTTGTCCGTAGTAGTGCAGCTAATATTGTAACATTTCTCTGCAGCATTATCAGCCAAAGGTAAACACAACCAAGGTGACATGCAATTTCAAAGGCTCTGTAACTTCCAACTTTTAAAATTCACAGCCCTTCCTACAATGAAGACATTTATTCACACTCCTTTAACAGAATTGCAGGCAAGATCATAAACTTCAAAAGCACACATTCACTTTACAGACCAAATTCACGATGTGATTAGTTTACAACTTCACATGACCTTGGAAATAATTTGGCAATGTTTACACATTATTTTTATTACTCGTGTAGAAGCCTTTGAACTAAGATCAAGATACGGATCCCAAATTATGCCAGAACCAACAAGATCATCTGACAAATGGAAAGAAACATCAGATGATAATAGTTTGGGCAGTGATGAAGAGTAATGAGAGTTCCTTCATTATCACATAATTTATTATTAGTTTTGTCAGGCATGGGAACCATGGTTTCTGGCTTTGCTACACATTAGACATCTTTATGATTCTGGCATTGTCAGTCCCACCCATTATTTTAGAAGGAAGAACATTCCTGCAGTTTGTATCATGGCATTATAAACTCATTGATTAGACCATAGACCAATGCAGTGAAAATGGGGCAATTGTTGAGGAAATTGCAACTCAGTCATGGTTGTCCAAAGCTCTCTAGGTTTAGGAATTGTCGCTGTGTGTTGGAAAATTACAGCTCTCAACCCACAACAATGAATCAGGAAGATGATAAACAAACTTAACCTCACAATGCAAACTGACTCAACCAGGTTGGAAACAATATCCAAAGAGTCACACTGTGAATAACTCGACAAGAGAGGAATAGATATCAAATAAAGTGGAATTTTGCTTTGAACCTAATTGCCAATCCAGCTAAAAGTTGCCCTTATAATTTTCCAGTTCTCAGAAGTGCTTTTTAACCCCCAGGTTTCCACTCAAACACATTTGAACGTCAGCAAACAAAGTTTGGCTTGAGCCAGTCCACTTGGGCACCAGTTTAGAATGCAGTTCTTCAAAAGTAGTTGCTTCAGAAATATTAGTAGCCTTGTGTCTAGGAGAATGCACAAGTGTGGAGAACAAGAATAGGCATAGATAATTATGCATGTTGGGACATAATCATGATGCATCTGAAAGCAGTTGAGCTTAACGTCCTGTGCATAGCCAAACTTGCACGCAGTTTAGTTTTAGCAATCTACTCAAAGTCTCGCGAGTGAATGTAATTACTAGAAACACACAATAGTGATTCATTCCAATTGGGAGCAAGGTCAGTTTCTAGTGCAATGTTAACAAACTGGCACAAAAGATCACAGAAACTCAATTTGTGCTGAATGTAATTTGCATTTAAAATTATGTGATCGTTTGCACCAGTTTAACCAATGTCTGGAAGAGGCTCCATCCCATGATGTCTTGAATAAACTTACCCAGGCAAAAGTGAATATCAATTGACTCACAGTATGAATATGAATACCCAGTGAGTGACAACACGAGCAAACAGTCACACAAAGATGGAGACACAAGCAACTGCAGATGTTGGAATCTGGAGCAGAATACAAACTGCTGGAATAATTCAACGGGTTGAACAGCATCTGTGGAGACGTTTTGGGTTGAGACCATTCATCAGAACTGAGAGTTTAGAGGGAAGGTAGCCAGTATACATAGAGGGATGGGTGTGACAGGGGATGGTAGATGATAGGTGGAACTAGACGAGCAGAAATGATGGGCAAATGGAGCCAGGTGGAGGAGGGCTGATGACAAGGTTGGGATTGGCGTGAAGTGAGCATAATGCTGTGCGGTCGGAGGGGGTAAATTGGATTGGGTGAGGGGATTGGAGAAGTCCAAATGGTCAGTGTCATGTCAGCAATTGGAAATGAAAAGCTCAAGGGAGGAAAAGAGAAAAAAAGTTGTCCAAGTAGAAGGGGAGTGCTGGAGATGGGAGAAACAGTTGTCAGTGGGGGTGAGGGTTCCTGGCTGAAGAAATAGGCATGGAGGTGAGGGCAGCGGAAGAAGAACTCGACATCAGGTCGGGTCCAGAACTCATTGTGGTAAGGGGTTCAAGGGTATAAAGGTGAGGCCTCTGCTGAAGCCTGACCACTCAGCATCAGAGACAGGGGGGATGGGGAACGGGGATGACGAGGACCCGGCAGGGGTTGGAGCCGAGGTGAGGTGTGTGCTCAGAGGAGGGTAATAGGAGAGCAGGCTTGAGGGGGGTAAAGGAGGAGGGGGAAGGGAGGTCAGAGGAGAGAGGAGGGTCATGGGTGGTGTTGGGGCTGAGATATGAGAGCATACATTTGGGTGAAATGTACATGAAGCTTTAAGGGCACCTTCACCAGAAGGACTGGAGAGGTTCAAGAAGCTGATTCACCATCACCTTCTCAAATGCAATAAGGCGGGGCTGAAATACTCAGTCAATGGTGCAGCTTGCTGTGATGTAGGTTTCAGAATGTAGGGAAAGCTGTTTAGATTATTGTACTGTGACCTTGCCATTGCTTTCTGACCCAGAAATATGGAGTTTACTTATGCATGTGTGAAAATAACTTCATGGAAGCTTGTGAAAACTTAACTGCAAATAAATAATTTTACTGAAGGATCAGGGTGATGTTTCTCTCTCCACAGGCACTGGCTGATTTGCTGAGTATTTCCAGCGCTCCCTGTTCTTACCTTAAACTTACTTGCCTTAATTTCTGCTTTTATGGTCAGTGCCCAGTCATATTGAACAATGCTCTTGTGAGGAGCCTTGGGGTAAATGTGTCAGTAACAGCAAGGTGCTAAGTCCTTCAGTTTGGTGGTGTTTTCTATGTCCATTATTCAGTGGGTCACTGACTTTGAAAGAAGCTTAGAGTCAGCTCAGCCTGCTTTGAACTGTAAGGAACGTCTTCTGATTTAAAATCTGGAATCGGCACAAAATTCTTCATTGTATTGTGAAGTCTCTGTCATTCCGGTACTTGAAAGAAATACCAGGAGGTGTTGGTGACATAGGCAGTGGAACTGGCAGTGAGACAATGGAGCACTCACCAAATTCTTAGCTGAGCAAAGCCAACCAGAGGTTCACTGATCAACGGGCTTAACGTCAACTGTCATCTCTCATCACAATATTCCAAGCAGGAATTCTTCAGAACACTCTTTTTATGGCATTGTTCTGCTGGCAAAGGTGTTTCTGTTTTCAATTAATATCACATGAATCGCTGCACTTTTGGGAGTTATTCCAATCAGCCTGATGTGACTTGTGATGAATTTTATTGATGGAGGAATTAGGAATCTTCTGTGTGTCCTTTTTGTGTAAATCATTTTCCACACGTTACATGTTACACCAATGTTCTGAAAATAACTTGCTCTTTGTACTTCCTTCTCTATGCAAAATGTTTCTTGCAGTGATTTAATTTTTTCACCAAATAAGGCAAAAGCTAGGTTAATAGGAAATAGAATGTATACTAAATAGCCTTTGAAGGATTCTCATCAATTTATGACTCCTCCCATTATAGTAACTTAAATGTGAAAATCAGCCAACATCCTAATATAGCTTAACTTGACCCATAAAAGAGAATAGATATTGATGCAGCCAGTGTATATTTGATATTGGTATAACAGGGAGTTCAAATGTTTATATTTAGCATTCGAACAACACAGGATTTGCTAACATTACACTAGTTACTGTACCCTCAGATTAATTAACTGTGTACAAGGACTAGGGGACACCAAAACAAAAACAGAAAATGCTGGAAACACTCAGCGGTTCAGACAGCATCTGTGGAAAGAGGAACAGGTACAGTTTCAGGTCTGGGATCTTCTTTCAGAATTCAGACTAGGGAACACTGACAGTAGAGAGGTGCAGGAGAGATGTGAACAGGAAACTTCTCACACACAGTACATGGCTCTGACCTGCAACTCACTGCCCATGAGAGGGTGGTGAAAATGGAGATGATCAATGATTGCAAAGGGAAGTTGGAAGGGCACTCGAGGGAAGTGAACTTACAGGGCTACAGGGATAGAGTGAGGGAATGTGACCCTACTGTACAGAGAGCCAACATGGACACAGTGTGCCAACGTTTTCTTTCTATGTTGTCAAGACACTATAAATACTTTGAGATATGGGATACTTGGGAATTAAAGTTCAACTTTTTAAGAGAGGATCTAAAACAGGAGGTTGCAGACCACCTGACATTATTCAAGCTCCATATCCATTGATTTTCCTTTCTGCTGAAGTCAGTCAATGACCAATCAATTCCTGCACATTTTCTGAGCGCAACGTTGAATTTTACTCCTTTTAAGACCCCAACTTCCACTTCCGCTGGGGCTGCACTGAGAAGACACCACTTTTGCTCAGTAATCCTCAACAGCACTGACCCTGCCAGAGGTTGTGTGCTCAACATAGAACATAGGACAGTACAGCACAGTACAGGCCCTTCAGCCCACGATGTTGTGCCGACATTTTATCCTGCTCTAAAATCCACATAGCCCTCCATTTCTCTATCATTCATAGCCCTCCATTTCTCTATCATTCATGTGTCTATCTAAGAGTCTCTTAAATGTCCATAATGTATCTGCCCCCACAACCTCTGCCAGCAGTGCGTTCCACGCACTCACCACTCTCTGTGTAAAAAACTTACCCCCGACATCCCCCTGATATCTTCCTCCAATCACCTTAAAATTATGCCCCCTCATGTTAGCCATTGTCGCCCTGGGAAAAAGTTTCTGACTGTCCACTTGATTCATGCCTCATCATCTTGTACACCTCTGTCAGTACTGGTTATGTCCAGTGTATCAAGGGGACAGTGCGAGGGTAGGATAGGAGGTGCAGCCCTTTAGAAGGAAAGTAATTGATGAAGATAGAGTTACAGAGTCATAGAGTCTTACAGCATGGAAACAGGCCCTTCGGCCCAACTCGTCCATGCTGACTGTGTTGCTCAGCGAGCTAGTCCCTTTGCCCACGTTTGGCCCATAGCCCTCTGTGGTGAAGGATGTGATTGCATTGCAGAGTGCAAAGGAGATCTACCAGGATGTTGCCTGGGTTGGAGGACCTTAGTTCTGGGGAAAGATTGGACAGGCTGGGCTTGTTTTCCCTGGAGCAGAGGAGGCTGAGGGGTGACCTGACAGAGGTATATAAGATTATGAGAGGCACAGATAGAATAGATAGTCAAAATCTTCTTCCCATGGTAGGGATATCAAAAACAAGAGGGGATAGTTTTGAGATGAGAGTTTTAAAGGGGATCTTTGGGATAATTATTTTAGGCAGAGAATAGTTGATATTTGGAACGTGCTGCCAGACAAGGTGGTGGAATTATGTTTATTATGCTTATTATGTTTAAGAGGTGTTGGACTCGACTGTTTAATATATATCTTTTCTTTTAGGTAATTTTAACATGTATAGTGTTTAATACACCTCAAGTGGCTGTACAAGGTATAACTGCTTCTTACCTGGTATGTTCTTTCACCAGGTGAGTGAGTGTCATTTCATTGGTTGATTTTGCCACAGGTATCTAATAGGTTTTCTGATTGGGTTATTGTTATCTAAAGAGTACTTCTTAATTCAGGTATAAAATATGTCATTTTTTGTTAATCACTCTCTTATTCTCTTCCCCCGCCACCAAGCTCATTTTGGCTCCTTTGTCTTGGCTCATCTCCTAGTAGTGAAGCCAGTGCCATGTGCTCTGTGACTGTTTCTTTGTTTTAAACTTTTCCAATAAAACTTTGTGATGCACCAAGTTGTTTTCAACTCCTGAAAGAACCTGTGGATTCGCAAATAATGGATCCGACAGAGGCATTTGGACAGACACTTAAATAGGAATGTCATGGAGTGATATGGTCTTAATGATTTCATATGTGATTAGTGTAAATGGGCAAATTGGTCAGCATGGACGTGATGGGCTGAAGGGCCTGTTTCTGTGCTGTATGACTCTATAGCAGCAGTGCAGGTGGGATGGCAGCAGGTGAGCAGCAAAGGTTTTACTGGAGAAAAAGCATAAAACCTGCAGATGATGCAAATCTGAAATAAAATCAGAAACTCCTGGAAACGTCCAGCAGGTCAGGCAGCATCTGTGGAGAGAGAAACGGAGTTAACATTTCAGGTCAATGACCTTTCCTCAGACCAGGCAGGTAATGTGGTATGTGGTGATGATGAAGAGGCGAATTCTTTTCTTGTCGACTGTGAGGAAGCTGATGGTGGGTCTCAGAATCCACCTCAAAAGTAACAATGAAAAGTTGAAAGCTTAGCACCGTTTTGTTCCACAGTCACTGAATCATCTGTTGAATTCTTGCAGAATTGGTCCTCTTTGCTCATTCCCTTCACTCCATCTGCCAATACACCTCAGGACCCTCCCCCCACACCTCCCCTTGCCTTGAAATTGTGAAGAAAGGAGTACT
Organism: Pristis pectinata; assembly: GCF_009764475.1. Taxonomy (NCBI): domain Eukaryota; kingdom Metazoa; phylum Chordata; class Chondrichthyes; order Rhinopristiformes; family Pristidae; genus Pristis; species Pristis pectinata. The sequence continues at coordinate 18,247,881 of NC_067409.1, read as the reverse complement.
CAGTGCAAGTCTCATTACAGGTTCTCATGATCTCATCTTGCAGGTGTGGACAACACTATCCTGTCATCTCACAGACGCCCACAGGCAATTCACATTCCACACAAATACAAAGCTTTCAAAGGCATTTTGCAACTCCGACAAACTCTGGATACTTTCTGCTGGCACCAGGCTGTCGAAAGCAATACTCACACCACATTTATATAGTTCTTCCTTACAGTTATATAGTCCTGAATTACCCTTGGTGTTTTGAGGCATAATGCCAACCAGCAAGAATCCAACAAAATAAAAGTGTTAAGATGTGGTAAAAAATAACATAACATAGGATGTGTGCTACCCAGGAGAGCCAGAAGGAAAGAAATCACATCGTAATCCTCTCAAAACCACAAGGGAGCCACTGTTCCAGAAGGGGGGGAAGGTAAACTGCAAACGGAGGAGAGAGGAAAACTATCGCACAATGTCAAGCTTGCAAATACGCAGCAGAAAATGTCATCAATCCACTGCAAGGTACTTCCAGAAAGTAATCCAGGTAATGGAACCAATTGAATATACTCATTAAAGTTTCGATTATCTCACTAAATTAAAGGACCATGAACAAAAGAATAGAAATAAACTCCCATAATATATTTATCTTAATTTTATATGCATATGAATGCAATATTTTAAAAGTTTATTACGATAATATATGAAGACAACTCAGAGATTCATGAGGTGATTGTGTTGGTCAATAAACGTAAAGCGTAACACTTTACAGCACCAGCGACCTGGGTTAAATTCTGGCTGCTGTCTGTAAGGAGTTTGTATGTTCTCCCCGTGTCTGCATGGGTTTCCTCCGGGTGCTCCGGTTTCCTCCCACATTCCAAAAGACGTACAGGTTAGCAAGTTCGGGCATGCTATGTTGGCGCCGGAAGCATGGCGACACTTGCGGGCTGCCCCCAGAACACTCTACGCAAAAGATGTATTTCACTATGTGTTTCGATGTACATGTGACTAATAAAAGATATCTTATCTTACAGCACAGTACGAGCCCTTCGGCCCACGATGTTGTGCTGACCTATATAAACTTACTCTATGATCAATCTAACCCGTCCCTCCTACACAGCCCATAACCCTCCAATAAAATACGTGAACTTCATCATGTTTTCATCAACTGGCCCTGATTTTGTTGGGGCAGGGCACTTTGTAAGTGGCTAAACTCAACCTTGCACATTTATGTCACAAAATACCTTGCGTGGCAAATTGTGGAACAAGTCTCATTGAAACGTGGCTCACACCTGCCTCACCTAACTGTTGCTATTCAACCTGAGGGCTTCTCAATTCATCAAATGGACCGTACAGCATCCTCAGGCAATGTTAAAGGTGGAGGGGTCTGCTTCTTAATCAATAACATGGTGCTCGGACATGATGGTCCTGGCGAGCTCCTGCTCACCTGGAATATCTAACGGTGAAGTGTCAACCATTCTATCTGCCAAGAGAGTTCACTTCAGCTATCCTGATGGCAGTCTACATCCCACCACAGACAGACATGAAGCCTGCACTCAATGAGCTATACTCCGTGGTCAACAATCTTGAGACAGGATATCCTGAGGCCCTCTTCATCATCGCAGAGGACGTCAATCAGGCCAACCTCAAGAGTGTGTAACCAAAATACTATCAGCACATCTCCTGCTCCACCAGGGGCGCCAACACCCTTGACCACTGCTATACAACCATCAAAGGTGCCTTCCGAGCCACCCCTCATCCTCACTTTAGGAAATTGGACCACCACGCTGTGCTCTTCCTCCCTGCATACAAACAGAAACTGAAATGGGAGGATCCGGTACGGAGAGTCGTGCAGTGCTGGTCTGAGGAAACAGATGAGCTCCTACGTGACTGCTTTGAGACAGTGGACTGGTCCATGTTCAAAGACTCAGCTGCCAGCCTTGATGAGTATGCCACCACCATCACAGACTTTATCAGTGTTACGGACTCAGTGAAAGTCCCTTTAAGATAGTGTGTGTGTGTGTGTGTGTGTGTGTGTGTGTGTGTGTGTGTGTGTGTGTGTGTGTGTGTGTGTGTGTGTGTGTGTGTGTGTGTGTGTGTGTGTGTGTGTGTGTGTGGCGTGCTTACGTCAACAGAAGATAAAGGACGTAATGTCATTGTTGAAGAGGTCAGTCGAAGGGAGAGAGAGAGAGAAGGGAGAGAGACACCAGCCTGCTAGTGTTCTCTATCAATGGATGAGAAACAGTAACTGTGTCTGCCACAGAAATCCATGTATGGAAATTAGAAGTAATCCGGTGGAGTTCACTTTGTTGCTGACCTGTAGAAGGAAACAGGTATTTGTGTGTGGACGACCACGATTCGGATGCTTTTCGGGGTGAGGAAGTCACTACCAAGTAAACACTGAAGTGTCGTTTGGGTTCCATCGTGGAACATCTGGACTTCATAATTACTCTCTCTATGTTTCTCTACATCTACGTCTTATCTTCAGACAACGGTGGTTGTTGAAGAAGCCCTTGCTCATGTTTCACCTTATGGCTTGCGGAACTGAACTTTAAGAACCATTCCTGGACTTGGAGTTTGGGACTTTGCCACACACACACGAAGAGTTTAGTTTTTGGGGTTAATGTTCAAGGTTTAACATTTTTGAATTTCTAACATACTAACATTTTTACTTCTATTTTTCGTATTATCATAGGTAGTGATTAATAAAATAGTTTTTAACACCGGATCATGACTCGGTGTGTTTCTTTTGTTGCTGGTTCATGACATCAGCAAGTGTGTGGAGGACTGTGTACCAAATAAGACAATCTGGCTGTTCCCAAATAGAAAACCATGGATGAACCAAGAGATCCACTCCCTACTGAAGGTGAGGACTGCTGCACACAAATCTGGTGATCCTAATCTGTACAAGAAATCAAGGTATGACCTTCGGAAGACTATCAGGGATGCTAAGAGGCAATACCGACACAAAATAGAGTCCCTGACCAGCCGTCAGTTATGGCAGGGTTTACATGCCATAACAGGCTACAAGACAAAGTCGGGCTGCATAGCTAACAACAGTGCATCCCTTCCGGGTGAACTTAACGCATTCTATGCACGTTTTGAACAGAAGGGAAGTGAATTGTCACCATCACCCTGACAGCCACCAACGCAGCTGAACCTGTGATCACAGTAGAGGACGTAAGATCAGTCTTCCAGAGAGTGAACACAAGGAAAGCACCTGGCCCAGATGGTGTCCCTGGCCATGTGCTCAGATCTTGTGCTGATCAGCTGGCAGAAGTATTTGCGGACATACTTAACATCTCCCTGCTTCAAGCTCAAGTTCCCATCTGTTTTAAGAAGACCACCATCATCCCGGTACCGAAGAAAAGCAAGGTAACATGGCTCAATGACTACCGACCAGTGGCTCTGACATCCATCACCATGAAGTGTTTTGAGAGGTTGGTTATGGCACGCCTACCAGACAACCTGGACCCATTGCAATTCACCTATCGCCGAAACAAGTCTACAGCGGATGCCATGTCCCTGGCTCTACACTCAGCTCTGGAGCATCTGGACAGTAAAGACACTTACGTTAGATTATTGTTTATTGACTACAGCTCTGCCTTCAATACAATAATCCCAAGCAAGCTTGTCATCAAACTCCGAGACCTAGGACTCAACACCTCCCTCTGTAACTGGATCCTTGACTTCCTAACAAACAGACCGCAATCAGTGAGGATAGGCAGCAATGCCTCCGGCACTATTATTCTCAACACTGGTGCCCCACAAAGCTGCATCCTCAGCCTCTACTCTACTCCCTATACACACATGACTGTGTGGCCAGATTCTGCTCTAACTCCATCTACAAATTTGTAGATGATACCACCGTTGTAGGCCGTATCTCAAACAGCAATGAGTCAGAGTACAGGAAGGAGACAGAGAGCTTAGTGGAATGGTGTCATGAAAACAATCTTGCCCTCAATGTCAACAAAACAAAAGAGCTGGTCATTGACTTCAGGAAAGGGGGCGGTGTACATGCACCTATCTACATCAATGGTGCTGAGGTCAAGAGGGTTGAGAGCATCAAGTTCCTGGGAGTGAACATCACCAACAGCCCGTCCTGGTCAAATCACGTAGAAGCCACGGCCAAGAAAGCTCACCAGCACCTCAACTTCCTCAGGAGGCTTAAGGAATTTGGTTTGTCCCCTTTGACTCTCACCATAGAAAGCATCCTATCTGGATGTATCATGGGTTGGTATGGCAACTGCTCTGCCCAGGACCACAAGAAACTGCACAGAGTTGTGGACACAGCCCAGCGCATTACAGACACCAGCCTCCCCTCCTTGGACTCTATCTTTACCTCTCGCTGTCTTGGGTGAAGCAGCCAGCACAATCAAAGACCCCACCCACCCGGGACATTCTCTCTTCTCTCCTCTTCCATCGGGTAGAAGATACAGGAGCCTGAAGGCACGTACCACTAGACTTAAGGACATCTTCTACTCCACTGTGATAAGACTATTGAACAGTTCCCTTATACAATGACATGGACTATGACCTCACGATCTACCTTGTTGTGACCTTGCACCTTATTGCACTGCATTTTCTCTGTAGCTGTGACACTTTACTCTGTACTGTTATTGTTTTTACCTGTACTACATCAATGCACTCTGTACTGACTCAATGTAACTGCATTGTGTAATGAATTGACCTGTACGATCGGTTTGTAAGACAACCTTTTCACTGTACCTCGATACAAATGACAATAATAAACCAATACCAACACCAATACCAATACCAAGCAAACTGATAACGGCAGAGTGAGGGACCAGAATGGATAGAGCAAAGAACCATGCCTTTCCCTGTAAAAGCTCTTTGTGCTGTTTCACTCTAAATATTTGATTCCAATTGTTTAAGGAGATATATAGTTCTTTGCCCTATTCCATAAAAGAGCAGAATAAATTGTTTCTGTCCATTTACCACCCAATCATTCTACTCTTCAGCCTTATGGTGGAAGATGTTGCCAACAGTACTACCAAGCAGCACCTGATCACCAATAACTGTTCACTGATGCTTAGGTTGGATTCCTCCAGGGCCACTTGTCATCTGACCTCTGATAACCTAGGCTAAAACATGGACTGGAAGGCTGAACTCCAGAGGTGAGCTGAGAGTGACTGCCCTGGACATCAAGGCAGCAGTTAACTCCATGTAGCATCGCAAAGCCCCAGTAAAAGTCAATGCATATCAAAGGGACGGTTCAAAGACCGCTTCTATCCCACTGTTATAAGACTGTTGAACGGTCCTCTTGTATGATAAGATGGACTCTCGCCCTCACACTGTACCTCATCATGGCCTTGCACCTTATTGTCTGCCTGCACTGCACTTTCTCTGGAACTGTAACACTTTATTCTGCATTCTGTTATTGTTTTCCCTTGTACTACCTCAATGCACTGATGTGATGAAATGATCTGTACGGATAGCATGCAAAACAAATTTTTTCACTGTATGTCGGCACATGTATTGGTATTGGTTTATTATTGTCATTTGTACCGAGGTACAGTGAAGAACTTATCTTGCATACCGATCGTACAGATCAATTCATTACACAGTGTGTTGAGGTAGTACAGGGTATAAACAATAACAGAATACAGAGTAAAGTGTCACAGCTACAGGGAAGTGAATTGAAGGTAGACAATAAGGTGCAAAGTCATAACAAGGTAGATTGTGAGGTCAAGAGTCCATCTGATCATATAAGAGAACCATTCAATAGTCTTATCACTGTGGGGAAGACAGTGGGATGTGACAATAATAAACCAATTTACCAATTTAAACTGAAGGGTCTGAGCTTTGTGATATGCTTTAATGACTTTGATGTGAACACAGGAAAAATGATGAGTGAGTTTGCAGATCACACAACAGTTCGTGGTTCATGGATAGTGAGAAGGGTAGTTGTGGGCTACAGCATGAAAATTGCCTGGAGCGTTGGCAGTGCTCCGGTTTCCTCCCACATTCCAAAGACATACAGGTTAGGAAGTTGTGGACATGCTATGTTGGCGCCGGAAGTGTGGCGACACTTGCGGGCTGCCCCCAGAACACTCTACGCAAAAGATGCATTTCACTGTGTGTTTCGATGTACATGTGACTAGTAAAGATATCTTATCTTATTTGTGAAGGGAAGGGAGGGAAAACAAGGGAAGGACATACATTAGATGGTAGGGAGTGTTTATGAAAAGAGGGACCTTTTCCCAAGTCCATAAATCCCTGAAAGTGGAAAACAAATAACAGTGCTGATGCTGGAATCTGAAATAAAAACAGAAATAAGACCATAAGATTAAAAGACATAGGAGCAGAGCTAGGCCATTCGGCCCTTCGAGTCTGCTCCACCATTCAATCATGGCTGATTTATTTTACCCTCTCAATCCCATTCTCCTGCCTTCTCCCCATACCCTTTGATGACCTTATTAATCAAGAACCTATCGACCTCCGCTTTAAATATACCCAATGACTGGGCCTCCACAGCTGTCTGTGGCAATGAATTCCACAGATTCACCACCCTCTGGCTAAAGAAATTCCTCCTCATCTCTGTTCTAAAGGAACATCCTTCTATTCTGAGGCTGTGCCCTCTGGTCCTGGACTCTCCCACTACTGGAAACATCCCTCCACATCCACTCTATCCAGGCCTTTCAATATTCGGTAGGTTTCAATGAGATTCCCCCCTCATCCTTCTAAACTCCAGCGAGTACAGGCCCAGAGCCATCAAACGCTCCTCATACGTTAACCCTTTTGTTCCCAGGATCATTCTTGCAAACCTCATCTGGACTCACTCCAACGCCAGCACATCCTTCCTTAGATATAGGGCCCAAAACTGCTCATAATACTCCAAATTTGGTCTGACCACCGCCTTATAAAGCCTCACCATTACATCCTTGCATCCTGCTTGGCAGTGATGCCAGGCATCATCTGTGGAAAGAGAAACCAGTGACTGGCTGAGTTCTTCCAGCATTTGTTTCAAATCCCTGAAAGTGGCAGCACAGATGGAACTGGTGGTGAAGAAGGCATATGGGATGTTTGCCTTCAGCGACTGTGGCATGGAATATGAGAGCTGGGAGATCAGACTGCTAATGTATAAAACATTGTTTGGGCCAGACCTGGAGTACCGTCTGTGGTTCTGGTCACCACACTGGACGAAGGATGTGATTGCACTGAGAGGATGCAGAGGAGATTCACTGGGATGTTGTTTGGACTGGAGCATTTCAGTTATAAGGAGAGATTGGACAATCTGGATCAAAAAAACGAACCGCTAGAGGAACTCAACAGTCAGGCAACATCTGTGGAGGGAAATAAACAGCCAACGTTTTGGGTCGAGACCCTTCATCTGTACTTAGTATAGGGGAGATAGACAATCTGTTTGAAGGACTTTGACCTGAAACGTTGACTGTCCATTTCCCACTACAGATGTTGCCTCACCCACTGAGTTCCTCCAGCAGCATGTTTTTTTGCTGTAGATTCCAGCATCCACAGTCCCTCGTGCCTTCATTGGATAGGCTGGATTTGTTTGCCCTGAAGCAGAGGAGGCTGTGGGGTGACCTGATATGAGGGGATAGGTAGGAAGATGATAAAGATCTTTTTCCCACGGTGGAGGTATCTAAGGTAAGAGATCATAAGTTTAAGGTAAGAAGTAGAAGGTTTACAGGGGATCTGAGGGGGAATGTTTTCACAAAGAGAGTGATTAAAATCAGGAACACACTTCCTGAAGAGGTGGTGAAGGCAGATAGTCACACAACATTTAAGAAGCATCTGGACAACCTCTTGGAATCACAAAGACATGGAAGATAATGGCCCTAATGTGGGTAGATGGGACTAGTATGGATAGGTACATAATCAAATTAATCGCATAATCAAAGACCCCACCCACCCGGGTCATTCTCTCTTCTCTCCTCTTCCATCAGGTAGAAGATACGTCTGAGGGCACGTACCACCAGGCTTAAGGACAGCTTCTACCCCACTGTGATGACTATTAAACGGTTCCCTTATACGATGAGATGGACTCTGACTTCACGATCTACCTTGTTGTGACCTTGCACCTTATTGCACTGCACTTTCTCTGTAGCTGTGACACTTTACTTTTACTCTGTACTGTTACTGTTTTTACCTGTACTACCTCAGTGCACTCTGTACTAACTCATTGTAACTGCACTGTGTAATGAATTGACCTTTACAATCGGTACGCAAGACAAGTTTTTCACTGTACCTCGGCACAAGTGACAATAATAAACCAATACCAATGGTCAGCATAGATATGGTGGGCCAAAGGGCCTGCTCCTGTGCTGTCTGTCTCTAAGACTCTACACCAGGAGATATTTGACAGAAATTCTGACAAGTATAAATAGCCTTACGTCCTAAACTATCTTGTCTTTGGGTGAGTTAGTGACTGTAAAACTGAGGGAGAAGAGTTTGGTTAATGCATGTTGAACTACACCATAAATCAGTGTCTGGAAAAAAATGGTGGAAAGCCAAAGGAAATCTTCAAAAGCTTGAAAAAAATTAAATCTATCAGCTGCTCTGCAGGGTATTTTGGCTGCTTACTTTCTGGATTCTGAGAATTATCCAGTTGAATTCAGTTTTTCCATCAACCAGAGAAGATGTCTTGCAGAAATTTGCCAAAGTTTCTTCAACAGCAATTCCTGAACCCACATCGTCTACCACCAAGTAGGACAAAGGCAGCGGATATGTGTGAACACTGCCACATCCAAGTCCGTCCAAGTTGCACATCATTCCAGTTTGGAAATATAATCCCCATTCCTTTTTCACTGCTGTGTCAGAATCCTGGAACCTTTCAGCACTGCACCATGTAGACTGCAGCTGTTCAAGGTTATGACCCAACTCCACCTTCTATCAACAGTAAACAGTGACTGGCAATAAATACTGGCCTTGCTAGTAATGCTGACAGTTTGCCAATGAATAAAGATAAACTTAAGTTCTTTGGGTTCTAAAATAATAAATTATCCAGCCCATCATAATTTGTAGTCACTGACCAATATTTATCCCCAAGCAACATAATTTAAACAGAATATTCAATCTTGATCACAAGCCGTAGGAACCTGCTCTGTGCTAACTTGCTGCTGTCTGTCCTACATTACAACAAGAACGACACTTGAAAAGTACTTAATTGGGAGCAAAGAGCTTTGGTCAGAAAAGGATTATGTAAATACAAAACCCTTTGCAGTAGAGCCAGGTCTACAATATACCTCAGTGCCTCACCAATGTTGTTTCAGCATTATCAGCTAACAAGGAGGCTACTCAAAGTATGGATGAGTAGGAGCCATGTAAGGAGACAAGAGATATAAGCTTAAAATTTAATGTGTTATTGCACAAGTTACTTTATTGCACCCTTATTGTTCCTATTAATTATAATTAGATTAGTTTGCCAAGGACAAATGCTTGAATCCAGCACACTGAACTCAATTTAAAAAAACAGCTAAATGCTTTCAGAATTTTGGCACAGGACAAGATCATTTTAGCCCTTCCAGGCTGTTCCAGCGAAAGTAGCATTTGCAATCAACTTTACACAGGGTTGTCCAGACTGAAGATCATAAGTCATTCAAAGGTGTTAAATCTCCACCACAAAGCTGAGGCAGTTCACATTCTCTTTGCACAGTTAATTCTTGCTTAGACTCTTCAATGAGTTCTGTAGATTTAGGAAAGATTGTTTTTAAGAGCTAGGGCCCAATTAGGCAGATGAAGATGCACACTGGTTTGTTTAAGGTGAGCAGCACGGTACCATAATTTGTAAATAGTCAATATTCAGACACTCCTACTTTAACACATCATTAAAAAAATGGCAGATAAAGTTCAAAATCCAAATCCACGTATTGTGGAGTAAGAACATAACTTTTATTTCCAAAAGCATTTAATATGGTTTCAAGTGCCCGAGGGACACATCCGCCCCATTTTAATTTTATGGTTATTTCTGCTGGAAGAAGGAATTGGATTCAGAAGATAAGGATTCATTCACAGCCAGCACATGTGTGCATTTCTTTCAGTAAGTGGTACTAGTAGTTTACATTAAATCAACAGACTAATTAAACAGAATGCAAGTAAAACAGTGGGAACAATGAACATAAACTCATCACACTAGTCACCAAGCAATAGATAAAATCATTAACTAAAATACCTAAGGCCAAACAATCAGGTTAGTTGAAAACCCACTTTGTTAATGAAAGCAATAAATTCGGACAAAAATCGCAGAGGCAGTAGTGTAAGGAAAATACAAAGCATTTCCTCAAGTATTTTATGTTCCTGTTTTTTCTTCCAAAGTCCATTACCCTAGTGACTGTGATGAGAGCTCCTAATATACAGCATTATGTTCCCAATATCAGAAGACTGGAATTGGCATTACGTACAGCCCTGCAACATGGACATTAGTGATGAGTTGGAGGTCAGGTGCCAGCACATTTGGCCATTGGGCTCAGCACTGCTTTACATCAGCCACAGTTCTTAAATGTAGCATGACTCAATTCATTTGAATGGGGCTACCGAACAGGACAGAATACTTAAATACAGATAAACAGAGACATAGTGTGTGGAAACATGTCCTTCAAGCCACCATGTTGAACATCTAGCTCCCACTTACACTAATCCTATTTAATTCTCCACATATTCCCATAACTCCCCATGGATTCTATAGCTCACGTATAACTAGGGACAAGTTGCAGCAGCCAATTTGAGCTTCTAATGCGTACACGTTTTGGATGTGGGTGGGACACTTGGAGGAAACCCAGGCGGTCACAGGGAGAACATGCAAACTGCACACAGATAGCACCAGAGGTCAGGATTGGATCCAAGTCACTGAGGCAGCAGCTGTACTAGAAATATAGAGTAATACAGCATGGAAAAAGGCCCTTCGGCCCAGCTCATCCATGCCGACCAAGGTGCCCACCTAAGCCAGTCCCATTTGCCCATGTTTGGCCCATATTCCTCTAAACCTTTCCTATCCATGTATCCGTCCAAATGTCTTTTACTAGTTGCACCACTCTGCCACAAGTGTTTTTTTTATTTGAATCTTAATAATTTTAAGTAATATACAGACCTTAAAAATGTTTTAGTAAATGTATGATTTAAATTGTATTTTTTTTTATTATTTACATTCTTTTGAACTGTTTTTAAATGTCCCTATCCGACATGCAGGTTTAAAAGCAGCTCAAAGGCCTCTAACATTAATGAGCCATGAAATGGCCATCAGCATGGCCAGGGGGCGGGGCATCAGGATCCAAGGTGCTGCTTGTGAATCACTCCACTATGATGTGTAGCCACAGCAAGGGGACCATTGGGCACGGGTGGGAGATAATAGTGCTGATAATGAAAGGCACATCACTCTAAATAAAAAGGACAGTCATGGTATGAAAGTTGAAGCAAACATTAAACAGTTTAGGTGAATTAATCACAGTAAGTGATTAATTAATCATTTAATTAATCATGGTCTGATCAGGGACAGCCAGCATGGCTTTGTGAAGGGCAGATCATGTCTCACAAGACTGATAGGGTTCTTTGAGGAGGTGACCAGACAGATTGATGAGGGTAGTGCAGTAGATGTGGTCTATATGGACTTTAGTAAGGCATTTGACAAGTTTCCACATGGTAGGCTTCTTCAGAAGGTCAGAGGCCAAGGGATCCAGGGAGGCTTGGCAGTGTGGATTCGGAATTGGCTTGCCTGTAGAAAGCAGAGGGTTGTGGTGGAGGGAGTGCATTCAGATTGGAGGGCTGTGACTAGCGGTGTCCCACAAGGATTGGTTCTGGGACCTCTGCTTTTCATGATTTTTATTAATGATTAATTATTCATTTACTTAATTAGAGCTGGGATAAATACTTGGAGCTACGATACGGTGGCCATTACAGAGACTTGGATGGTTCAGGGACTAGAATGGTTACTTCAAGCGCTGGGTTTTCGTTGGTTTCGCTTCAGCAGGCTTCGGGACTTCAGAACAGATAAGTTTTATTTTATAATTCTCATCGGGAATAGTGGGGCAGGACAGCACAGGCGCATGATGTCAGCAGGTAGTGCATGGGCAGTTTAAAAAGCGGACCACCATATCCAGCGGGTAGCATCGGAGCGGACAGCGGATTGAGAGGGAGCAGAGTGATTGGGCTTTGGCTCAAGGGGCTTAGGCACTAAAGGGGCAAGAAAAGGTAGGTGACTTGAGGAAAGGAAGTAGTATGAGTGCAGTTTTCTGTGCTTGGTGTCAGATGTGGGAGTTCCCGGAGTCTCCCTGCCTCCGGCAGGGCTACATCTGCACCCGGTCTGTCGAGCTGCAGCTCCTAAGGGACCACGTTAGGGAACTGGAGATGCAGCTCGATGACCTTCGTATGGTCAGGGAGAATGAAGAAGTGATAGAAAGGAGTTATAGGCAGGTGGTCACACCAGGGCCACAGGAGTCAGGCAAGTGGGTCACAGTCAGGAGGGGGAAGGGGAATAGTTAGGTACTAGAGAGTATCCCTGTGGCTGTACACCTCAACAATAAGTACTCCTGCTTGAGTACTGTTGGGGGAGACAGCCTACCTGGGGGAAGCAACAGTGGCAGTGTCTCTGGCACAGAGTCTGCCCCTGTGGCTCAGAAGGGTAGGGAAGGAGGGAGGAGGGCAGTAGTGATCGGGGACTCTATAGTTAGTGGGGCAGACAGGCGATTCTGTGGACGCAAGAAAGAAACTCGGAAGGTAGTTTGCCTCCCAGGTGCCAAGATATCCTGCAGAGGGAGGAAGAACAGCCAGAGGTCGTGGTACATATTGGTACCAACAACATAGGTAGGAAAAGGGATAAAGGTCCTGAAAAAAGACTATAGAGAGTTAGGAAGGAAGTTGAGAAGCAGGACCTCAAAGGTAGTAATATCAGGATTACTGCCTGTACCATGTGACAGTGAGTATAGGAATAGAATGAGGTGGTTAAATGTGTGGCTGAGGGATTGGAGTAAGGGGCAGGGATTCAGATTTCTGGATCATTGGAGCCTCTTTTGGGGCAGGTATGACCTGTACAAAGAGGACGGGTTGCACTTGAATCCCAGGGGGACCAATATCCTGGCAGGGAGGTTTGCTAAGGCTGCTGGAGGGAGTTTAAACTAGAATTGTTGGGGGGTGGGATCTGAACTGGAGAGACTGGGGAAGAGGTGTTTGGCTCTCAAACAGAGAAAGCTAGTAGTAGGTATGATAGGGAGGATTGGCAGGTAATAGAGAAGGGACATGCTCAGACCGGTTTGAGATGTGTCTATTTTAACACAAGGAGTATTGTGTACAAGGTGGATGAGTTTAGAGCTTGGATAAATACTTGGAGATACGATGTGGTGGCCATTACAGAGACTTGGATGGCTCAGGGACTGGAATGGTTACTTCAAGTGCCGGGTTTTAGATGTTTCAGAAAGGACAGGGAGGGAGGCAGGCAAAAGAGGTGGGGGAGTGGCTCTGTTGATCAGAGATAGTGTCACGGCTGCAGAGAAGGTGGACGACATGGAGGGACTGTCTGTGGAGTCTCTGTGGGTGGAGGTTAGGAACAGGAAGGGGTCAATAACTTTAATGGGTGTTTATTATAGGCTGCCTAATAGTAACAGGGATATCGAGGAGCAGATAGGGAAGCAGATCCTAGAAAGGTGTGATAATAATAGAGTTGTTGTGATGGGGGATTTTAATTTCCCAAACATCGGTTGGCATTTCCATACAGTGAGGGGTGTAGATGGGGTCGAGCTTGTTAAGTGTGTTCAGGAAGGATTCTTGACACAATATGTAGATAAGCCTACAAGAGGAGAGACTGTGCTTGATTTGGTATTGGGAAATGAACCTGGTCAGGTGTCAGATCTCTCAGTGGGAGAGCATTTTGGAGATGGTGATCATAATTCTCTCCCCTTTACGATAGCATCAGAGAGAGATAGGAACAGACAGACTAGAAAGGTGTTTACTTGGAGTAAAGGGAATTATGAGGCTCTCAGGCAGGAAATTGGAAGCTTAAATTGGGAACAGATGTTCTCAGGGAAAAATACGGAAGAAATGTGGCAAATATTCAGGGGATATTTGGGTGGAGTTCTGCATAGGCACATTCCAATGAGACGGGAGTCACGAGAGGATACAGGATCCGTGGTGTACAAAGGCTATAATAAATCTAGTCAAAAGGAAAAGAAAAGCTTACAAAAGGTACAGAGAGCTAGGTAATGTTAGAGATCTGGAAGAGTATAAGGCTAACAGGAAGGAGCTTAAGAAGGAAATTAGGAGAGCCAGAAGGGGGCATGAGAAGGCCTTGGCGGGCAGGATTAAGGAAAGCCCCAAGGCATTCTACAAGTATGTGAAGAGCAAGAGGATAAGGTGTGAAAGAATAGGGCCTATCAAGTGCAGCAGTGGGAAAGTCTGTATGGATCTGAAGAAATAGCGGAGTACTTAATGAATACTTTACATCAGTATTCACCACGGAAAAAGATCTGGGTGATTGTAGTGAAGACTTGCAGCAGGCTGAAAAGCTTGTGTTACGGACTCAGTGAAAGTCCCTTTAAGATAGAGAGTGTGTGTGTATGTGTGTGTGGGGCGTGCTTACGTCAATAGAAGATAAAGGACGTAATGACGTTGTTGAAGAAGTAAGAAGAAGAAAGAGAGAGAGAGAAGGGAGAGAGACACCAGCCTGCTTGTTTTCTCTATCGATGGATGAGAAACATAACTGTGTTTGCCATAGAAATCCATGTATGGAAGTTGGAAGTAATCCGGTGGAGTTCACTTTGTTGCTGACCTGTAGAAGGAAACAGGTATTTGTGTGTGGACGACCACGGTTCGGATGCTTTTCGGGGTGAGGAAGTCACTACCGAGTAAACACTGAAGTGTCGTTTGGGTTCCATCGTGGAACATTTGGATTTCGTATGTACTCTCTCTATGTTTTTCTACATCTACATCTTATCTTCAGACAACGGTGGTTGTTGAAGAAGCCCTTGCTCATGTTTCACCTTATGGCTTGCGGAACTGAACTTTAAGAACCATTCCGGAACTGGGAGTTTTGGACTTTGTCACACACACACACGACGAGTTTAGTTTTGGGGTTAACGTTCGATGTTTAACATTCTTGAATTCTAACATACTAATATTTTTACTTTTATTTTACATATTATCATAAGTAGTGATTAATAAAATAGTTTTTAACACTAAATCATGCTCAGTGTGTTTCTTTTGTTGCTGGTTCGTGACACTTGAACATGTAGATATTAGGAAAGAGGAGGTGCTGGAGCTTTGGGAAAGCATCAAGTTGGATAAGTTTCCGGGACCAGATGAGATGTACCCCAGGCTGCTGTGGGAGGCGAGGGAAGAGATTGCGGAGCCTCTGACGATGATCTTTGCATCATCAATGGAGACGGGAGAGGTTCCGGAAGATTGGAGGGTTGAGGATGTTGTTCCCTTATTCAAGAAAGGGAGTAGAGATAGCCCAGGATATTATAGACCAGTGAGTCTCACCTCAGTGGTTGGTAAGCTGATGGAGAAGATCCTGAGAGGCAGGATTTATGAACATTTGGAGAGGCATAATATGATTAGGAATAGTCAGCATGGCTCTGTCAAGGGCAGGTCCTGCCTTACGAGCCTGATTGAATTTTTTGAGGATGTGACTGAACACATCGATGAAGGGAGAGCAGTAGATGTAATGTATATGGATTTCAGCAAGGCATTTGATAAGGTACCCCATGAAGGCTTATTGAGACAGTAAGTAGGCATGGGATCCAAGGGGACATTGCAATGTGGATCCCGAACTGGCTGGCCCACAGAAGGCAAAGAGTGGTTGTTGAAGGGTCATTTTCTAAATGGAGATCCGTGACCAGTGGTGAACCTCAGGGATCTGTTCTGGGACCCTTACTCTTTGTGATTTTTATAAACAACCTGGATGAGGAAGTGGAGGGGTGGGTTAGTAAGTTTGCGGATGACACAGAGGTTGGATGTGTTGTGGATAGTATAGAGGGCTGTCAGAGGTTACAGAGGGACATAGATAGGATGCAAAGTTGGGCTGAGAAGTGGCAGATGCAGTTCCACCCAGATAAGTGTGAAGTGGTTCATTTTGGTAGGTCAAATATGATGGCAGAACATAGTATTAATGGTAGGACTCTTGGCAGTGTGGAGGATCAGAGGGATCTTGGGGTCTGAGTCCATACGACACTCAAAGCAGCTGCACAGGTTGACTCTGTGGTTAAGAAGGCATATGGTGTATTGTCCTTCATCAATCGCGGAATTGAATTTAGGAGCCGAGAGGTATCATTGCAGCTATATAGAACCCTGGTCAGACCCCACTTGTGCTCATTTCTGGTCACCTCAATACAGGAAGGATGTGGAAGCCATAGAACAGGTGCAGAGGAGATTTACAAGGATGCTGCCTGGATTGCAGAGCATGCCTTATGAAAGTAGGTTGAGGGAACTTGGCCTTTTCTCCTTGGAGCGACGGAGGATGAGGGGGGACCTGATAGAGGTATATAAGATGATGAGAGGTATTGATGGGGTAGATAGTCAGAGGCTTTTCCCCAGGGCTGAAATGGTTGTCACAAGAAGACATAGGTTTAAGGTGCTGGAGAGTAGGTATAGATGAGATGTCCGGGGCAAGTTTTTTACTCAGAGAGTGGTAAGTGCATGGAATGGGCTGCCGGCAACGGTGGTGGAAGCGGATACGATAGGGTCTTTTAAGAGACTTTTGGATAGGTACATGGAGCTGAGAAAAATAGAGGGCTATGGGTAAGCCTAATAATTTCTAAGGTAGGGACATGTTCAGCACAGCTTTGTGGGCCGAAGGGCCTGAATGGTGCTGTAGGTTTTCTATGTTTCTAATGACTTGGATGAGGGGGTAGAAGGGTGGGTTGGCAAGTTTGCAGACGACACAAAGGTTGGTGGTGTTGTGGATAGTGTAGAGGATTGTTGAAGATTGCAGAGGGATATTGATAGGATGCAGAGCTGGACTGAGAAGTGGCAGATGGAGTTCAATCCGGAGAAGTGTGAGGTGGTACACTTTGGAAGGACTAACTCCAGGGCAGAGTACAAAGTTAATGGCAGGATTCTGGGTAGTGTGGAGGAGCAGAGGGATCTGGGGGTTCATATCCACAGATCACTGAAAGTTGCCTCGCAGGTGGATAGGGTAGTTAAGAAAGCTTATGGGATGTTAGCTTTCATAAGTTGTGGGATCAAGTTTAAGAGCCGCGAAGTAATGATGCAGCTCTACAAAACTCTGGTTAGACCACACTTAGAGTACTGTGTCCAGTTCTGGTCGCCTCATTATAGGAAGGATGTGGAAGCGTTGGAAAG
The DNA here is from genome assembly GCF_009764475.1 of Pristis pectinata. Classification (NCBI taxonomy): domain Eukaryota; kingdom Metazoa; phylum Chordata; class Chondrichthyes; order Rhinopristiformes; family Pristidae; genus Pristis; species Pristis pectinata. The sequence goes on along the minus strand of NC_067409.1, from coordinate 18,230,634 downwards.
GGTGCAGAGGAGATTTACCAGGATGCTGCCTGGATTGGAGAGTATGCATTATGAGGAAAGACTAAGGGAGCTAGGGCTTTACTCTTTGGAGAGAAGGAGGATGAGAGGAAACATGATAGAGGTGTATAAAATATTAAGAGGAATAGATAGAGTGGACAGCCAGTGCCTCTTTCCCAGGGTATCAATGCTCAATACAAGAGGGCATGGCTTTAAAGTAATGGGTGGGAAGTTCAAGGGAGATATCAGAGGAAGGTTTTTTACCCAGAGAGTGGTTGGGGCATGGAATACACTGCCGGGGGCGGTGATGGAGGCAGGTACATTGGTCAAATTCAAGAGATAGTTAGATAAGTTTATGGAGGAATTTAAAATAGAGGGATATGTGGGAGGAAGGGGTTAGATAGTCTTAGGCGAGGTTTAAAGGTTGGCACAACATTGTGGGCCGAAGGGCCTGTATTGTGCTGTTCTGTTATATGATTCTAAGTGAAAACTTTAGGCTTAAGTGCACGGTTACAGTGCATCATGGAGCAAAGGTGCCCTCTGCTGGCAGCAATGGTTATAATTAAACAGCAGTTGCAAGCGAGAGAAATCCCTTAACAAAATGTTAAGTCTGGCACTAATCTGTATAAGCTCAGAAAATGGACTTGAAAAATTGTCTTAGGTTTTAGCACAATTGTCAGGTGACATAGTTTCCATAAAGCTTTTAATATATATAAGAAAATATGAAAATTTTAGAAACAGGAGCAAGAAGACATGAAAGTCAATTCTTATGATTTACCACAATCCCACTCGACCAGTTTCTTTTGGTGCTTTCCGACAGCTTGATTCAATAGACTTATTTGGTTACCTGTTTCAAAAATTGAAGAAACTTTTTTTTTGCAAATAAGGTCCACCCATCCAAAATCCCCCTCAGGTGTCAGCTGGGTTCAACTTGTTACATTCTCATTCTGAGGTAAGTTAAAGTCAAGGTCAAAGTTGAGTTTATTGTCATATGCACAAGTACATGTGTGCACAGGTGCAATTAAAAACTTACTTGCAGCAGCATCGCAGTCAAATAGTATCAGACAAGGAACATTCACAAGAAAAACATAAATGAAATAAATTAAATACAATTAGAACAAAAAAAACAAAGTCCATTGTAGTGTAAAGTGATCAAAGTGGTCCTAGTGTTACTATACTGAGGTAGCGATTAGGGCTGTGCAGGTTGGTTCAAGAACTGAATGGTTAAAGGGAGGTAGCTGTTCTTGAACCTGGTGGTGTAGGACTTCAGGCTTCTGTACCGCCTACCTGATGGTAGCTGTGAAAAGATGGAATGGATCTAATGGTGGAGATCTTTGATAATAGATGTTACCTTCTTGAGGCAGAGCCTCTTGTAAATACTACTGATGTTGGGGAGGGATGTGCCCCTGATGTATTAGGCTGAGTCCACTATTCTCTGCAGCTTCTTACATTCCTGAGCATACAAATTGCAGTACCAGACCATGATGCAACCAGTCAGGACACTTTCAACAGTACATCTGTGGAGGTTTGTTAGAGATCATGGTAAGACGATCGTGGATGTGTGCGGCACTCCAGGACTTCAGCACATAAAAGGAGTTGATGCTCCTTCATTATTATGGGCCACAACTTGCTAGGAAGTGCTGGTAATTCCACCTGGAGCTTCTTGCACTTTCCCCTGTAGTTTTAAGGCCCCCATGTAAATGCAGAGGTCCCAGATTTACTGCCTGCTCCTCAGTGAGGTTTTGCCAACTGTGCTCTGCTGACGAAATTCTCACTGAACTATGTAGGAGAATGGGCATCAGACATTTACATTTTCTTAATTAAAAGTTTACATTTTTGTTTTTCTAAATTTTTTTTAAAAATTTATTTACAGCGTGGTAACAGGCCCTTCCGGCCCAATGAGTCTGCGCCACCCATTTTTTAAACCCAAATTAACCTACCCATATGTCTTTGGAACGTGGGAGGAAACCGGAGCTCCCGGAGGAAACCCACGCAGACACAGGAGAACATACAGACAGCGACAGGAATTGAACCCTGATCGCTGGCGCTGTAAAGTGTCTTTAAATGATGTTAATGTCTTAAAATATATCTTTGTTTTGCTGATTTTTTAAATAGTTTTTGAATACATTTGGATAATTCAGAATGTTACGGATATCTATAGACTGGTTTGACAGCCAGCAAAGCCTGGGGCCATGCACTATGGCACGAAAGCTGGCTGTCAAAATATTTTTTGCATGGGCAAGTCTTGTTCTGTCCACCACAGGACTGCATTATGTTGCACAAGGCCCTGGCACCATGCAGCGCACCATTTAGGATCAGGATAACGTTGGGCAGCAAACTGATAGAAGATGGTCCAGAAACTGTAGGCCCATACTTACCATATAGATCAGTGGTGAGTGTAGCTGGAATCAAATTGGCATCAATTTCTGATCTATTGAAAGAGTATTGTGTTATCAGAAATCCCATCATTCAGACTATTTATTTGGGTGGATGTTAATATATCTTATTGGATTGTTCATAAAAACTGCAATATTTGGTGTCCTGACCAATATTCCTCCATCAACTAATATCATGCAGGGTCACTGCTCTCATTCAAAGTGTGTCGGATCTTACTACATGTGGGGAAAGTATCTGCATAAATTAAATCTTCTTAAAGTATAACTAACTGTATGCAAAACAGTTTGGGATATTCCTGCGGGATGCAATAAAATGATATATAAATGGAAGCTTCTCTAAGATTCTGAATGCTTATCCTGTGGCCTTCATCTAAGGCACTTCTTATCAGCTTGAATTAGGTAACTCTGAAACATACTCTTTGGCAAATAACCTGCCTTCATGAGGTAAATTCTATACATTAGCCTGAACTGACCTCTGGAATCCCTCAATATTGTTTATTCCAAAGGCTGACAGAAATGTGGAGTTTATTAAGAAGCTATACAGACCTCAGGGATTGAATAATGCCATTAACTGTGATCTATTTTGAGCCTTAAATGCACTGTCAAACAGCTCTTCAATCTTAAACGTTGGTTCGCATTTGTACTTTCAATGTTCTTTATGTTATTGGCCCAGGGTTAACCTCAGATGCAACTCATCATTTGTCTTATATACTTGCATCACCATGGCAGAGAGAGAATATAGTGAAAAAATGCATTTGTGGGGAAAAATTAAGTACAATACAATTGCAACTATTATAAAATAGTGTATTCAATTCCAGAACCACAATGATCTGAGAATTAAAACACAAAGTTGTGTTCTTGTTCTACTCAGCCTGGAGGAAGGCCTCGTTAAACTTGGGAATATTTTTGTTGCTTCAATTCCACAAAAACTGTCCTTATTTGTCTGCAATATCTGCCCCTCAACTTTATCCTTAGCCCCCTTCAGCCGCACATACACTAGTTTCTGAGTTGCAGATTTTTTTTCCAAATAAACAGTGGGGCTGCACAACCATCTGAAAAGAGCTAATTAACCGTGTCCCGGTCTCAGACCAGCCAAAGCTTCTCTGCCGAAAAATCATTTACACTGCAGAACAAAAGGGTCACTCATGACAAAGCCTGGAAACACACAACCGATCGTTAAAAGGAAGGTGCTTTGGACGGACACATCAAAGATTTCAAGTTTTAGACACTCACAAACCTACCATGCATTAACATGCACAATTCAGAATCAAACAAAACCCTTATAAAAGAAAAAGCAGTTTAGAAAATTCACAAGAGGAAACAAAAGGTTACACTTTTCATGAAATTTGAACATTTAATGTTGTTTCCAGCTTTATTGTGCTTTTGAAGTGTTATGATGTAATTAACAGTCAAGTGATCTATTTCTGGACTAGTCAAGAAATACTTAAAAATCTTGACTGATTTTTTAAATTGAAGAAACCATTCCAATATGCATAAGAAGTCAAAAGCAGAATTGAAATTTTGCATTTTAGTCTTGTACTGGTGATGAGTAATAGAAGTCATTCTTCTTAAATCTTTAAAGCTATAATTTCATGCTACATTTAACTGTAATTGAATAAGACCAATGTTAGGTTACAATACAGACAGAAAATGTTATCTTTACAATAAAAAATGAATGGTACAAAATAGATTTTCATAACAAAAGCAAAACATAAATTAGAAAGCTTTTCCATAGTGGTGTTTAAGAATAATGTAGTAAAACCATAATTAAAGTGCAGTGTTGAATATCCAAGTGACCTGTAATCGGGTTGAATTTTGTTCTTTTACAGCAGTGCTTGAGCTGTTCTCAGCAGCTGCATTTGCTGAATTTTTCCAGTGAACAACACTTAAAAAACACAAAGCACTGGCAAAAGAAATTTAACAAGCTAAGAGGAGATCAGCGCTCATTTCCTAATTAACAAGGTGCAAGTGAGCATTAAAGGAATTACCACAGTGACTTACTTACTTACTAATAATACAAGGTTATTTCATTTTAGCCAATTCTGAAAAAGGATTGAATCATCTTGTCATTTTACAATCACAGATTTGTACTGGATTTTTTTTCCCAAGGATAAACTATTACAAGATTTGTAATTTCTCCTTGTACCATTGCATAACACAGCCAAAGACTTTATGACAAACTATTTGATTTAAAAAGAAAAACTTCAACTGTTGGAACTCTGAAATAGAAATAGAAAAAGTTGCAAATGCACAACATATTTATTAAGAACTAAAAAAGGTAAGTTAAAGTTTCAAGCATAACTCCTAAAAATGAATGTTGATACCAATAGCATTAATCATATGTTATGGTGTGCAGAAGTCAGTTACATGGAAGGATCTCTGCAATTGAGACTCGTCCTTCACACTATTTGTGAATCTGCTGTATTCAGATGTTTTATGGTTGGACCAATATCACTATGAAACTCCCAAAACCTAATTCCATTGTGATATTAAAACTACTCAAGGACCTGACTTGACCAAACCCAACACATGCATCTGACTTATTTGGTTGTTTGATTAGGTGTTGCACGGTGAATTCATGACCCAAGTCATAATGATCAACTTTACTGGTAAATGCAAGTGATTTCAAACAGAACTACTGGCATTTTCCCACTTAACTTGAAGTCAGAGATTTTCACACATTCATAATCAGATTACAAGATCACAAGACAAGGGAGCAGAAGTAGGCCATTCGGCCCATCGAGTCTGCTCCAAAGAAAAGGGAAAAAAGAAAAAGAAATGAGAAATTGGGGGGGGGGGGGTGGGGGGGGGGGAGGAAAAAAAAAACAACTATTCTAACCCCAATTTCTGGCCTTATCCCCATATCCCTTGATACCCCAACTATTTAGATATCTATCTCTTCCTTAAATGCCTCCAGTGATCTGGCCTCCACTGCTGTACATGGCAAGGAATTCCACAAATTCACCACCCTCTGGCTAAAGAAATTTCTCCTCATCTCTGTTTTGAAACTGTACCCTCTAATTCTAAGATTGTGCCCTCTGGTCCTGGACTCACCCACCAAGGGAAACAGCTTGACCACATCTACTCTGTCCAGTCCTTTCAACATTTTAAATGTCTCTATGAGGTCCCCTCTCATTCTTCTGTACTCCAGTGAGTACAGTCCAAGAGCCGACAAACGCTCATCATACGTGAGCCCTTTCATTCCGGGAATCATCCTCGTAAATCTCCTTTGAACCTTCTCCAACATCAGCACATCTTTCCTAAGATATAGGGCCCAAAACTGTGCACAGTATTCCAAATGAGGCCTCACTATTGCCCCGTAGAGTCCTGAACTTATACAGTTGGGATGTTGAATCTATCAGTTTGTTCTATCATTGAACTCCACATTGCCCAGCAGCAAACCTCCCTCTTATTAAGATTACCCAGCATTTAATCAATAGAAATGAGCTCTTGAAATATTATTCTAGGTTAGACCTGCCTGGGATCCCCAAATTTATTGAATTCCATAGGGATTGTCAAGCTTTGGATTTGGAAGTTCTTTTCTAATTATTTCAATTTACATCTAATTATTTATAAACATTAAAGCTATTTTTATTTAATAATTTTTATTTTAATTTATTCCCTTTTGATGTTTAGAGATAGTTTTAGTTTATCTCAGCACCTTGACAGCTGGCAAAGCTGGGAACAAGACACGGCTGGTTATGAAATCTTTCCAGAGCACCTTAATATGGTGATTTCTCCAATGCACTGCTGGAGGCCCACTGCCACTCAAGCCTTACCATTGGAGTTAAGGAAGCATCAGGCCTTTCAAATCCAGACCAGACAAGTATGGATGGTGACCATGGGTGATTTCAGGCAGCAATCTTCTGCCAGCAAAATCTGACTCACTAAGTCACACAAAAAATGGTGGAATGAAGTTCAAGCTGACTACAAGATAAAGGTTGTTACTCATGTTGGCAGAAGACAGGAGATAAATGTGTTACATGACTGCTGTTTGCTGTTTACATAAATGATTTGTTCTGTGACAGATTAAAAGATGGCATTATTAAATTCTTGCATAAATAGTAAATAGATGTCAAAATGTGTGTGTAATGGTGCATTGTGATAAGTGGAATTAAAGGCCAAATCATCCGAGCCTAGATATCTAAGGCTAGACATTCATAGGTCAATAATAGAAACACAAGGTAATAGGACTATGAAAATCCAAGCAGAGATGAATTTTGTTTCTTGAGGAATAGAATTCCAGAGTTTAAGTTTGTACAGAACCAAAGTACAGTGTATCATTGGGCTCTGCCTCTGGATTCTTTGTTAGAAAACAATGGAGAAGGTACAAAAATGATTAACATTCCAGAAATGAGAGCTTACACATGCTAGGACGGATTGAACTGATGCGGGGTTTTTTCTCCAGAAAAAAGACTGAGTGAACATACAGATGTCTTTAAAGTTATGAAAGGTTTTGGTAGAGTAACTGTAGGGTAACAAGGAGGCTTCAAGACTGAAGAGAATTGCTGAATGTAAATAGAAAGAGCCAGTTCTTTGAAAGAGCCATACAATTAGCCCCATTTCTCACGTTCCTATGCTATTTATTCAGTTTTCCTTTCAAAGGTACTGCATTGCAGACCAACACTGCTCTCTGCATCAAACATCTTACCTCTACTTTTTTCCAGTTATCTTAAATATGTGCCCTCTGATTAGTGAATTTTTAACCACCAGTAACAGTTCCTCTGTAGATACTTTACCAAAATCTTTCAAAATCTCAAAAACCTCTATTTAATCTCACCTTGACTTTGTCCATGCATAATCCCAGTTTTTCCAGCCCTCGGCATACCTTAAGTCCCAGAGATTTTGTTACCATTCTGGTAATTCTCCTCTGCACCCTATAGAAAGCTTTGTTGCCCTTCCATAAGTGCACCACCCAGGATTAGATATAATACTACAGTTTGCATTAAACCACCAAATTATAATGGTTCGGCATAATCCTCATTATCCCTTGAGGGGAAAAAGAAACCTTTAAAGAGACCACATTCATAGCCAGGCCTTTTTCAGAGCAAAAAACGAACTGTTGGAGGAAATCAGCGGGTCAGGCAGCGTTTGTGGAGAGAAATGGATAGTTGATGTTTCAGGTCAAGACCCTTCATCCAGATGAGCTCCTACAGCGGTTTATTGCTCCAGATTCCAGCATCTGCAGTCTCTTGTGTCTCCAGCTATTTCAGAAATACTTTTGTGGAAAGGAAGCATGTGACTTGCACTTGTTATCTATTATTAGTTTACTTAAGCCACATAACTTTTAGGTGCTGGCTTTTAATATCATTGTTTAGCTCCAATTGTAACAACTCCCTCAAAATCATGCTAAAAGCAGAAGCAATGCTGCTACAGTCATTAATGACCCCAAGGGTTGAGTTTTCTTGGGTCAGAAAGTAAGATGATCATTTGCTTTAAAACTGCATTACTAATGTTTTGTATCTAAGTAACACCATTAAACAATTCTGGAGTCAGCTGTGCATTGCCTTTGATTCTGTAAAAATTAAATGGATTGTAAGAATAGACTATTACAGTGTTTTAAATTACTGTGTGCTTGGAAATATACTTATTCCTCAGTTGTTCCTTGCTTGCACAACACATTCTGGCTTTGTACAAGGAAACCTATCACTGCATCCATGTCTATATACTGACAGTTGCTATGGCACTAAAGTTCTATCACAGTCAAATAATCAAGAGCAATGAAAGGAAAATGAAGATCACATAACATTGTATTTGTCAGTTCTCTAAAGTAAGTTCTCAAGCTTTAAGATTGAATCCTGGCGTTGATGAAGAAAATGCCCATGAATGGTCTCTTCTTACTGTGGATAGTGTAAATGCTCTCTAAATGGCGCAATACTTTATGTAAAAAAAAACCTAGAGGTGGTGTAAATGCTCCCACTGTCTCAGTTTTTTTTCTGCTTCACCCGGCTGATGATCCACACTGTTCTCCCTTTCCACCCTTCTCCTAACTGTACTTACCATTTACCTTAAGGCCATCAGAAACAGGAATAGGCCATTCAACCTCTCAAAATCAAACCTACCCCAACATTCAACAAGATAATGGCTGATCCAACTTTCCTCATCCACTTTCCCACCCTCTCCTCATAGCCCTTGATTTTATTCCTGTTTACAAAGGCTGTCTTAGCTTTAGGAACATCTTCAAAGATTCAGCTTCCACAGCTTTCCAGGGCAAGGAATTCCAAAGATTCACAACCCTCTGAGAAGAAATTCTTCCTCAGCTCAATCTTAAATTGATGCCTCCATACTTCAATTCCATGCTCTCTGGTCCTGGACTGTCCCATGAAGGAAAATACCCTCCCAGCATTTACCCTGACAAGTCCCTATTATTTTTCAATAAAATTGCTTCTCATTCTTCTAAACACCAGACTCAACCTGTTCAACGTCTTTTCATAAAACAATCCCTCTATATAAGGTATTATCTAATGAACCTTCTCTGCACTGCTTACAATATCTTTCCTTAAATGATGACCAATACTGTTAATAGATGTGACCTCACCAGTGCTCTCTTCTGTTATAATAAGACTTGCCCTGAAGTAAAAGCCAGCATTCCATCCACCTTCCTGATTACCTGTTGTACCTGTACATCGGACTTGTTTCATGTACGAAAACCCTCAAATCCTTTTGTGATTCAGCTTTCTGCAGTCTCTCTCCATTTAACTAATACTCTGTTTTATCATTCTTGCTTCAAAATGAACTGCTTCACATATTGCAACATTATACCCCATTGGTCACTTAATCTATCAATGTCTCTGTAAACTTTTTATATCCTCAAGCTTGCTTGTTCACATACTTCTGCATCATCTACAGTACATTCAGTTCCAGACCCAGCACTGATCCCTGTAGCACCCACAGGTTATAGGATGCCAACTTGAAAATGACCCCCTTACTCACTGCTTCCTGCTGACCCTGTATTCATATTACCTCCAACACCTTGAACTGTTATCTTGGGAAGAAAACTTCTGTGTGATACCTTGTAGATCATAGATCACCTTTTGAAAACCCAAATATACTACATCTAATGGGCTCCCCTCTATCCACCCTGGCTGAAACTTCCTCACTCTAATAGTTTGTCAGACGTGATTCTCCATTTAATGAAGTCATGCTGACATTCTTGATCAGATTACCTTCTTAAAACAGATCCTAATATTTTTTCCCCAAAAATAGATGTTATACTAACCAGGCTATTGTTACCTTCTTTTTGCTTTTGGATTAAGGGTTTCACATTGGTAGTTTTCCAATCCTCTGCTACTTCTCCAGAATTTAAGGATTTTTGTAAGATTACAAACACCAGCATTGGCAGCCATTTCTTTTGGGATGCTCAGATGCAACTCATCAGGTCCTGGGGCCTTCAGCCTTTAGCACCATTAGTTTGTCCAATATTAATTCTTTAGTAATGGTGACAGCATTTACTTCCACCCCTGTATTATTTTTTTTGGTATTAATGGGATGCTCGTAATATCTTCTTACATAAAGACAGATGCAAAATATCTCTTTAACTCCTCTGCAATTACCCTAACACTAACCTTTGCCACCTTGCCTGATTTCTCCCTAATTTTTGAAAGATCATAATATTAAAACATTGATTCTGTTTCGCTCACCTGAGATGCTGCCTGACCTTCTGAGTATTCCCAGTGTCTGTGCTTTTGTTTCAGTATCTGTAGTATTTTGTTTTTTTATTAAAACATTTTTTATTCCCCCATTCCCCATTTCTATTTCCCTCTCCTTGGAGCAGACTCGATGGGCCGAATGGCCTGCTTCTGCTCCCTTGTCTTGTGATCTTGAAAATAAATGTATATGAAATAAGCCATATAATAATAAAACTGAGGAGAAAACGAATCTCCTAATATTTTACTTTATACCCCTCTGCTATAAAAACAAAAAAATAGAAGCAAGAGTAGCCAAATGGCCATCAAGTCTTCTGCATCATTCAGTAAGATCCAAGTTGTTCCTTAATTATTACAACTCAAGAGACCATTTGGCCCATCAGCTCCACGCGAACTCCCACCAGAGCAATCCCATTAGTCTCATTCTGCCTCTCCTTAATTCCCTGCACTCCTGCTTTATTCTCTCTCATATTGATTCTATTGCCAATGCCTACATTAAGGGATGATTTTACAGTAGGCACTTGACCTACATCTTAGGGATATGGCAGGAAACCAGCAGACACCCATGTGGTCATAAGGAGAAAATCTGTAAACCCCATACAGACAGCATCTGAGGTCAGGATTTAACCTGGGTCCCTGGAGCTGTGAAGCAGCAGCACTAACTGCTGCACCATGCATTTACTTAGCTGATCTCCACAACTTTAATGTTCAAAAATCAACTTCAGCCTTGAATTTATCAATGATGGCATCCAGAGTCTTTTGAGGTGCTTTGAGGTCCTTTGCATGAAGAAACGTCTCCCATTTCAGGCCCAAGTAGCCAACTCTTTATCCTGTGACTATGGCCCCTTATTCTAGGCCCTCCAGGCAGAGGAGGCGACTTCTCAGTACCTACCCTGTCAGAGTCTTATATCAATGTATATTTCAGGGAGAATAAACATAATAAAGGTTTGCCTAAAACATGCAATTTACCTCATGTGAGTGGAACCTAGACCACTGACAGCAGTGTTTTTTGCAAGCTGAATGGAATAGTTCTGTATTTAAGCAGTTCCATTCCTCCACCCCACTATATTTGTATCAGTGCGCAGCACTTATAAAGCAAGAGCTGTTGCTCCTAATTCTTTCTATAGTGGCTGGTATACAGGTTTTGTGCATTCATAAGGTTTTAAAGGCACATCAAACAATTTAATTTTTTTCATCTCCCAATGTTGATACAGAGGAGAGAAGTAATGATTCCAAAATCAGTCTGGCATATTCAATGAGCTACAAACAATAGTATTTGCATTTGAATGAAGAAAAGCATACAAGCCAATTTGTTTTATAAGTACTTTATAGCTTTGTTTAATATTTACTATAATTAAAAAATTATAAATAACTTTTACAAAAATCTATAATAATTTTTACATTTACAAACCAACTGTGGACATGTTTACTGTTCAATATATGGAATAATTCTTTCCATGGTCTGTACACAATTCTACACAGTTTTCTGCAAAAGATAGTGCAAAGTTTCCAATTCATTGAGATGAGGTTCTGACCACTTCTTCTGTAGGTACTGCATCTCAATTGCTCCAGATTGCTTTGCCAACATGAGACCTGAAGATGCACTTGGTTTCTCTGGATCACCTAGAATGGCCATGGTTGCAATTCTGCTAAAGTGGGGAGAGGGGGTGGCAGGAGATGAGGAAGAAAATGTGAATATTTAATGGCCATGGCTAATATTAACTACAAGGATACAAGTACCATCAAAACTTACCTTAACACGGACATCAAACTATCATGGACATCTAAATATTCTGTCCAGGGTGTGGTTAATTTATTTTTCACTGTAGTATCAATTCAAATGGAAAATCTCAGACTCAGAAACATAAAAACCATGCCTTTTTCTGTTAAAGATGCTATTTGCTTTTAGAGCAAAATATAAAAGGTTAACATGAGTTTATTTGGTGCAAGGACAGCTTCATCAAGAAAATCCAGTTTCAAAGATATTAGCATATCACAGATTGAATAATGCACCACATGGCAGCATCACATTTAAACAAAGTGACTGGTATTTATAACTGTTGTAATCTTTGCTATAAACTATTATGAAAAGGAATAATCATAAACTAATTTGGCCACATTTATCAAAAATGACTGCGAGGCATGGATTTGTGGACACTGGTGAGACTGCATCTGGAAAATTCTGCAGAGTTCTGGTCTCCATGCTATAGGAAGGATGTAATTAACCTAGAGAGGGGGCAGAAAAGATTCACAAGGATGTTGCACGGACTGGAAGGCTTGAGTTATAAAGAGGGACTGCATAGACTTGGACAGTTTTCCCAGGAGTGAAGGAGGCTGAGGGTGACCTTAGAGATTTATTAAATCGTGAAGATGGATGGTCACAGTCCTTTTCCCCCAAGGTAAGGGAGTCTAAAACTAGAGGGCATGGGTTTAAGGTGAGAGGGGAAAGGTCTAAAGGGGACCTGAGAGGTAAGTTTTTCATACTGAGAGTGGTGGGTATGTGGAATGAGATGCCAGAGAAAGTGATAGAGATGGGGACAATTAGAATGTTTAAAAGACATTACACAGGTATATGGACAGGAAAGGTTCAAATGCAGGCAAATGGGACAAGTGAAGGAAGGCATCTTGGTTAGCATGGATGAATTGGCTGTTTCCATGCTGTATAACTATGACTCTAATTGGACAATATTTGCAAATGGTCAAAGTTAAGCCAAATGAATTTCAATGTAGGCAATTGCAGTCTTTTAAAATGAAATAATTATAGGGTACATATGGGACATCAACACAGGTAGATAAGGTGGCAAAGGCGGCAGACAGGATACTTACATTCTGGGCCCCGACTAAAGAATGTAAGAGCGGGGGGGGGTTATGGTACAATTTTATAATACACTGGTTAGACCACAGCTGGATTACTGTGTGTAGTTCTGGTTGCCTCACTATAGGAAGGACGTGATTACATTGTAGATGCACGGGAGATTCACAGGATATTGCCTGAGGTGGAGTGTTACACTTATGAGAAGAGACTGGAGAAACTTGGTTTGTTTTCCTTGGAGAGCAGGAGGCAGAGGGGGTACCTGATTGAGATAGACAATATTATGTGGGGCATAGATATGGTAGAAAGCAAGAAAATAGAAGTGTCTAAAACTAAAAGGCATGGTTTTAAGATAATGGGCAAAATGTTTAGATGGAATCTGAGAAAGAATTTTTTCGCTCAGAGAGTGCTTGCAATCTGAAACACACTGCCTGAATGGGTAGTGGATGCAGATACTCTCAAAACATTTTAAAAAAATCTAGATGAGCACTTGAGTTGCCAAAGCATAAAAGACTATGTACAAAGTGCTGGTAAATGGAATTAGTATGGATGGGTACTTGATGACCAGCATGGACATAATGGGCCAAAGGTCATGGTTATGCATAGAATGATTCTATCAATCTATATTAGATGAATGTTGACAATCTGGATAAAGAAAATCAATTAAAAGATACCAAACTTAACAATGATCATGCAGAGTCAATCACAAACTACAGTTGTAACAGAAAGTAGATTTGAGATTAATATAGTCACTGCACAATAACATAGCACAGGTCCGGGTTACTCAGCTCAACCAGTCACCATTGGTTCTAACATTCCACACAAACATCCTCCCACCTCTTTTACCCTGTCCTATCAGCATATACTTTCTTCCCTACTTGCTTATATGGCTTGCTCTGACTGTAGTTGTCCTTATCGTAGCAGGTTCCACATTTCCCTTGGGTAACAAAGGTTCTCCTGAATCCCAAATGACCTTATCTTATAGTAATAGCCATAGTTTTGGTCTACTTAGAAACAGAGTCATCTTCTCCAAGTCTACACAAGAGACAAGAACATAAAAAATGGAATGAGGAGTCATCCTTTGCGCCCATGAACTTGCTGTACTATTTAAAAAGATCACCGAGCACCCTGTGCATCAAGTTCACCTTCCTACTTATTCCCCATAAACCAATTCCCTTAGTATTCAAAAAATCTGAGTATTATCCTTGAACATAGTCAATATCCACAACTTTCTGAGGTAAAGAATTCCAAAGATTTGATCTCGAGGAATTGCTCCGTTCTGGTTCATCGGTTAATTACCACCAATACTCCCTCTCCTTTCTCTTTCTTTTTCAATCTTTTTATTAGTTTTCAAATTAATACAGATTGATAAATAGCATCAATATTTATACATGTAATACAAAGAGATCAGGATAACAATCATAGCATAGATAATCATAAAGAACAATAAAATATAAAAAAAATCTGTAGATCCAACGATCTCTTAGTAAATGAATATAATATAAAAGAAAGGAAAGAAAACCCTCTCCTCTCTCAACAGCACTTTCCTGAGCAACTACAATATGTGCAGCACTGGCATCACAGGTAGATAGGGTGAAGGTGGGCTCTTGGCATGCTGGCCTTCATCGGTCAGGGCACTGAATATAGAAGTTGGGATGTTATGTTGCAGTTATACAAGACGTTGGTGAGGCCATATTTGGAATATTGTGTTCAGGTTTGGTCAGCCAGCTATGGGAAAGATGCCATTAAGCTGGAAAGAGTGCAGAGGATATTTATGAGAATGTTGCCAGAACTCAACAGACTGAGTTATGGAGAGAGGTTGAGCAGGTTGGGACTTTTTTTTAAATTGTAGTGTAGAAGAATGAGGGGTGATCTTATAGAGATGTATAAAATTATGAGGCGCATAGATAAGGTGAATGTGCACAGTTTTTTTTTCCCCAAGGGTTGGGGAATCAAGGACTAGGGGACACAGGTTTAAGGTGAGACGGGAGAGATTTAATAGGAACCTGAGGGGCAACTTTTTCACCCACAGAATGGGCTGCCAGGGGAAGTGGTTGAGGCAGATACATTATTAACATTTAAAGTGTACTCGGACAGGTACATGGATAGGAAATTCTTAGAGGGATATGGGTTAAACACAGCAAATGTGACTAGCTTCGATGGGAATCTTGGTCAGCATGGACCAGTTGGGCTGAAGGGCCTGTTTCTGTGCTGAATGACTATGACCTATCCTATACTTCCCAATACCAGGGCCTCTCCAGGTGAAGTAGCATTCTACCTGAAATAGAAACAGAAAATGCTGGAAACACTGTCAGGTCAGGTGCAACTGTGGAATGTATTTTCTGTTTTCACTTTAGCATTTTATTTGTTGTCTGTAATGCAGGGAGATAAATGCGGATTGGTTCTTCCTCTTGCAAAACACTTTCATGGACTTCACCCTCATGTGTGGCCCCAAGCTTCCAGTTACCTATCAACAAATCTATGCCAGTTCTCAGAACAATCCTATCAGTCTCACCCCCACACCCCACTTATTCATCAGTTACCTATTCTCTTTCACTTGCCCATCAACTCCTCCCTGGTTCTCCTGCTGTCTACCTACACCAAGGGCAATTTACAGCAGCCAATTAACCTGCCAGCATGGGATATGGGGCCTTGGGAAACTACATGATCATAGGGAGAGCATGCAAATTCCACAACAGGCATCAGCCATAGTTAGGATCGAACCTGGGTCACTGGAGCTGTAAGGCACCATCACTTCTATCATTTCCCTTCTTGTTTTCCATTCTATTGCTGACATCTTTTGTCTTCTCCCTCCCTTCCTTTTTCCCTGTGTTTTACATATTTTACCTTAAACTTGTTCTGATGGAAGGTTGTTGGCTTGAAACATTAACTTTATTTCTCTGTGCAAATATGCTGCCTGGCATGCTGAGTTCTTTCATGATTTTTGTTTTTAGTTCAGATTTCCAGCAAGCTTCTTTTTATTTGGTCTTAGGGAATTCTTTTCTATGAAACCATCATCTTTTCATGATATCATCAGGGCTTGCAGAATATAAGGTTTGAGGAGGGCCAATCTGCAGCAGATTTATTACCTTTTGAGGTTTTCTCCAAAGAAAGTTTTGCCAACTGCATTCGATCTCCTTAGAAAAGATTAGGAAAGGTTTGTAGATTTTAGGGAAATCAAGAGCTATGACAACCAGGCAGGAAAGCAAAGTTCAAGCCAATGACCAAATCAACCATGATCTTACTGAAAAGCAAGACAGATTCGAGGGAATTGTTTGGACTATTCCTACACATATTTTTAACGTTCTTATGCAATAATATAAATATTTACTGTGCAATAGCTACTAGAAAAACATAGCAATAGCTTCTCCTTTACTGAAATCATTCTACTCACCTATCATTCTGAAGACTCTCCTCTGCGACTGGCTTAGAAACATCTTGCAACAAATCCCACACATAAACGTGAGATGCTGTGTCAAGGACAAAAAACATGCCAGGTCGTGTTAAAGCCCACAGCAAGTTCTGGATTGGATTGCCCTGAGTACTTTCATTCCACTGCAAAATGGGGCGTTCTTTTGTCACGGAGTGCAGTCTAATCGTTCCATCTGAACACCCAACCTGCAAGATAACATGACAAACAGCCTTTTAAACAACTCAGTGAATAGAAATCTACATTATTCTTATTCTGTCACTTAGTGGTGGTTACACTTTCTGACACATGACTCCCTTCGTTTCAATGACTTTAAGGGTCAGACATCACTGAGCATTTTGTCGGTGATTCTAGTCAAAATCATCAGTACACAATGTTCATTAGGTTCTGAGTGTCAGAGATATTTAACAACCATTAAAATCAACTATAGCTTTCACAGCTTGCAAAGATCTACACTTGGTTTGAAGGCAAAAGAGACTGCAGATGCTGTAATTTAGAATAAAAAACAGAACGCTGCAAGAACTCAGGATGCCAAGCAGCATTTTTGGAGGCATAAGGTGCAAGTCGATATTTCAGGTTGAGACCACGTGTATGCAGATGGGTTGAGACTGCATCAAGACTGAGAGTGAAGAGGAAAGGTTGACAACATATAGCAGTATGAAGGGGTTGGGATAGAGGCTGGTAGGTGACAGGTGGAACCAGATGGGGAGGGGATGTTGGATAGATGGAACAAGGCGGAGAGAGGGGGCAAGAAGAGATGAACAAAGGGAGAAGTAAGGGGATCAGCAAGTGTATATGGGTGTGGGTTACCTGAAACTGGAAAATTCTATGAGATGTTTTTCCTCCAATTTACGTTTGGCCTCTCTGTAGCAATGGAGAAGACCAAGGACAGACAGGTTAGTGTGGGAGTGGAAAGGAGAGTTACAATGACGTGCAACCAGAAGCTCAAGATGGCCACTGCAGAGTACAGGTTCTCTGCAAAACAGTCACCTTGTATATGCCTGGTTTCACCAATGTGGAGGAGGACACATTGTGAATACCAGAAGGTGTAGATGAACCTCTGTCTCCCTGCAAACCATTCTCTTCATGACTTTCTGGTCCGCTCATCCCTCCCCACCCCTGACACTTTCCTGGAACTGAAGGTGTAATAACTGTCTCTTCACCTCCTCTCTCATCATCATCCAGGGACCTAAACACCCCTTCCAGGTAAGGCAGAGGCTCCAGTTTCATGTCACCCATACCCCCAGTGTTCTACACACACACACACACACACACACACACACACACACACATTTTCTTCTTCCTTTGTTGACCTCTTCCTTTCCCCTCCCTCTGCCTGGTTCCATCTGTCCATCATCCTCTCCCTATCTGGCTCCACCTATCACCTCTCAGCCTCTATTCTACCACCACCACCCCTCCCCCTCATATTACTATATACTAGTAATCTTTCTTCTTGGAACACAGGAACAGGCCATTTGGCCCACCATGTCAGTGCTGACCATGATGCTAATTTAAACTAATCCCATCTGCCTGCACATGTTCTATATCTCTCCATTCTCTGTCTGTTCATGTGTTTTTCTAAATGCCTCTTAAACATTGCTATTGTATGTGCTTCCACACCTCCCCTGGAAGCATGTTTCAGGCACTTACCACTGCCTGTATAAAAAAAATTCGCTTGTAAATCTCCATTAAGCTCTCCCCCTCTCACCTTACAGATATTTCCACCCTGAGAAAAAGACTATCCACCGCTTCACCCTCTGCCAACTGTCCCTTTCCTGTCAGTCCTGATGCAGGGTCTCAACCCAAAATGTTAAATGACACCTTTTGCCTCTGCAAATGCTGCTTGATCTGCTGAATTCTTTCTACTCTTAGCTAGTCTGTCGGGGGAACCGAGGGGTGCATCCTCTACACTACTTTGCCCACATCTTAGTTGTCACTTGGATGGTACTACTCAATTTGAGGGAGTAGTACCATCCAGATACTACTGGTAAGTTAGTTAGGCCCTTTGCATCCAGGCTAGGCAGGGACTGTGGGCCATCATTTCTGACATTGAGCTCAGTCCAATGTGATTCGGCTTAATGTCTGTCCAACTATTTAGTAATTTTTGATCTCTGCATTTCCAAATCCACTACAATTTTTTTTAATGTTATTTTACTGTCATTCTCCAAATTGAAAAAAATATGCAGCATTACGGTATTTCCAACAAAAGAATGACATTCATCTGTCATCAACTGGGGAAATTCAGTCTTTCTTTTGCCTACTGTATTGAATGGGTCTATTATTATATACCAATAATAGTAGATGGGTCACAATATCTCATTACAAATTGCACTAAAACTACTATATCAACTCCTACCAGAGAGAGCCCCATGATAAAAATGCCCAGATTTATCTGCGTCTGAAACTTGCAACTAAATCTCTGATAGGAGTGTATTAATGATTAATGCAAGCAACACTAGAATTACAAAAGGATATCCTGTGAACCAAGTTTCTATTCAGCAAATGTGAGATCATCCCTCCAGTCCATGGTAATGAATAGGAGGAGTACTGCTTATTTCTAACAGAAATCTTTTAATGGAATTCAGAATGGAAAGTACAATCTTTCTTGCCAGGCACCAATTAGAGACTGTGAGCAACTGAGATCAGAATGTTACAACTGAGAAGTAAGAAAGAGGGAAAAAACAAATCAAAGTTCCCATTCCTAATCACGTTCCCTACTAGAACTACAGCCATGGAAATCGAGTAATGTCGAAATTAGACACCTGTATGACACTATTAATAGTAAAAGGCTACTAGCACTGTGTTAGCTCACACATAAAGAACAATGAAGTACCACATGCCAACAAAAAGACAATGCTATAAGAAAGGGAAGGAACCCAATAGGAGAGGAGGGAAATGAAAACAAGGGAAAAAATCCTTGTTGTCTGTAAAGTTAAAGACAAATAATGCATTTGATAAAATCAAACCATGACTGATGGTATTCTTACCAAGAACATTGTTTTTCCAAAATGACAGAAGTCAATACAAGTGACTTGAACAGGTCCAGCACCACTTGTCTGAGGTTTGTACAGTCTAGGAGCTGCTTGCAAGCCATGACGTGTACCACGGCTGACAAGACCCTGTTAAGAAAGTAGAAATTATTACATCAACTATGTTATAATTAGCACTGATCTGAGATTTATTAATGCATTTTATATGGTAGAACAAAATGTCCCTTTCCAGGGAGTGCCAGATTCTATTACTGCCAAACCAAAACTGCCATTTACCAGGAGAAAAGGTCAGGAAAGGGATCCGAGTTAGAGTGGAACAAGGAGTGCATTACACATCCTACAAAAAGGAAGACATAGCTATGATTTGTGTGGGATCTACAGCAATGCTGCTCATTGACATGATTGAAATCAGGAACATGTAATTTCACTCAACTTCACCCAAAGGTCCGTAGTAGTTCAGGAAGGCTGCTCAACATTACTTTCTGAAGTGCAATTATGGGCAGGGATTAAAGACAGGCCTCTTGGTTGAAACAGGGCATGGGTGAAGAAAATGTGTTTCTGAGGACAGCATAAAGAAAATTGGGCGAGAGACAAAATTGAGAGGAGAAATGAAGTTGGAAGCAGAAGGGTAAGATTACTGAGGGGTGGCATCCAATCATCAAAGTTTGTGATCCTTGTCACCTTTTAAAGTACTGGATTTGGCAAAAGATGCAACAGGATGGCAGATTAAGGCATTTATGAAATAATTGGTGCTATTGAGGAATAAGAACAAAACCACATAATATCACAGAGATCACTGTGGATTTTAAACAGCAAATGTGAAATCTAAACTAAACCCCATGTGGCAGAGACAGATGCTGAGAAAGAGATATGTTTCAGAAGGAGAATTAGCAAATAAATGATCAAACACAATACAACAAATCATCAAGTTCATGTTTCCCTAATCGATGATTATCAAAATTTATTCTTTTCCATTTTTCTATATACCCAGATTGGGAGTGTGAGTTTTCATCGAAAAGACCTATATTTTAATCCCCATCTCTAATTGCTCTTGAGGTGGTGAACCACTACAGTCCTTCTGGTGAAAGTGCTCCCCTAGTATTATTGGGCAGAGAGTTTCAGGATTTGTCCAGTGACAATAACTGAACAGCAACAATGAACATGCTTTCAGACCATGGGGTTGGAAACTGATATTAAAGAAGCCTTGGAGAGTTACCACAGTACCTTACATGCACGGCAGCACGGTGCAGTGGTGGTGCAGGATGTGAATGTTTAGTCATACATGAAGAATAATATAACATGGGAACAGGTCCTTTGGCCCACTGTATCCACAACTAACCACCAAGCACTCATCTACACTCATCTAGTTTTTCCTCTCACATCCCCATCAACTCCCACCAATTCTACAACCACCCATCTGCACTGAGGGAAATTTATGGTAGAAAATTACCCTACTAACTAGAATGTATGCGGCATGTGGGAGGAAACTGGAGTAGCTGGGTTAAACCCATGAGGTCACAGTAAGAACATGTAAACTCTGTAAAGAGCAGCCAAGATCAGGATCAAACCCAAGTCTCTGGAGCAGTGAAGCAGCAGTTCTACCAGCTGCACTACTGTGCCACCCTATGATGGTAAATGGTGGGTTATCACGCATGCTGCTCTGTTCAGCTTCAAGTGTTGGAAATACACACACCCAGGCAAGTGGAAAGGCTTTGGGGAGACGGAAGATGAGTCATTTGCTGTATGACACCCATCTTTTCCTCTTTTAGGCACAGCATTTATGTGGCTCTTTCAGTTGGAGTTTTTAGCCAATGCCCAGGATAATGAGCAATTCAGTGAAAAAGCAAGGTCATTAAATGACAGTTTGTGGTAGTTAGATTCATCCAGTTTAAAATGGTCATTGCCTGGCTGTTGGGCAGCATGAATGGTTACGTGCCACTTTTCAGCCCAAGCCTGAATCATGTCCATGTCTTCCTGCATGCAGCCATTAACTGCTGCATTATCTGAGGAGTAATCATCAGTGGATGTTTAACATTTCTGATATTTTTATGGAGGGGTGCTGAAGGATTTGGGCCTGGGACATCATCCTCAAGAACTTCTGCAGTTGACGTCATGCAGCTCCAATTATCGGCCTCCAACAATCAAAACTATCTTCCTTTGTAATAGATCTGATTGCAACTATTGGAGACTTCTACCCTGAATTTCCATTGATTTCAGTTTCATTAGGGTTTCTTACTGCCATAGTGTCAAACCCAGCTACTCTTATCTCACTTCTGAAGAAAGCTCTTTGTCCATGTTGGAGCAGGGTTGTAATGAAATCAGGGAACATGTATCCAAACCAAGCATCAATGAATAGGTTATTGACAAGAAAGCTCTGTTTTCAGCATAGTTAATAATACCTTCAAACACTTTCCTTATCATTGAGTAGACTGATAGGCTGGAAATTAACCAGATTAAACTTGTTCTAATTTTTGGGAACAGAATGTATCTGAATAACTAAATGTTAACATAGTAGCTTGCACTGTTTGCCTATACAGCTAGTTCTGGAGCAGAAGTCTCTAACAATACAGGCAGAGTGTTCCTTAGGCCCGTAGCCTTAGTGTCAATGCTCTCACT
The DNA here is from genome assembly GCF_009764475.1 of Pristis pectinata. Taxonomy (NCBI): domain Eukaryota; kingdom Metazoa; phylum Chordata; class Chondrichthyes; order Rhinopristiformes; family Pristidae; genus Pristis; species Pristis pectinata. The sequence continues at coordinate 18,208,747 of NC_067409.1, read as the reverse complement.
CTCAATTCCTTCTTTACAAGGAATGGAATGAGTCAGTCGTCTAATGGCTGCAATCTGTGATGGTAAGGACGTTAGGAGGAGGCCAAAATGGATTATCCATTTGGCATTTGAACTGAAGATGGCTGCAAACACTCCAGCCTCATTTTGGGCACTTGCACTGACTTCTGCCTTGACTGAGAAAGTGAACATTTCCTGTACCCTCCTCCCATTAATTGTTTAGACAGTCACCAACATTCATGACAGAGTGAGGTAGGACGACAGAACTTTGAAGTAAAATTGATGCGAAATCTTTTTCTCCCTTCACAGATGCTGCAGCCTGTTGTGTATTTCCAGCATTTTCTTTTATTAGCATGCTGCTTCTAGTTTATAGTTCAAGCTTATAGTTCTGTACAGTAGCTTAATCAGGTCGCCAGATTTTAATCTGTTCTATCTTATTTTTAACATGAAGCCAACCAAATGGAGCATGATGACTATACCTGTGTTTCCATAAGATTTCATTTGTTTCCAAACAATACTCACAATATCTGTTCCAATAAAGAAATGATTAGGATCTGATGGCAGAAACTTGATACTCAGTGTCCGAGGACGTCCCAGTTGCAAGAGGTTTCTTGGGAAAAAGCTGACAACCCCAACAGAAAAATAGCAACATTAGTAAAATGGATATGTGGAAATCACGCTATATGTGAAAAAACAAAAACATTACATATCAACATCTTGAAGGACCTATCCTGGGCCCAGCACATTGATGCAACCATGAAGAGGGCACACCAGTGCCTTTACTTTCTTAGAAGCTTAAGGAAATTCAGCATGTCATCAAAGATTCTGACAAACTTCTACAGGGGTACAGTGGAAATTATACACAGCAGGTATGGAAACTCCAATGCGCAGGAACGGAAGAGGCCGCAGAGAGTAGTGAATTCAGTCAGTTCCATGATGGGGATAGCTCTCCCCACCATCCAGGACATCTACAAGAGGCAATGTCTCAGGAAGGCGGCACCCATCATCAGGGTCCGCCATCATACAGGCCATGTCCTTTTCTCGATGCTACCATCAGGCAGGAGGTGCAGGAGCCTGAAGACTCACACCTCAAGGTTCAACAATAGCTTCTTCCTCACTGCAATCATGTTCTTGAATGACCTGAAAAACCCTAACACTACCTTGGACGAGATTTCTTTTCCTCTCTCTCGTTCTTGCACTAATGTCATGTTTATTTTGTTGTTTATTTTTGTGCATGTGTAAGTTATGTATAATTTATGTTAATTTAAATTTGTCATGTACTGTGCTGCTGCTGCAAAAAGCTAATTTTCATGGCATTTATACCCTGTACGTGTATGCCTATGACAACAATAAACTTGAACTTGATTTTGTGTAAATTAGGTTCCTTATTTACTAAATGGTACAAAAGCACACAAAAAGGATGTCATCAGAATGCCAGTATATGAAATCAATCAACCACACGATCCAAATCCAAGGAACTAAAAGCATGTAGGTACTGTATGTAGCCATTTTTAAATCAATGCACTTGAGCCTCAAACTCTCAACAGTCATTCAAAAAGTGTCAATCCTTCTCTTGCATAATTTGTTGAAATGATCTGGTTCTTTTTTTAATCTAAGTAAATGAAATTAACTTATTTTGTCTACATTGCACATTAAAATGGGAAGTAAATAATCAATCAAAATGGCTACAGGATAGTAGATCCCAATGTAGTTTAGAAAAACTGTAAAAACAGAACTATGAATGATAAGCAAGTGGCTTTCAATAGATAATAAGAATTCAGCAGATAAGAGGACACATTAAGCAGATGAAAAATCACAATGAGATACATTAACAAAATGCTGCGAACAGCGAAAGATTGTTCAGCTGTATATGTAGTAAGCACATGGTGAAATGAAGTATTGGTTGAATTAAACATTATTTCAAGAAGACAATGCCAGAGAATAATTAATTACTGAGTAATTATTTTCCATCTGTCTTTACTCAGCAAAGTAAAAATTGCTTTAGGAATGACCCAGGAAATGATGGCAAAAAGGTTCTATGTTCTTAAATAAAGTCAGCTAATTTAGACAATTTTCAAAAAAGGCATAGAATCTATAAACAGTACAACTTCAAGTAAAGGGCAATAGCAATTTACACCATAGAAAGAGTAATTTGGTTCATCAAGTCTTTGCCAGCTCTTTAATAGAATAATATGGACTACAAATAGTCCAAGTAAAGTTACATCAGCCCAATTTAGTATTCCCTATTATGGCTGAATTATAAAAATAAAAACAGTATTTTATCTAAATGGTTGAGAGACTACAGAGATGCAGAAGTATCAAGGTGTCCTAGTGCATGATTTGGAGAAGGCTAGTAGCAGGTACAACAAGTGGTTAGGAAAGCTCACAGAATGTCATCATTTATTGCCAGGGAAACTAAATACAAAAGTAGGAGAGTTGTGCTTTACCTATATAGGGCATTGATGAGACCTCATTTAGAACATTATGTACAGCATTGGTCTCCTTATTTAAGGAAGGATCTCAATTCAGTAGAGGCAGTTTAGAGAGTTTACTCAATTAATACCTGGAATGGGCTGGTTGCCTTGTGAAAACAGGTTGGACAGGCTAAACTTCTGCTTAAATTTGGAAGAGTGAGAGAAACCTTAAATGAAACATATAAAATCCTTAGGGGTCTTGACAGGATAAGTACGGAAAGGATGCTTCATTTTGTGGGAGATTTTTTTGTTCTCAAAAGGTCATGAGCCTTTAGAGCTCTCTTCCTCTGAAGGCAATGGAAGCAATTGACAGAACTGAGGTTACAGTAAGATCAGCCATGACCTTATTAAATGGCAGAGCAAGCTCGAGGAGCAAGGTGGCCTATTCCTGCTTCTAATGTATGCATGAATTGTTTTTCCATCTAGCCTGTTTTAAATAGAAGTGATGTTACCACCAGACACATCTTCCCCTTCCCTCTCCTTTCAGCATTCCGAAAGGACCATTCCCTGAGGAATGCTCTTGTTCATTTTTCCAACTCCATCAATCCCTTTCTCATGGCACTTTCCCATGCAACCTTAGATATTCAAGACCTACCCTTTTACCTCCTTTCTTCCCTGCTGGCCAGGGACCCAAACATTCTTTTCACATCTTTTACTTGCATTTCTTCCATTTTAGTACACAGGTACCTCAATTAGCACTCCGGAAACATTTCCAGGAAATAGAGGACAAATGGAATCAGTACTAAAAGGGGCCATTATAGCATAGAGAGCGAGAAAAAGAGAGAGCGAGAAAAAGAGAGTTATGCCATGAACCTGGTGCGAACCCCTGCTGTTCCCCCACTCCCATGGTAAAAAGATCAATAGTGGTCGCCGGCTCTTGAGCTTGTTACCATAGAGAAATATCTGGTGAGGGAGAGCTGTTCACATAAAACAAAAATAGGGAGAGACAATGTCTTTCATCAGGTACAACAGGAGGTGATGAGAGAGACTGCAGGATCCATGCAGCCTGTCAATGCATTAAGCAGGTTCTGCCAGTCTCCAGCATCATCCCACATTTACCATGCTGGCCACAGTGCAGCTTTGAGCAGTCACACTGCTTGCTCCAGTCCACCCAATACCAACCCTCACAAGCAGCCTCTGCAAACAGAGCTGTAGGTGATTCACTGTTCAAAAGCAGGAACAATCAGGGTCCTGGCACCCAGGCTCCCAGCACAGCAGTGCGCAGCAACAAGGAGGATAAGGGGTCACACTAGGTTCCCAGCATAGCAGCACGCAACCTGGACATGTCTTTTCTTAAAGAACAGGAGTTTACATACCTATGACTGTTCAGAGTGAATGAAGAAATGCTATAATGATTCAGCACTCTGCATGGTCATGTTACACTGAGTAATAGTCTATATTGCTTTGGGCGCTCACATATTGGTCTTCTCTACATTGGCGAAACCAAATGCAGACTGGGTGACTGGTTTGCAGAACACCTCCTTTCAATTCGCAAGAAGACTGTAAGTAGAAGGAACAGGAGTCGGCCATTCAGCCCCTCAATCTAGTCCACTATTCAATAGAATCAAAGTGATTCTGACTTTCGTCATCCAGTTTTCAGACCTTTCCCTATGATCCTTGATTCCCTAACTGATTGGAAATCTATTTAAGCCTTAAATATACTCAAGGACTCTGCCTCCACAGCTCTCTGTGCAAGGAGTTCCAAAGACTCACAACAGTGAAAGAAATTCTTCTTCATCTCAGTCTTAAATGTGTGCCCCATATTCTTAGACCATGCCATCTGGTTCTGGATTCTCCCATGACAGGAAGCCTCCTATCAACATTTACCCTATGTAGCCCTCTTAGAATCATATATATTTCAATGAGATAACCTCTCATTCTTCTAAACTCTAATGAGCAGATCCCAACCTATTTAACCTTCCTTCCTCGGACAACCACACCATACCCAGATTATCTTACTGAACATTCTCTGAACTGTGTCCAACGGAATAATATCGTTCTTTAAATAGGAAAAAAATTATTCACTCAAGATGTGATCTCACTCGTGCCTTGTAAAGTAGCAGCAAGACCTAACCTATCAATATCCCTTTGTAAACTGTTTGCATCCTCCTCGTAGTTTGCCTTTCCATCTATTTTTCATGTCATTTACAAATTTGGCGACTGTACATTCATTTCCTTCCTCCAAGTCATTAATATGACCCTCAACTTTTCACTTTAATACTCCATTGCACGTTCCCTCTGACCATCCAGTAATTAATCTCTTACACTAGTCCAATGAAGCTCAATGTGAACTCGAACAGCACCTTGTCTTAGTGCTTTCAGAAGTCAACGGTCAATTCAACAAGTCCATCAAATTATTCATACCAGACTTGTATCCTGTATTTCCATAATTCAGTTTCTTCCTCCCACTTCTAGTCATTTCATATTTTGTTCAGCTCCCCCTATTTACTCCATCGCAGGGAGACTTCTCCTTTTTCATTTGCCTTTATGACATTCTTATAGCCAGCAATATCACTAATTGTGTTATTCAATCTCTGCTGGTCTACATTCTGTCACAGATCTTTCCTTTTGTTCTCTTTTCCTGTCTCCACTTTCTCTGCAATTTAAAACTTGTTTCATTTCCAACATTTCTCAGTGATAATGAAAGATCATCAACCTGAAATATTTGCAACTCGCTGGTCCACTCTTCTGTCTTCATCAACCGCTCCCATGCAACTGCTGGAAATGCAACACCTGTCCTTTTACCTTTTCCTTTCCCACTAGCCAGGGACGCAAAGGGTTCTCCAGGTGGTGCAACAAACCATTTGTACTTCTTCCAATCTAGTCTATTGCATTTGGTATTCACAATGTGAGTTCTTCTACATTGGAGAAACTAATCCGTGTATTGGGTGATTGTGGAGCACTTGCCTTCAGTCTGCAAGGAAAACTCAGATTCAAGTTGCCATCAGAACTGGCCAGTCCATCTGTAATATTGGCTCAGTTTTTCTTTCTCCATTAACACAGCTTGATTTGCTGGGCATGTCTTACATTTCTGCATTTTGTACTTTGTAGCTCCTTCAGCCCATATTTCATAGCTTTTATGTGTCTTTGTTCAGGTTTTTTCTCTTTCTGTCTCCATTAACCCATCAATCGATGACCCCATTTATAACTTATCCCCACGACAACCTTGGCTTCACCTTAGAGATATTCCCTTTGTCCCTACCCCATCCTCTCTGTAACTTTAAGCCAAATCATTTTCATTCCCCCCCACCCCCGGTTCTAATGAAAGCTCTTCAATCTAATGCTTGATCTAATAGTTCTCTTTCCACAGATGTTGCCTGATCTTCTCAGTGTCTAGATTTTACTGTTTTTATTTCAGATTTTCAGCATACAGTTCTTTTTAAATTTTCAACCTGAACCCTTTCGTCTGTTTCATGTTCCACAGATGCTGCCTGACCTGCTGAGCATTTCCTTTTACTTCTGATCTCTTCAGTACTTCTTTTTGTATCATCATTTAAGTAACCATCAAGAACACAAAAATATTAGAAATAGAAGCAAGAGACCTAATGCAGGGTTTCAATCCAAAATGTCAAAAATGTTTTCCCCCAACCCCTCCCCCCACCCCAACACAGATTTTGCTCGACCCACTGAATTCCTCCAGCAGATTGTTTGTTGCTCCAGATTCCAGCATCTGCAGTCTCTTGTGTCTGCCATACAGTCTTACCTGATTGTGTCAATAGCAGAGCTGTGGATCAACTTCATCTTCCCACCAGGGATGAGTCCTGAAAATATAGAAAAGATGAATTTAACACACCCAATCATTTATAGATGTATTAACACGACCAAGCCAAAACCATCCACAAGTCTAGGATTTTCCATGAGAGCTCTTTTTCACCATCAAATATTTCTTTAAATTCTTCTCTTTGACTCCTCTGCCCTAATTGAAGAGGGAATCATTTGTAATCTTCCATTTTCCCTTTCTCCCACCTACTTATCGCTTAACTCTTGCCAGCAGTATCAGTCTAAAGGTTACCGTTGCAAGATGCAGAGATCTAGATGACCCAAAGTTTCATTTAGCTTATTATCAGTAAAAATGAAGCCATCTTTTTGCTTTAAAATTGTACTTAGATCCTCTTGTCCTAAATTCAGCTGAACATGTGGAGACTATCTTTGACTGCATTATCTTATATGTTTCACCCTCCCTAAATGCAAATGACTGCCTAGATTGAACCAAAGATTCTCATCCTTTATATTAAGTTCTTCCATGACCTCACCTTACTATCTTATAGTCCAGATTTTACTCTTTTTATTTCAGATTTCCACCATCTGCAGACTTTTTAAAAATTTTCAACCTGAACCCATTAGTCTGTTCCCCACTCCACAGATGCTGCCTAACCTGCTATTTCCAGCATTTTCTGTTTTTACTTCAGTTAACTTCTGGGGTACTTCTTTATTCTTCACTTCTCCAACTACAGATTCCTTTACTCCACTATTCTAGTCAATGTTCTACTGCCTTTTTAGTTCCAACACCAAGGCATCTTTCTCCCTTTTTTTCAAAATCTTCAATTCCCTTTTTTGTACAATCTTTGTTTCGCTCCCCACATCCTGATTTTTCATTTTTGCTCTCTCACTCAGCAATTCATGTCCTTAAGACAAGAATGAACGTATTTAAAACACATGTTAAAGAATGCCCCAAACCACTTTACAGCCAATTACTTAATGTCAAAGCTTTTTTATCCCCCAAATACACAGCAACCAATTTCTAATAAGCAAGGTCCCACAAAGACATGACAATTTAATCTTTTTTTGATTGTGTTACTTCAAGGATAAATGTTGGCCTTGGATATGGAATAACTGCCCTGCTCTTTTTGGAATGGTGTAAGTGATTTTTTTTTAGGCCCCATTCGCGGCAGATGGAGTCACATATGTAAAAGATTGGGTTCTCCTTCAGCAGGGCAAACCTAGATTTTGTGCTCATGTTTTAAGGTTGGTCTTGAACCCAAGACTTTCTAACTCAAAGGACGAGAATTCTATCAACTCAAAAAGGTGGTACTTCAATCTAGTTTTCTGTTCAATTAGTTTTCCTACCGCATTATATTTCATACATACCTAAGTCAGTCAGAGAGCCAGCAAGGTCTGCCTTTTGGAGTTCAACCACAACCTGAAAGAAAGCATCTGCATTTACATAGCACATTTCAATTCCTCAACAGCAAAACCTTGCACTTATACAGCACCCTAATATAAATAAAGTACTTCACAGGAATATTATCAAACCAAATTTGGCACAAACTGCATAAGGAGATACAAGATCATACACAAAAGCTCAGTGGCAGGATGGGCTGTATGCATGCAAAAAGGTTTCAGGGGATATACAAGCTAAATGAACAGGCAAGGACATGATAGATGAAATGTAATAAATATAATAAAAAACAAATGTGAAGTCATCCACTTTGGCAGAAAAACTAGAAGTTAGTGGTGTTATTTTTTTTAAGTGTTGAAATATTGAAAGATGTTGGTCTTCAGAGGTAACTGGCTGTCTTTGTACACAAATCACTGTAAGTAAATGTGCAGGTAGAGCAAGCAATTAGGAAGGCAAGTTTGGCTTTGTTGCAAGAAAATTGCAAGTATTGAGACCTTTTGTTCCTATTATGAAGTGGCCTACTGAATCCTCATATGGAAAAGGGGGAGTGCAGTGAAGGTTAAGGGATGGCAAGTTTGTCCTATACACTGTAGATTTTAAAAGAATGAGAGGTGATTTCATTGCAACATCTAAAATTCTTACTTGGCTTGACAAGGTAAATGCAAAGCTGTTGTTTCCACTAATTAGGGTGTCCAGAACCAAGTATTACAACTTCAAAATAAGGGTTCAGCCATTCAGGACAGAGATGAGAGGAAATTTCTTCACTCAGGGGCTGGTGGATCTTTGGAATTCTCTGCCCAAGAGGGCTAGAGAAGCTCAGTCACTGAACATATTCAACAAAGAGATTAATAGATTTTTAGATACTCAGGGAATCAAGGGATATGAGCAGGAAAGTGGTGACCAAGGTCAGTCATGATCTTATTCATGGAGCTGCATGTGGATCCAAATGGCCTCTCCCGCCATTTCTCATGTTTTTATGTTCATTCCTCCACACTGCTTTATTTCCCCAAATCAACTTACATATTCCATTTCTCACTCTACCTTTCTGACCCTAAATGACTTACTACTTTTTTTTAAATTTAGGAATGGCATTATTTGCTGTAATTATTTTGTTTTCTTGAAAAATCCTTCCTAAATACTAAAAGACACATCAGGCAGCATCACACCCTTAAAATAACGACTTAAGTTTAATTAGCTATTAATTAATTGAGTGAATTATCAGAAATTTGAGTAGTTTTATATTAGACCAAAGATATATTCACAACTTTCTTGATATTGACCCAGAATTTCATGGGAGCAGCAAGATATTTGTGCTCTCTGCTCTTCTTCCAACCCGGTCTTCACTTATCCGAGTGGATCTTATAGAAGCAAGTTCCATCCCAATTAATGAAGCCTAGCAAACTACTAGACCTTCTGAACATGTATTCCTGAAGAGATGCTTTGAGAACCAGTTAAGCCTATCAAAACTATCAAGTAGTTTAAATGTTTCTCAAAATATACAAAAAATTAAACAGACCATCACTTTTTTCTTAATTTAATAAAATGTTCAATAGCATCTAAATCAATTAAATATACTTAATCAATTCTGAAAATAGAAATCCCTGCAACTTGCCCCTCCTTCATTGCAGCTGTTTTACTCCATTGAAATGAGTGGAGCTGCTGAAACATTGAGCAGACACACTTTCTAGCACAAATGCAGGAAATTGGTATTGCACAACTGGACTCCATGAAGAGTCCAACATCAGAGCTCAGTCATCCATATTTTGGACAATTATATATTTAAATTGTTGCTAACAAATACAATTTAAACAGGAATAACATGGAATAACTTACTGAAAACTATAAAATATTTTTCACAATAATATATTCTTGGGAACAGAAAAGATATATATTTTATGTGCTGGGACAGAGAAAATTTGCTCTTCTGAACTATGAGATTTGCATTAATTTCCAAATGATTAAAATTTAGAATTTAAATTTCCTCTTAATGTCTTTTCATAAAGATTCTGATATGAACAGATGTCAGCAAATTATTCTTGTGTTTGACACATAGAATCATAAAATTACTGCAACTTCACTGTGAATGGACTTGTGTTTATATTTCTTATAACTATTCTCCAATTTAAAATATAAACACTCAAAACTTTATGTGGACTCTTATACTTACCCACAGATTAAGCAAACCACTTTCATCAAGTGATGCCAGCTGAAATGACAGTCCAGAACTCCCTAATAGATAAAAGAAAATCTTTATTAAATACAGAAGAGCAAGAAAGTAACCATCCAGGAAGATCTGTTAATAAATTGAGTTTATCATTTTCTAAATATTACTCAAAAAGAAACACAAAGAATTCTAAGTGGCAGAATTTAAAATAAAATTTTTCACTTGTTTCTTATGTTTTTCAACTAATTTACTTCCCTCCCTTGCAAAAAAATCATCTTTTTCTGGGGTTCTGTACTGTTCCACACCCCATTAAGCCTCAGCTCTGAAAGATGAGAAATCATTCAAGCTCACAGTTATCACAGACATTCCTGTCTCTGGTCTTCACTCAGTGTCTACCAATGCAGACTCTGAGTAGTTAGCATTTTGCTAGTGTCTACATGAGACAATTTTCTTGGAAATGGATATCATTTAGATAGTTTAATTTTTAGAATGGGATCATGGTAATCACATGCTGTGTGAACTTCATTGCTATTTTCATTTTGGAAGTTTTGTTGCCAAACTAATTTAATTTCAATACAGAAAGCATGTAATTTTGGAAAAAAAGTTTGCAATTCATGGATATTTGGATCATCATATAATCCATGTGTGAAAATGATACAGGTGATTGCTTGGGTAATGATCACCTATTTTATCAATTTTCCAACTAATTAATTGCCGTTACCATGAACCCCGGCTGTGATTAATTCAGCACAAACCAGGAATTAAAGGCATGCAGCTTTTCAGACAAATTAAGGCAAATTAAAATGGTTCTCATCGCCTTCCTCTTTGCCATGGAAAGATAAGCATGTTGATCAGACTACAAATTCCTCTGTGGTAAGTTTGGACTCAGCCAAATTATCAAAGATAAGTGTCCAATTTAAAAAAAACACAACAATGTAAGAGCGGTCACTTTGTGCTTCCATCTGTAGCTCCACGCAGGTGACTACAGAGTCCACTGCTGGGCAGAGATAAACTGTCAGCTGCATTGGCCATGAATGCTGCAGAGGCTGTTTGAATCCAAAACTGGCAAGATGAAAATGAAAGTTTTATTTTTAGCTACCACTATCTTAAATACTTGGAGCAGGATAATCCAGTTACATCATTGCAAGTGGTGAGGCCAATTATTAAATAGCTAATATCAGTCTGACATGATTTTGTTCAGATGCCAAAGAGTGGAGAAAAGCATAAAACACCATTAACAGAAAATTAGATGTGAATTCTCAGAAATAATTTTTCTTACAGTATTCAACAATTTTAAATTATACTCCATATAAATAAAATAATTTGTAACTCTGTCAAGCAAGATATACGAAGATGCCCAACAGAAAAAATGATGGAAGGACTACATTGCTGTGTGAAAACCTACCTTGCTGGGATGTCAAGAGTGAAAGCCCAATACAATCATCATAGGAAGCAGATGATACTGGATCAATAGCCTTCACTGCACATGCGTGATTTGCAGCTGTCAGAATTCCATCTGAAAGGAAATTTCACTTAAATAACAGCCCACCTCCTCAGATTTTTTTTCTAGAGCTGCTCAATAATTTATATAGAAAGGAGTGGCATCAGGTCCATATGACATATTCTTGTCAGCTATACCATCTGAAGGAGCTTTGTCAATGCTGTATGCCAAATGGTCTTCCACCTCCTGCTGTACCTCTGAATATGAACTCGGCAATATATACCCGCAAAACTTTCTCTCTGTTCTCATCTTGGCTTCAGATACCAATCTTTGGCTACTTTTAAACTGAAGTTATGTCAGGAGGAGAAATTTTACAAAAGGCATCATGTTGGCTATTGTGGTTCAAATCCATTTATCATCAGGAACTATGCATTGCATTAAGTCTACACTATGGAAGCAGCACATATGGCTTACTGATTTATGTCACCGTTCAACCTCCATGTGAGCCTCCTCCCAACTTTCTGATTATGAGAAAAAAACAAGAATGATTAATGTTTATCACAAATCTGATATCTCTAAAAGGACTTCCCTGAAATACCAAAATGGACAATCATTGTTACATCTACATTTTATTTTAAGTTGTACTGTTATCATATTGCCAAATTTATTTATGCTTCACTTCATTCCATGATTGTAAATGAATACACTTAAGAGCTCTGTCTCGATAGCTACAGTTCAGGCTCGTCCAGACAGCAACCTCTTGATTCTAGAGGTTATCAAGGATTCTTCTAGGATTCTTTGTCATACTACCTTGAATTATTCTGAGAGATTTGAACATCACTCCAAAGCTCAACACTAGGCAGTGAAATTTTAATAAACAGAATTTCAGCAGCATTCTCCATAACTTTGGACAAAGGATCATGGAAAGAAACCTGCTGTAACACCCATTTACACCATCTCAGTTGAGTTTTCATTGATATCATGGTGAGATATTGGAAATTACAAGCATGGCAGCAGCATTTTCAATACCTATTCTTAAATTAATTGTAGACAGACACAATCACATCCTAGACTTTGGCATTGTGTTCAGTGTGGACATCGTGGGCTGAAGGGCCTGTTTCTGTAATGTACTTTTCTAGGTTCTATGACTAGTCCATTAAGAGTTGGGTTGCATCAGACTTCATATTTACACTGCAAACTTGAAATTACTTTGCAGTGACACTAAAGATGTGTGTGCATCACGTCTTTTTCATTTTGATTTCAAAAACAACATTGAACATACTTTTTTTGATTACATTTAGCACATTTGGATTACATTTTAGCAAGATCTATATTATGATTAAAATCCTATACAATGCCTTTTAAAATCCATCTGCCACAGTTTTCCATGGAGTTTAAAAAGCAGGTAAAAAAAAACTTCGGAGGTTTCGTTTCGGCAGGCTTCGGGACTTCAGAACAGATAAGTTTTTTTTATAATTCTCATCGGGAATAGTGGGGCAGGACTGCGCAGGTGCTTGACGGCAGCAGGTAGCGGGCGGGCAGTTTAAAAGGAAGACTGCCATATCCAGCAGGCAGCAGAGTGAGAGGGAGCAGAGTAATTGGGCTTTGGCTCAAGGGGCTTAGGCACTAAAGGGGCAAGGAAAGGTAGGTGACTTGAGGAAAGGAAGGAAAGAAAACTTGCGGTTTTCTGTGGTCGGTGTCAGATGTGGGAGTTCCCAGAGTCTCCCTGCCTCCGGCAAGGCTACATCTGCACCCGGTCTGTCGAGCTGCAGCTCCTAAGGGACCGTGTTAGGGAACTGGAGATGCAGCTCGATGACCTTCGTATGGTCAGCGAGAATAAGGAAGTGATAGAAAGGAGTTATAGGCAGGTGGTCACACCGGGGCCACGGGAGTCAAGCAAGTGGGTCACAGTCAGGAGGGGGAAGGGGAATAGTCAGGTACTAGAGAGTACCCCTGTGGCTATACCCCTTGACAATAAGTACTCCTTCTTGAGTACTGTTGGGGGAGACAGCCTACCTGGGGGAAGCAACAGTGGCAGTGTCTCTGGCACAGAGTCTGCCCCTATGGCTCAGAAGGGTAGGGAAGGAGGGAGGAGGGCAGTAGTGATAGGGGACTCTATAGTTAGGTGGACAGACAGGTGATTCTGTGGACGCAGGAAAGAAACTCAGAAGGTAGTTTGCCTCCCAGGTACCAGGGTCCGGGATGTTTCAGATCGCGTCCAAGATATCCTGCAGAGGGAGGAAGAACAGCCAGAGGTCGTGGTACATATTGGTACCAACAACATAGGTAGGAAAAGGGATAAAGGTCCTGAAAAAAGACTATAGAGAGTTAGGAAGGAAGTTGAGAAGCAGGACCTCAAAGGTAGTAATTTCAGGATTACTGCCTGTACCATGTGACAGTGAGTATAGGAATAGAATGAGGTGGAGGTTAAATGCGTGGCTGAAGGATTGGAGTAAGGGGCAGGGATTTAGATTTTCTGGATCATTGGGCCTCTTTTGGGGCAGGTATGACTTGTACAAAGAGGACGGGTTGCACTTGAATCCCAGGGGTACCAATATCCTGGCAGGGAGGTTTGCTAAGGCTACTTGGGGGTGGGATCCAAACTGGAGAGACTGGGGAAGAAGTGTTTGGCTCTCAAGTAGAGAAAGCTAGTAGTAGGTATGAGAGGGAGGATAGGCAGGTGATAGAGAAGGGACGTGCTCAGACCGGTTTGAGATGTGTCTATTTTAACGCAAGGAGTATTGTGAACAAGGCGGATGAGCTTTGAGCTTAGAGCTTGGATCAGTACTTGGAGCTACGATGTGGTGGCCATTACAGAGACTTGGATGGCTCAGGGACTGGAATGGTTACTTCAAGTGCCGGGTTTTAGATGTTTCAGAAAGGACAGGGAGGGAGGCAGGCAAAAGAGGTGGGGGAGTGGCACTGTTGATCAGAGATAGTGTCATGGCTGCAGAAAAGGCAGACATCATGGAGGGACTGTCTACGGAGTCTCTGTGAGTGGACGTTAGGAACAGGAAAGGGTCAATAACTTTACTAGGTGTTTTATAGGCTGCCCAAAAGTAATAGGGATATCGAGGAGCAGATAGGGAAGAAGATCTTAGAAAGGCGTGATAATAATAGAGTTGTTGTGATGGGAGATTTTAATTTCCCAAACATCGGTTGGCATTTCCATACAGTGAGGGGTTTAGATGGGGTGGAGTTTGTTAAGTGTGTTCAGGAAGGATTCTTGACACAATATGTAGATAAGGCTACAAGAGGAGAGGCTGTGCTTGATTTGGTATTGGGAAATGAACCTGGTCAGGTGTCAGACCTCTCAGTGGGAGAGCATTTTGGAGATGGTGATCATAATTCTCTCCCCTTTACGAAAGCATCAGAGAGAGATAGGAACAGACAGACTAGAAAGGTGTTTACTTGGAGTAAAAGGAATTATGAGGCTCTCAGGCAGGAAATTGGAAGCTTAAATTGGGAACAGATGTTCTCAGGGAAAAATACGGAAGAAATGTGGCAAATATTCAGGGGATATTTGGGTGGAGTTCTGCATAGGCACATTCCAATGAGACAGGAGTCACGAGAGGATACAGGTTCCGTGGTGTACAAAGGCTATAATAAATCTAGTCAAAAGGAAAAGAAAAGCTTACAAAAGGTACAGAGAGCTAGGTAATGTTAGAGATCTGGAAGAGCATAAGGCTAACAGGAAGGAGCTTAAGAAGGAAATTAGGAGAGCCAGAAGGGGACACGAGAAGGCCTTGGCGGGCAGGATTAAGGAAAACCCCAAGGCATTCTACAAGTATGTGAAGAGCAAAAGGATAAGATGTGAAAGAATAGGGCCTATCAAATGCAGCAGTGGGAAAGAGTGTATGGATTCGGAAGAAATAGCGGAGGTACTTAATGAATATTTTACATCAGTATTCAATACGGAAAAAGATCTGGAGGATTGTAGTGAGGACTTGCAGCAGGCTGAAAAGCTTGAGCATGTAGATATTAGGAAAGAGGAGGTGCTGAAACATCTGGAAAGCATCAAGTTGGATAAGTTGCCGGGACCGGATAAGACGTACCCCAGGCTGCTGTGGGAAGCAAGGGAGGAGACTGCGGAGCCTCTGACGATGATCTTTGCACCATCGATGGAGACAGGAGATGTTCCAGAAGATTGGAGGGTTGTGGATGTTGTTCCCTTATTCAAGAAAGGGAGTAGAGATAGCCCAGGATATTATAGACCAGTGAGTCTTACCTCAGTGGTTGGTAAGCTGATGGAGAAGATCCTGAGAGGCAGAATTTATGAACATTTGGAGAGGTATAATATGATTAGGAATAGTCAGCATGGCTCTGTCAAGGGCAGGTCCTGCCTTACGAGCCTGATTGAATTTTTTGAGGATATGACTAAACACATCGATGATGGGAGAGCAGTAGATGTAGTGTACATGGATTCCAGCAAGGCATTTGATAAGGTACCCCATGCAAGGCTTATTGAGAAAGTAAGGAGGCATGGGATCCAAGGGGACATTGCAGTGTGGATCCAGAACTGGCGGCCCACAGAAGGCAAAGAGCAGTTGTTGAAGGGTCCTATTCTGCATGGAGGTCGGTGACCAGTGGTGAACCTCAGGGATCTGTTCTGGGACCCTTACTCTTTGTGATTTTTATAAACAACCTGGATGAGGAAGTGGAGGGGTGGGTTAGTAAGTTTGCGGATGACACAAAGGTTGGAGGTGTTGTGGATAGTATAGAGGGCTGTCAGAGGTTACAGAGGGACATAGATAGGATGCAAAGTTGGGCTGAGAAGTGGCAGATGCAGTTCAACCCAGATAAGTGTGAAGTGGTTCATTTTGGTAGGTCAAATATGATGGCAGAACATAGTATTAATGGTAGGACTCTTGGCAGTGTGGAGGATCAGAGGGATCTTGGGGTCCGAGTCCATAGGACGCTCAAAGCTGCTGCTCAGGTTGACTCTGTGGTTAAGAAGGCATATGGTGTATTGTCCTTCATCAATCGCGGAATTGAATTTAGGAGCTGAGAGGTATTGTTGCAGCTATATAGAACCCTAGTCAGACCCCACTTGTGCTCAGTTCTGGTCACCTCACTACAGGAAGGATGTGGAAGCCATAGAGAGGGTGCAGAGGAGATTTACAAGGATGCTAAATGGAATGCAGAGCACGCCTTATGAAAGCAGGTTGAGG
Source organism: Pristis pectinata (assembly GCF_009764475.1). Classification (NCBI taxonomy): domain Eukaryota; kingdom Metazoa; phylum Chordata; class Chondrichthyes; order Rhinopristiformes; family Pristidae; genus Pristis; species Pristis pectinata. The sequence continues at coordinate 18,192,381 of NC_067409.1, read as the reverse complement.
GAACTTTTTTCTCCTTGGAGCGACGGAGGATGAGGGGGGACCTGACAGAGGTATATAAGATGATGAGGCATTGATCTGGTAGATATTCTTGTGGCCACCATTTCAGCAGGGTTGAAATGGTGGCCACAAGAGGACAAAGGTTTAAGGTGCTGGGGAGTAGGTATAGAGGAGATGTCGGGGTAAGTTTTTTTTTTACTCAGAGTGGTGAGTACGTGGAATGGGCTGCTGTCAACGGTGATGGAAGCGTATACGATAGGGTCTTTTAAGAGACTTTTGGATAGGTACATGGAGCTGAGAAAAATAGAGGGCTATGGGTTAGCTTAGTAATTTCTAAGGTAGGGACATATTCGGCACAGCTTTGTGGGCCGAAGGGCCTGAATTGTGCTGTAGATTTTCTATGTTCTATGAAACAGGAATCTTGGAAACAGGCCCCTCAGCCACTGAGACTGTGCCAACCGTAAAGCACCTACACTATTACCTCATCAATAGCAAACTTAGTCAGGTCCCAATTGTGCTAATACATATGGAGAACAGTTGAAATCCCAGCTCATATTCTTGCAGGACATCACTGGTACTTCTTTCCAATATGAGCATATGCCTACCCTTGCTTTCTTCTTCCTTTCCAAATCAATCATGACTTCAGATCCATGAGCATTAATTTTAGCTAACAGTTTTGTTCATGTGAAACCTTATCAAAGATATTTTCTAGATTCATGTAACCTACATCCAAAGACATGCCCCTGTCTATTATTTTCGTTACCTTCAATCATAAGTCTATTTTAATCACTGCTGGATCTTTGACTCACCAGTGGTGAACGTTGGGAATCTGAGTGTCCATTCCTGTCCTCCAACCTGAAGATTGTAGTGGATAACGGAGCATTCACGAAGATCCCAGGCCACTATTGAACCATCCACTGTTCCAGCAAACACAGATAACACATTACCTGGGCCAAAGCAACAACACTGCACCTGTAGTGGAATGACATAAAATATCAGCATTTTCTTTATTCAATAAGCTATCAATATTGTCACTTGGATTTAAAACAAACTTAACATTAGAAAGCCTGAACAAAATGTAAATTTCAAGTACAACTTGACTAACAGAGCAGTTAGAATAATAGGGCATCTGAAGCAATTTTAGAAAGATAAATATGTATTTTCAATGGGTAACATCGCTCATAATTCACTGCTTTGAGAATCCACATAGCTCAGGAAAACTCCACACTGGTTTGAACGTGGGCTTCTACTTGCCTCATTAAGTGTGGAAAATGTCAATTAATCATTTACAGACAGATTTTCCAAATAAAGGCAAATAAGTTTTCACAAACCTCTGATTCACAGATAAGGACTTTCTGAGGAAATGATGGCTCCCAGATATTCCAAACACAGATTATGTAATAGCTGGCAACTTGGACCATTCCAGGCTCTTTCGGAAGGCTGTGAACTGAAAGCAGTGTTTGTCTTTGGACCTGTGAGAAATGTAAGCATAACACCTCCCGACCTACAAAAATCACAAAGATGTATGCTTACACTTGGAGGATTAGGAAAATATGATCTTAAAACTATAATTTTGTGATTACTTGTAGAATTAATAAGGTCTTTTCTAAATTTACTGCACATAATCAAAATTTTAGTGGTGTAGCTCTTTCAAAACGCATAGGCCTAATTAAGCATTCTCAATCATTCAGTGCAAGTATGTGATACCATTGTTTGAAGAGAAAACGATGGTTTTCTGTGTAACACTGGAAGGCCATGTAACATGGGCAGTGTTACTAGACAAGCTGACTGTGAAACTGATAATTGAATGATAGCATCAATTCTGCAAGAACTTGTATTGGAGCAAGTGTGCCAAAGCAAGACATGAGTGAAGAATAGAATATATATATCCATGCATTTCAAAGTGAAAGCCTTGTACCAAAAAAAAGGCAAAACAAGATTTCTTGGGAAAAGAACTTGCATTGATAAATAAACAAAGCATGTAGAAACGTCAATGCAGACTGTAATACCATTTGTCCTGAAACACACTTAGACTATTTATTACCATGTAAAAAAGGCATGTTTGTGTTCAACTGAGAGCATCTGTCACTGACTGACAAACTGGCTGCTTTTGATTGAATGTTCTTACTGGCTTGGTCCTCCACTTGATCTTCTTCAAGCAACACCGCAATTACCTGCCATGGTGTTAGAGTGATTAGTGTCATACCATTCACGGAAGAAAAAGTAACTCTCTCATTAGAAGGTCTGTACTCTAATAATTTGATTTAACAATTCATTTCTGTAATATCTGTGCCTTATATTCTAACACTGCATGCAAAGGATTCATGACAAATATGTATAAAACACTGATTAAGCTACAACTGGAGTAGTGTCCAGTTCCTGACAGCAGAATTTACGAAAGATGTAAGGCTTTGGAAGAGTGCAAAATAAGTTTACCAAAATGATTTCAAAGATGAGGAATTCTAATTATATGGATAGACTGGAGAAGCTAAGGTCATTCTCCCTGGAACCAGAGGGAGAACATGAGGAAATATGAGAGGTACTTAAAATCATAAAGATTATAGATAGAGTAGATAGAGAGAAACAGTTCCCATTGGGGGGGGGGGGTCAGGAAATAGGAAACAAAGAATGAAATGCTGCCTTGCACAGAAGTTATTTTAAAAATATAAGACTATGTTAGTTTAAATAACCAGCAATCATCCAGTATTTTAGTGAAAGATTGTAAAACAGCTTCTTTTGTGATCACAAGCATGACCAAACAATGTTATATTTAAACAATTACATGTATTTGTGTAAATCACTGGATGAAAGTTGTACTAAACATTTACTTTGCAGACTTTGATCAACCACTGTTAACTAAAATCTACACAAGCAATATACTTTGACTCAAAAAGAAATAGATGGGTGGACATTTTGCAAAATCTCTGCAAAAATAAATACAGCACTATTTTGCATGGTGTTCAGCCAAGGAAAATACAACACCTGACAAGCCGATCTTAGGAAGTTGGTCAGTCTCTGAGAGTCAATATTCTTAATCAATGAATCAGAGGAAAAGGTATCACTAACATTTGCCCCTGTTCGAAGAAAGAAAACTGCATCAATATACAGTCATAAAAATTTCAGTTTTTGCTTGATTTAACTTAATTTACATACAGGTTAGGAAGTTGTGGGCATGCTATGTTGGCGCCGGAAGCGTGGCGACACTTGCAGGCTGCCCCCAGAACACTACGCAAAAGATGCATTTCACTGTGTGTTTCCATGTACATGTGACTAATAAAGATATCTTATCTTATCTTAGTGCAATCAATAGAGTAGAATGAAGAAATGTGAATATACCCACCGGGTTTTAGAAGTCCTGTAGAAGAAGCATGAAAGTAGCAAATAATTAAGATCAAAAATAGGTCTTTGCTTTCCTTATTGAATGTTGTTACCAACAAAAAAAAGAGTAATTCAATTTAAATACTGTGATTTTACTTATTCAAGACATCCTAACGTACTTTAAGCTCAACGAAAGATAATTTTTTTCCAAATATACTAAATGTTGCAGCTATTTAAAAATAGCAATATGACGACGGTAATGAGATAATCAGTTTTAATGATGCTGCCTGAGGAATAGATATTGGCCCAAAGACCTTCTGTGCCATCTTTTGAAATAGTGGCTGCAATCCTTTTACAAGTCTCCTCGAAAAAGTCTCAACAGAAACATAATTCTTTCCAAATGCTGTTATGGAGCATCAACCAAGATTTTGTATTAACGTCTGTAAAGTAGAAGTAAAATCCACAACTTTCTAACATTAGAGGCAGGAGTGTCATCTGTGAACAGGTTATTATACAAAAATAATAAAAGAACTCTTTGTGCAAACTATTGACCTCAGATACCTTGGTGTATTTACAAAATGTGGTTGGTTGGCAATGATCTTATCTCTAGATGCATTTCTATTTCACCCACTAATTCAATAAGGCTGCCTTGGTGACATAACCCAAGATGCACATTTATCACTGAACATTAGGGTCCCTAAGGATTAAATGTCTATATGCTACTAAGCTTTATATGAAGAATTAAATTTGTCAAATTGCAAATTTGAATACATTTGGGTGAATTTACTATTTCTATGCTCCCATCATAAGCTGGAAATCCACATCCACACATCATTATCATTTAAGGCCATATTCAGACCTGATGGCCCCAACAGCAACCACAGAGAACTTGGTTTGCTTTCTGGAGGAACACTTTCCTCAGAAGGCTCCTTTTTCACCCATATTGTGATATCCAATTCATTCTCAATATTGATAGATACGGCCCAATAATCCAAAAAAAAATCCTCTTCAGTGTTCAAAAAGCAAAGAAAAACGGTGGATGCTGCAACTCTGAAACAAAAGCAGAAAATGACTGAGATAATAGCTCAGGCAGCATCTGCGGTCAGATAAACAGAGTTACATTTCAACACTTCGACCTTTAATCAGAACTGGAAAAAATGAGAAAGCAAGTGTGTGTGAAAACCTAAAGTACCCAGATCCCAGGAACTGCATCCACCAGAGTCTGCCTCAAACTATTCCTCTTTACCATTCCCAGGATCTCAGAGATATTTGGTAGGCTTAACAAGTGATTTCAGACTTATGGGTGCCATTTCAGAAAGTTGTCTTCAACTGATACATTGATCCATTGTAGACTAATTAGTACAAATTATATTTTGTGATAATCTCCATAGTCACTGCATAAAGCATCCATCAGGATGATAATTAAACGAGGTGAACTTTATTTGTTAAGGAATCCCTAGGTTGCTCAAAAGCAACATCAACACATCATTCCTGTATTGTAAGAACCCAGTCCCTCTACAACAGTTCCTAGACCTCAGGCACTTACCAAGAATAATAAATCTTCACATAATGAACACGTTCATTAAAAAACTTTGACTCACTAACACTGGATTAAAACATTCAATAAGACTTTCTATTTTGTTGTTATACATGCATACAGAATGTGACACAGGACTGAATCCTGCAAAATGTAAAATAGTCACAATGCCTCTGTTCCATATTATTTTGTTATTGAATAAAAGCAATTTTATTTCAGTGTATAAAGAGCAATTCTAATTCAACTAAGCAAGGTGCAGAATAAATAACAAAGTAAAGCACTGGGTTAATAACTAACCTACAAATGCACTTTTTTTTATCGTCAGTAACAGTGCTTATGGTATGGAATCCATTCTGCTTTCATGATCAATCACATAAAAGTGCATGTTCAGAAAGTACACATGCAAGAAAAATGAAAGATATAACAAGACCAAGATAGGAACATCAAATTTACTAATCCTTGTCAAGGCACCAGAACTCTAATGTGATTAAATAGATAGATTAAGCAACGTCCTTTATAAAATTAGATTTTTCTAACTTAAAACATCAAGACTTTAAAAATGCTTACCTCCGCACACCAGGCTACCCTCTCCAGGATGCTGCGTCCATTTATCAACTGTTTCAATTTCATCTGTTTGAATATCTTGGTCCACATCATCCTCGTTGCTCTGTACAAAGGCCTACAAGTAAAGAAAGATCAGGTAAAACTACAAAAATAAGACAATGCCTTCTTGGATGAAAAGTGGAGCTTCCACCTAAACAAACTTCCAAAATTCCAGACAATATTTGGTTGGATTTATATGCTCAAATAATAAGTTGTTTGTTTAATAAGACAAACAAGTTCCTCCTAAAGGAGACAATAAGCATACTGCTGGATGAATTCAGCAGGTCAAGAAGCAACTGTGGAGGCAAAAGGATGGTTGATGTATCAAGTCATGACTTTGCATCGGCCTCCACTGAAAGCTAGGAGACTGAGGGGTGTTCCTGCTCAGTCCTGAAACTTATTTTAAAAAAATTACTTAATACACAATGCTAATAGACAGACCTGTTTAGTATTTGTGCGCCCAAAGCTTTTGATGTACACATCATATTCATTCAATGGAGGCAGATCAAGCATTGAAAAGTTAACTGAGAAATCCAAGTCAATCAGTCTGAGAAGCTCTGCACTGCGCTTTCTGCAAAAAAAGTCAGATAAATCAGATCTTTTAATGTGCATTAACAAAAGAAAGGCAGATCTAATTCTAAACTTCTCATTATGAAAAGAGACATGCAAAGAGCCAACTATTACATTTTTTTGCTGCAATAGATGAGATGAAAAGGGTCAAGGGATTTCCATTACCCATGTGTTGCAGTCCAAAAAAAAATTCTAATCTTGGTTCAATTTTTGATGACTTAAAACAACAAATTGGGAAATTATATGAATCAATATTTAACAATTGAACACTGAAATTTTTCAGTTAATTGGGGATTTTTGATGAGTAGATCATGCCTGATGGGGCAGATTAAGTTTTTTGAAATGATGACCAAAGTCATAGACAAGAAATTGTCACTTACGATAATTACAATGACTTCCATTAAGCATTTAATAAAATCCCTCATGACATTCTATTAACTAAAGTTGAAATTTATGGAATTAAAAGCTAAACAGGGAAATAAATATTGTAATGTTGATCTATCCAGAAAGCCAAAAGTTACTGTAGGTAAAACCACCAGAATTCTGGGTGGGGAAGCAGGCAAAAATTGTGACAGGTTTGAAGGGGTGCCAAAGGAGGAAAAAGGAAATCATGACCAAAATAATATTTGCTGACAAGACCAACACCACCACAAAATTAAGAGTGAAAATCATTGAAGTGAAAGTTATGAATAGGTTCAAGGAGCAACTGGAGAAGGAGAGAACTGGACTCATGACAAGGAGCAATTCAGTTTCACTGTACAGTACTCAAAACGACAACTAGTCTCAACTAAGCACTAGCACAAAGCCCAAAAATAGTTTCACATTCAAGAATCATCATTATCATTGTGACATGCTGTTACTTAGCATTTATCTACTGCCATCCATTTTATCTGTAATAATTTCAATGCGTCCTTATTCTCCGTAATCATTCTAAAATAACTTGCATAATCTTAAAACATCCTTGACAGCATTCCCAAATACCTATGCCTTCATCATTTACTGTAGAATTACTCCCACCAATGCAATTACTCCTACAATATGTATCATTTTGAATGTAAACTACAAACATATTTTCAGTTACCCACTTTTGTTTACAGGCCACCTTAGAACTGATCTCCCGCTGCTTTGCTGCCACAAAATCAATGTATGTTCCACGAACAGGTCCTCTAGACTGTGATTCTTCAAAATCTAAGTCAGCAACAATTAGCGTTATACACAAATAACATAAACAGCATTGCAAAAGCAAGAATATTTGATTAAAAAATAAACATGCACATTTGACCAGGATGTTTTTTCCATAAAATCCAATCCAGCTAATTACCCTCTCTATCAATCATTAACAAAGAGACAGTGCCATCAAGCGGAATTTCTTCTTCAATAACCTGCAAGTCAATACCAGGTTGGGTTTCACCAAGAGGACTGGAATCCAAAACGATTATAGCCTTGGTCCAACCATGGACCAAGGAGCTGAATTCCAGAGACAAGGAGTGAATGATTGACATGGACATCAAGACTAAGCATTTGACAAAGTGTGGTATCAAGGCCCCATGATGAAACTAAAGCCAACGTGCATCAAGAGAAAAACACTTCAATGATTAGAATTATACTAAGTACATAGTAAGATGGGTGCATTTGTTGGAGATCACTCATCCTTACCACCAAGACATTGCTACAGAGTTCCTCAGACAGTGTCCAACACCTAATCATTTTCAACAGCTTCACAAATGACCTTTCTTTGTCAGAAGTGGGAATGCTCACTGATGATTGCACAATGTTTGATTCCATTCACAACTCCTCAGCAAATAAATCTACTGGTATTCTTAGGACATGGTAATTCATATAAACATCGGTAATACCTTTTTTTGGTTCTTCCTCATTTGTCTTTTGATTGCTTCTAATCCATGTTGCACTGATCTTTTCATTTTCTGCAGTAATTGCTTTTTGAATTGCTTCAATTTCAGCTCGTTGTCGTGCTGGAATTTCCTCCTTTTCTTGTTCTTTTTCCTCACCTTCCTCTTCCTCCTCCACTTCACATTCCCCTTCCTCAAAGTCATCCTCATAGTCCTTTATGCGGAGAAGCATAAAAGCTTTGTACTTCATAAAGAAACTTCAAAGTGTACTTTACACTTGGAACATTTTGCTCATTTTTCCGATTATAGAACTTCTGATAACCTGACTTGTTTTAATACTACACGGTTAGAAAATCAGAAACTCACTGTGAATGAAAGACACAGTCATAAACAACACTGGTAAATGCTGCAAGACTCATATATACAATCAATTACTATTTACAAAATGCTTCTGTGCTTTAAGTTTCCCATGTTCTTTCAGAAAAAAATACATGTCAGAAGCATTTTTTATTGTTTTCCTTATTTAATAGCTTATTGGCCTGCATAATTAAAGTAAATTAATGCTTTAATTAATGAGCAGGTAATAAGAACATAGGAACATAGAACAGTACTGGAACAGGTCCTTCAGCCCAAGATGTCTGTAATCTCATCTGCCTGCACATGGTCTATATCCCTCCATTCTCTGCCTATTTATATGCCTGCCTAAATGCCTCTTAAATTCCCTTGTAATGGGAAAAATAATTGCAGGAAATTAAGATTTTTTTTCTCCAAATAGATGAATAAATAGAAGACCCACCACCATATTCTCCAGGAGACATTGGATAGGCAATAAGCAGCCTGCCAATGGTCCTGAGAATAAATATACATGCACGTGATCCAACAAGAGCCTCAAATAAGGTCTTGATGTAATCAACTGGACTTTACCCTTGATTTAATGTTATTAAGTTAAGTTAAACCCTTTACCTCCAGCCTATTGGTTATTTTGTAAAACTTCCTTCAATGGTAAAGCAGTAACTGTCTGTAAACATCACTGAAGCACTTGGACTGCTGACTATCTAAGAATAGATATTGCATCATCCACACACAGACAAAAGAATCAAACAGGTACGTGAGAGAGTTAAAGACTTTATAACGATTACAGATTAAGATGACAATCTTCTGCTATTGTATTGGATGCTCTCTGCACCCCAAGATTTGGTTATAGTCTTGTAATTTGTATTCAGATTTTTACAAGGATGTTGGTGGAAACCTTCTGCCGATTTATTTTTTTCCCTTTTAACCCAATCCATACCATGCAGCATTCTTCACTGGTTAGTGTGCCCCCAAACTTCTAACATTTCTGTTCTTTATCCACCTGCCAGAGGACGTGCAAGAATTGCTCAGGGCTAGTGCGGGCTCTTATATTCCCTCTCTGTTCAACCTTTCATAATACAGTATATTGGTCCATATAATTCAAAAAACTGCTTTAAATTACCTTTTCCTGCATGTCAGAGTTGTTCATCAAAGAAATCAAGAAAAATGACAAAAGAAAATGAAACTGGCATGCAAAGTTAGAGGAGCTTAAAAAAAAGTTAATAAATACAAGAGTATGCAGTAAAAGTAGCTCTAAATGAGTTATAAATGAATGAACTTCATCAGCTACAAAACAATCACACTTTCCTGACATTACCACTACTTTATTCCTGCAGTCCCTTTTTACATTAATGTGGAAATAATACATCCATGCCTTTATTGTTAGTTTTCAGTTACATAAGTGCTAGTAGAACAATGACCTCTTGGAATAAACTTAATTTCAGTTAACTGTTCCCTATTCCAATCTGATTTCCATTTCTCATCTGTCAGCAGCATTTTCATTTCTCACACTTGATAAACACACACAGAGACAGGTGCACACATACAGCTGTAAATAATCCTTGGTTTTCTTCTTTCACCTATTCTCAACCTATTCTCATCCTTTATCAAATAGCTCAGTATCTTACAAAACCACAAAAAGCATTTTGGAATTAATTGGTTAACATGGCATTTGAAGTTTAGGGTTAAACAGCCACCATTTCAGACTCGACAATTTAAAAGACTGCATTTCTTTCCTATATTAGCACATGATTGAATCCTGTGAATTATGGGACTCTTATATGGTAATACCCAGCCAAAATCCTGCAGATCACTATCCATTAGTGGTTGCATTGATACATACTTCCTGGGAAAACATGTTTTTAATAATTCTGTTGTCATAATTGACCTGAATAATCTAAGTGTGATTCTTTTTCATTTAAAGTAAACTAAAAGGAATATTCTTTGCATACATGCTAATTGTGATACAATTTGAAAACAAGCCTACTCTAGGTACTAAAATAAATCCAATAAAAAATGTCCTTGTGCATTTCAAATTGGCATGCATATTATCTTTATATTGTAACATTATAGCTTAAAGAATGATACCTCAAAGTCATCTTCATAGTTTGATGATTCAAAAGCAGGTTTGCTTTCCATTACAATTTCCTCTCCTTCAACCAACTGTAAGAAATTCAGTGACTTAGAAGCAAGACAGTAGTGTCACCTGTAGCAGTACTGACATTTAACCCATACAACCAAAAAAAATTAAAATTACTTCTGCATTTCAAGCATTAGACAAAAAAAGTTCCAGATTAATGTGAGAATTAATTCATGGACATTGGCGCCAGTAGTGGGGAAAGACGAAGCTGCTTCTTTGGGACTTGCTTCACCTGGTTCCACCTAGGACTAGTGTACTAGTGAATCAAATAACTAGGACTGTAGATAAGGCTTTAAACTAAATGCCATCGTGTTATTGATACCTCTACCATGGGATGAAGATTCTGACAACCTCTGCCTTTCATAATCTTATATACCTCTATCAGAACACCCCTCAGCCTCTGATGCTCCAGGGAAGCAAGCCCAACCTATCCAATCTCTCCCTGAAACTAAAGTCCTCTAATCCTGGCAAGATCTTGGTGAAGACACAAGAGAATGCAGATGCTGGAATCTGGAGCAACGAACAATCTGCTGGAGAAACTCAGCAGGTTGAGCAGCATCTGTGGGAGGAAAGGAATTGTCGACATTTTAGGTCAAAACCCTGCATCAGGACTGAGAGTGGAGAGGCAAGATGGCCAGCATAGGGAGGAGAAGGGGAGTGGCATGAAAGATTTCTGATGTGATTGGTGGACTGAGGAGGGGTGTAAGATGACAGGCAGCTAGTGCCAGGTGGGGGAGGTGAGCAGGGCTGGAGTTGGAGGACTGTGGCAGGTGAATGATAAATGGAGACACATGAAAGACTGCAGATGCTGGAAATCTGAAGCATCACACAAAAAATGCTGGAGAAGCTCAGCAGGTCAGGCAGCATCTATGGAGGGAAATGAACAGTCGACGTTTCGGGATGGGACCCTTCATCAGGACTGGAAAGAAAGAGGGCAGGATGGGGGGAAGAGGAGCAGCACAAGCTGGTCCGGTGATAAGTGAATCCAGGTGAGAGGGTGAAGAGAGGTAAGTGGGGGTGGGGGAATGAAGTGGGAATAATATGAGAAGCTGGGAGTTGATAGGTAGAAGAGGCAAAGGGCTGAAGATGTGAAATCTGATAGGAGAGGACAGAAGACCATGGAATAAAGGGAAGAAGGTGGGGAACCAGAGGGAGGAAGGTGGGGGTGATGGGCAGGTCATAGGGCAGAGGAGGGGAAGAGAAGGGGTAATAGGGCCAGAAGGATAAGGAAAAACAAAAGTGGGGGGGGGGGGGGGAACAAAAGGGGACTGGTTACCAAAAGTTAGAGAAATTGACGTTGATGCCATCAAGTTAGAGACTATCAAAATGGAATATGAGGGGTTGTTCCTCTGTGTCTTGCCTCAACTTGCCAGCGGAGGAGGCTGTGGACAGATGGGAATTACTTCTGCATTTCAAGCATTAGACAAAAAAGTTCCAGATTAATGTGAGATCTGATAGGAGATCCATTCCATTCATGTGGGAATGGAAAGTGGAATTCAAATGGCTGGTCACCAGAAGATCCTGGTTGTTGTGGCAGACAGAGTGAAGGTGCTCAACGAAGCGATCCCTCGGTCTGTGTTGGGTCTCACCGATGCAGTAAATGATACCGATGGATTCAGATGTGAACTGCCGCCTCACCTGGAAGGGCTGTTTAGGGATAGATGGAGGCAGACAACGAGAGAGAGAAAAAAGAAAAAAACAACAGATGGAGCAAGGTCGGAAGAGGGGAGTGTGAAGATGGGAGACAACTGCTGGAGGGAAATAAACAAGAACACAAAGCGCTACCAGAGTTGGATTTTGATAAGTAAAGGAGGTGAGAATGGGAACCATTAGAGGAGAAGGGAAAGGCGAACGGTAACTGGAACCAGATTTGGGGGGGTGGGGTGGGTGGGTGGTGGGAGGAACTGTATGCTAAGTGGGAACCAGGAGGAGAAGGGGACAAAGACGGGTGAAGGGGGGCTGTGGGAGGTTGGAAAGTAGGGAGGACCAGAGGGGATCGATGGGGTGGAAAGGGGGGTGGCGGAGGCAAAAGAGGGAAATCAAAGAAAAAGATGGGGGGGGGGGGGGGGGGGGGGGGAGTGTTTAGCTACAGTTGGAAAACTCAATATTCATGCCATTGGGTTGATTTGAGATCCTGGTGAATCTCCTCTGCACTCTCTCCAGCACAATCACATCCTTCCTGTAGTGTGGTGACCAGAAATGAACACAGCACTCCAAGTGCAGATAAAGCAATGTTTTGTAAAGTTGCAAAATAACATCCCAACTTTTATATTCAATGCCCCGACTTATGAGGGAAAGCATGCCATATGCCTTTTTCACCACACTCTCCACCTGTGCTGCCACTTTCGGGGAACAATGAACTTGAATCCAAGATCAATCTGTTTATCAACGTTCTCTAGTGCCCTACCATTTACTGCATATGCCCTACTCCTATTTGACTTCCCAAAATGCATCAGCTTGCATTTGTTGGGATTAAATTCCATCTGCCAACACTCCACCCAATTTTCCATCTATACTCCACTGTTGTCATAGACAACTTTCCTATATATCCTCAACACACCAACCTGCATGCTAGAGTTCTGAAGGAGCTGGCTCTAGAGATGGTAGATGTACCTGGATCTTAGAAATGTCCATAGATTCTAAAAGAGTTCCTATAGATTTAGTGGGAGCCAAAGTAACCCCACTATTTAAAAAGGGAGTGAAAACAGAACGACAAATCAGTTAGCTTGTCATCAGTGATAGGAAAATGTTAGAATCTATAATTAAGGAAATGGGAATAGGGCACTTGGAAAATAATTACAGGATTGGGCAGAGTCAACATTGAGTTATGACAGAGAATTTTTTTTTGACAAATCTGTTGAGTTCTTTGAGATTGTAACTAGCAGAATAGATAAGGAGGAAACAATGGATGTGGTATATTTTGGAGGCTTCCAGGCCCTCGAAGTGCCACATGGGAGATTATTGAATGGAATTAGAGCACACGATACCGGGGGTATTGGCATGAATTGAGAATTGGTTAACAGTCAGAACACAGAAATACATGGGTCAGTTTTTGGGTTGGCAGGCTCTCATTCCTGTGAGTGCTGGGCCCCAGATGTTTGCAATCTACATCAAGGAATTGGATAAGGAGATCAATATGCAAGCTTGCAGTTGACATAAAGCTAGCTGACTGTGTGAGAAGAATGCATAGAGGTTTCAAAGGAACACATATAGGTTAAGTGAATCGACTAGGACATGGCAGATGAAATATAATGTGGAAAAATGCAAAGACTTACACTTTAGTAGAAAAATAGAAAAACTAGAGTACTTTTTAAATGGTGAGTGATTAAAGTGCTATTGTTCAGAGGGATCTCCTTGTACACAAATCACTGAAAGTGAACATGGGGGTTCAACATGAAATTGGGAAGCAAACAGTACAATGACCTTTATTGCAAGAGAATTCAAGTGAAAAGAGGAGAGATGTCTTGCTCCAATAATATTTGGTGCAGGGAATACTTGATACAAAATATTGTATACAAATCTGATTTCTCCACCTAAAAAAAGGATATACTTGCAATAGGAGCTCAGCAAAGGTTCACCAGATTGATTCCTGAGATGAAGGATTTGTTATATAGGGAGAAATTAAGCAGCCTGAAAATATACTCTCTTAAACTTGCAAGAATGAGAGATATGGGGTTGATGTTTCCCTGGGTGATGTGTCTATATCCAGGAATCAGAGTATCAAAATATGGTGTCAGCCATTCAGGACGGAGATGAAAAGAAATTTCTTCACCCAGAACGTAGTGAATCTTCTATCTAAGAGGACTATGAAGGCTCAGTTGCTCAATTTATTCAGGATAAAGAAAGTTAATTTATAGATCTTAAGGGAGTCAAAGGTAGTAGTGTCAACACAGGCAAGTGGTGCTGAGATCCTATTCATGGCTGCACAAGTTAGAGGAGTTTGATTGCCTACCCCAGGAGGATTTTCTATTCTTATAACATTGATGGTACTTGCTTTCAACTTTCATGAGTTTATGAATTTCAAAAGGAATTACCAACATTTATTTTATTTAACAAGCACCTGAAGGGAAGGAAAATAACATTTTAAATATGTTTCAACTCAGTTAATAAAATCTTTTTGTACATCTTGAAACAAACAAATCATTCCTTTGTTTCCAACAGTCTACTGTTTAGAATCTAGTTTTCTCTATCCCAGTGGGCTACAGAACTTTGACATTTAAGTAATTTCAAAGCTGATATCGAAAGGTATTTGGACTCCAGGAGATCAAGGGATATTGGAATCAAACAAGACAGTGGAACTGAAGTCAAAGGTCAGCCAAGACATAGAATGGCAAAGCAGGATCAAGGGACTATTTACTTCTATTTATTCATGTCCTTATTCTAATAATAAAATCTAAACATTAACTTAATTGAACTACTTCATGAAGGGTCAAATTCTTACATCATCATCGCTTAATGTGACCTGACTGGAGCGCCATGTTGATTGAAGTCTACCTGTACCCTGAGATCATGTCAGAGATAGTGTGGAGGAGACAGATAAGTATTATCATCACAAATTATACACAGAGGAAAATATGATAGTATTGCAGAACGAACCACTATGATGACATTTGAAAGAGAGCTGGTATAAATCTGAGAGAATGGCCTACCACTCAGAAACTGCCAGCTATGGTCACCCCTTGGCCTAACTTATTTCTTGATGGCCTGAAGCCTCCTGATGTTAAGTCAAAGGCCCCGAGCAGTATTAGGGTCTCAAACAACATAATGCAGTGATAAAGACTCTCCAGGAGTGACCCACTCCTGAAGCTCCTCAGCAAACCTTTGACAGCCAGCAAAGCCTTGCCCTAGCTTTGCCAACTGCTCCATCGGTGTCTCTGACATTCAGAAATATTTAAAAACTGTTAAAAATGGAAAAGAAGTAACAAGCTAGAATTAATTTAAAAACTTTAAGTAGAAAAGTGAAAACAACTAAAAACACTTCTAAATAATAAAATACAATAAATTAACCATAAATAACCAAGAAGTAACTTATTTTTATTCTTTCCCGGTCTTAAAATCCCTATTGAAAACAATGGGCATGTAGATCTAACCTGGTGTGGAATCCAAGAGCTGATTTTCCATGATAACTCCAGCAATGGGAGTACAGCTGAGAATTGGCCAATGGAGCTTGGCTAGCAAATCTGGGACAAGCCCATTCCCTTAACTTACTGACAATTACACTGAGAAATCCCAGGAGTTGGGGCAAAAATCTGGACAGATGGCTAGATTTAATTCACAGTTCCTTCCTCTAGGGGACACCTGAACTCCTTAGAGACTGTAGCATTTGAGCCACCTGTTGGATGCACTCTGCAGTGCTCAAATCTGAAAATGTTCGCGTCTGACTCCTAGAAGTATCCAAGTTCTCATCTGTAACTTTTTTTGATCAATGCTTTCATATTGGATGAAGTGTCACATTGATTGCAAGAAATAAACAATCAACTAAAATCCTATAAATTTATTTCCCTTTTCTGGTTAAATTAAGGTAGACCATATCAAACAGATTTATTTCCAAGAAAGGAAATATCCAAGTATGCTTGTATAAATATATGAACATGAAAGAAAAAGGAGAAGCAAGTAGACAGATAAAGTTCATCCATTATTGATTGGTTTTGCCTTGCCTGGCCTTTCAACATATTGCTCAAATTTTTGACATCTAATTCTCCCTTGCCTATTTATGTATCATAATTGTCTTCCCTGATAACTTATTGCAGGTCAAGGACAGTTCAAGCTGTTGTATATGTCAATGCTACTTCTTCAAAAGTGCAATATGAGGTGAGAGATATGAAAAATACAGCAATATTTTAGCTGTTCATAAGTGCATCCATTAATGTTTTCTCAAATTGGTTCCAGAAATCTTGTGGTTGTGTTTGCTAAACCAAGGTTGAGTCAGATGGCTGAGTGAGTCTACCAATTCATTATATGCATTGGATTATGCAGTGATGTTTTTCAGTTTTATAAGATTCAAATTCAATGCAAAATAAAAGATGGAAAATCAACACAAGGTTCATGATTTTTTTTCTGGGCCCTCCATGCATTTTTTGCAATAATGTAACTGTCAGTCACATCTTGTGGCATCCAGTACTGTATATGTCTTGCACTGTCTGAGGTAACAGCGAGGAAGAGACAGAAAACCAGAGAGCAAAATTTAGGAAGTCAAAAACAAAGATTTCAATCTCCTTAGTGTCCAACTGCAGTAGAGCATGTTTTTAGTCAGGCAGGTAACCTTGCTAAACAGAAATGGTTGTGGAGGCAAGATAGATGGTGGAGTGGTAGAAGTTGGCGGGTGCACATAAATATAATAGTCAACATAAGAGGCAGGTTAGCTAAAGCAATGGACTTTTAGTTACCAGTTTTAGTAGACATGTTAAAACATTTTACTATGTTGAGGAGTTTTACTAGCTGATTCTTCCTGTGGAGAATCAAAATGATGTGTACCTACTAGGAATGGCAATAATCTTTTAAGTAAGATCATTCAATCACTTTGAACCCAAAAAACATTAATTGCACTCAAAAAAGTTACCTCTTCTGAGAGAGTTCCTGCAGGTTTTTCTTGATTCCCCGTAATCCTAAAAAAATACATAGTTCAAAGTTAATGTACAGTATTGTACATATTAATGAAGAAATATCACAGTCAAAAACCTCTTTTTAAAAAATTAAACAGTTTTAAATCATTACGATTATAGACTTCATTTTTTTTCTATTTCTATTCTATACTTTAACACAGCACCATGATTTTAATAACTTGAAGTACAGGAAATGAACTCACATTGACTGAAATTATAATGCATCCTTCTTGACTCGTATTCAGGAAATGAATTTCTCATATTTTCTTCTGACATATAGCCCATCAAATCGATATTAGCTCACAGAGCAATCCTATTCCCCAATTTACTTCCTTCTCAACCAATTTTCTCATACATGCCCATTAACACCCCCTGATTCTTCTACTACCTAATGATACTAGTGGCAATTTACAGTTGAAACCAACCTAACAACCATGACAGATTTCAAGCCCTACTCTAAACATCAATATTAAGTCATGGCAAAAATAAAAATATGAACAGAAGAGTGGGGCATAAGATCCTCTTGACTGCTTTGCCATTCAGGAAGAACTTGGCTTTCCTCCCCAGTTCCCATATCCCTTGATTCTCTTACTATTCAAACATTTATCAACTTTAGTTTTGAACATGGAGTTCCTTAACATCTAAGCCCAGCTAGGAAACAAAATCCCAAAGATCTGCAAAACAGTGAGCAAAAAAATTCTCCTCATCTCAGGCCTAATTGGGCAACCCCTTATTTTGAGACGACATCACCACCTGCTCTTCCGCAGTGAGACAAAGCAGCCTCTAAGCCTAACAATCAATTTCAAAATTGTTTATGCTTCAGTGAGACCACCTCTCATACTTCTAACCTTCAATGAGCAAAAACCAATCTTACTCAATCTCTACTCAAAGGAAAAACACTGATTTGTTATAATGCTCTTGGTCCAACAGTACAAATACTTACACTTCTGCTGCATGCTGGAAGCCTGATGCAGTCCCCTGCCCACTGGAGCTCAATCAGTAAAAAGGTAATGACCTTCTCACCCCAGTCCTGCGTAGAATTAACCAGCGAGGCAATGTCCAGAGGCTGCCTCTGAAAGCAGGTTTTGTGAGGAGCTGAGGCAAACGATGTGGCCACTCAGTTACAAAATGTGGGGATAAGGGCTGCATCCTGGCTGACACAATGAGTGAGGTCATTGCTAACAAATGACGGTGGATACTCCATGTGCTGACAAACAGCCCAGATCTTATGGTCTGTTTTATGATCTCCTTCTGCCAAAGACAGCCACTGGTACTATAGGGAAATCTCTAGACTTGGAAGAGCTTTGCAACCAAAGAGAGGAGGAGACAGCAGCTTCCATCACATGCACAAGGAGGTGTTGACAGAGACTGTAGTATCCACGAGCGTGTCAGCACATGGAACAGTCACTGCCACTTCCCAGCAATGCACTCAATGGGCTGTCGGGACACATCACTGAGTCCCAAATCCAAGTGCACTCTTCGTCCCAGCCTGCTCAATACCAGCTCTCACAGGCGGCCTCTACACATTGCCTGAGTATTTCACTCCTCACCAAGCCATAGGGCAATGAGCTCACCACTTCATTATTACCAGAACTCCTGCAGCCAAGGATACGTGCCAAGTTGTCAGCAGAACAGTGCAGAGCAGCAGGAAGGGAAGGATTTATGTAACGTTCTCTGCCCAACAGCATTGTCAGTAACCTGCAACTCCTTTTAGAGTTGAATCCATTTGTGCTCTCATTCCTAGGAACATATCCTGAGTGCTCAGCAAGGTACCAATCTAGTTAGTATATTACTTATCCTTCTTTATGTATGGGGACTAACACTGCACACAGTTGTTGTCCCAGTAAACCTCTGCAACAAGTGCAGCAACAGTTCTTTACTCTTGTAACTCAGCCCCTTTGCAATAAAGGCAAAGATACCATTAGGCTTCCTGATTGTTTTTGCTGCATATTAATTTTGAGTTTCATGAACCAAAATACCAAAGACTCTTTGAATATGAACATTTATTAGTTTCTTACTATTTAAAAAATATTCTGTTTTTCTGTTCTTCCTACCAAAATGAATAATCTCGTAATTTCACCAGATTATATTCCATGCCACCTTTATGCTTAATAAATCCTTTTGGCATCCCCTTGACTCTTGGTATCTCCCTTGCTGCTCACTTACCATCCTACTATACATTGTTAATAAACCCAGATATGTTACAATATGCTATTTTCATTCAAATCATTAACATTTTATTTTTCTGCTACAATCAATAAGTACCAGAAAGCGGATTGCAATCATTTTTTCTCTTCTTGTTTGGCATTAGCTTTATTTTCTGCAGCATACTTCTAATACCTCATTCAAGAAACTATAATTGAACTGAGCCTAGCCTATAAACATGCTTTGTTCTTTGACCACATAGGAATACAACATAACAGATGAACTCAATTTTCTTTTCTCAATTCCAACAGAGGTCATTGGACAGTAATCAGGAAAAGCTATACATTTCCTTCCTAACCCAACAGTGCCAGAGCTATTTTTACGTTGTTCCAGTTGTGATAGCTAATTTACCACTGACTATGGATCAGCACTGATCTGGACAACACAGCCTCACAATGCATTAACCAACTCATCGACAAACTGAGTAATCTCAACTCTTCCCTCAAGGTTGTATTTTAAACATGATCCTGTAATAATTATTTAAACAGAACAACTGAACAACAAACAAAAAGTGTTTTCCAAATTCAAAGAGATTAAATTACCGTAGCATAAATGAGAAAAAATATATAATTCACAATGTGAAGAGTCTCCTGATAGCTAGCACTATATTTTTTTTTTACCCAGAGAGTGGTTGGGGCACGGAATGTGCTGACTGGGGTGGTGATGGAGGCAGGCACATTGGTCAAATTCAAAAGATTGTTAGATAAGCATATGGAGGTATTTAAAATAGAGGGATATGTGGGAGGAAGGGGTTAGATAGTCTTAAGCGAGGTTTAAAGGCCGGCACAACATTGTGGGCCAAAGGGCCTATATTGTGTTGTACTGTTCTATGGTTATGGTTCTATGGTATATAATCATCCTACCACAGGCTAAAAAAAAATGTCAAATAGCTCAATGCTAACCTCTGGGTCAGGACACTGGCTCAAACATATCTTCAGCTCAGAACAGACTATTTCATCCAAAAAGGACCATGCTTTTTATTTTCTTCTCTTGGGCCTCTTCTCACCTTTCTTCATCCAGCCCTTGAGTTTTCCTGCTGATGGAAAATAATCCATCTGAAGTATTAACTTTGTTTCAAGCAGGCCTGCATTTGCTACATTTATTTAACATACATTTTATTCCTTTCTTCATGCTGAACTAAAATGTTTCTCCTTAAGTGCACCTGTGTTAGTTTTCGCAACCATTTCAAGAATCACTCAAATGGACATACAGCGCTTTGTACCATCAAAGTCCAAACTGAAACACAACACAACTTAAATTCCCTGTCACGGAGGTAACATTGGACCAATATAGTTTTCATTTATTAAAATTCTGATCACAATTAAACCTGTGACTTCTGCCATCAAGAAGAATAAGAACAAAGGTAACAGATTCAGGGGAACACCACCATCTGCGGGCTCCCCTCTAAGGTGCACACTATCCTGACTTGGAAATACATCACCAGTCTTTCATTTATCACTTGGTCTCGATCTTAGAAGTCCCTACACAACAGCATTATGGGAGTCCCTTCACTAGAAGGGTGACAGCAAGGGTGGCACACCACCACCTTCTCAAGAACAATTAATGAGAGCCTTGTCACTAATGCTCAGTTCCCACAATATGAACATAAAGAAATGAAATTATTGACTGGATCAAAGCAGTAGAAATTTACCCCTTTAATCTGCTTTCATCTGTAAATTCAGGCACAGATCTCTGTTCCCTTTTCCTCCTTCCAGACTGTTCCTATAAATAAAAATAACAGAGTGCATGCGAATAACAAATGTATTTTACATAATTTCCCAAACAGACAGATCTGTGTCCATACACAACAAATTTCCTCAAACAGCAAAGCCTGCATGGAAGAAACTGAGAAACACAGAGGATCCCAATGTTTATGGAGCTGAGGGAAGAGGATGCACACTGGTCAGCGGTTGGAAAACACCAAAAGGCTGGTAACACATTTGGCCTGCTGAACTTAATGCCAGGATTTCATTAGAATTTTATCACCCAGCAATAGGCCTGATCAAAGGCTTGGGATTAGAGCCTGAAGACTGTGGGGGGAGGGGCCCTGGAGATCTTGAGGGTGGGATTCCTATTATAGAGTCATTGAGTTGTAAAGAACAGAAGCAGGCCCTTTGACCCACCATGCTGACCTTTTTGCCCATCTACACTAATCCCATTTGCCCACATTAGGTCCATATCCTTCCATGCCTGGTCTTTCCAGGTGCCTGTCTAAATCTCTCTTAAATGTAGTGATTATATCTGTTTCATTCCCTTCTCTGGCCGTGAGTTCCAAATATTAACCACCCTCTCGTAAAAAGCATTCCCCTCAAACCCCTCTGAAACTCGTTCCTCTCAATTTAAACCTACACCCTCTTGGTTTTGATAACCCCCACCATGGGAAAAGAATTCTATTTACCTTATCTATGCTGCTCAGAATTTTATATCCATTGATCAGATCACTCCTCAGCCTCCTTCACTCCAGGGAAAACGAACCCAGCCGATGGAATTTCTCCCCAAAACTAAAGTCCTTCAATCCAGGCAACTTCTGAAGAATCTCCTCTGCACTCTCTCCAGCAAAATCCCATCCTTCTTATAGTGTGGCGACCAGAATTGAATACAATACTCCTAGTGCAATCAAACTAGTGTTTTGCAAATTTACAACATAACATCCCAACTTTTATATTCTATCCCTTGACCTATGAAGGGAAGCATAACTTCTTCACCACCTTATCTACCTGTGTTGCCACCTACAGGGAATTATGGATGATCCCCTTGTTCATCAACATTAGCATGCTATCATTTAATATACATGCCATAACACTATTTGATTTCCCAAATGCATCAACTTGCACTTGTCGGGATTAAATTCCAGCTGCCAGCATTCTGCCCAACTTTCCATCAGATTTATATCCTGCTGTAGACTTAGACAACCTTCTTCACTATCCACAATAACATCTTTTGTGTTATCCGCAAACATATTAATTATACCTCTAACATCCACATCTAAGTCCTTAATACAAGTCACAGACAACAAAAGACCCAGCACCGATCCCCGGGGTACACGACTGCTCGCAGAATTCCAATTAGAAAAGCACCCTTCCACCACCATTTCCTATCACCAAGTCAATTTTGGATCAAATTAGCTAGATCTTCTTGGATCCTATGTGCCTTAACCGCCTGGACCAGCCTACCATGCAAGATCTTGTGAAATGCCTTAGTAAAAGCCATGTAGTCAACATCTACTGCCCTGTCCTCATCAGTCATATTAGTCACCTTCTCAAAAAACTAAATCAAATTAGTAAAACAGGATTTGTCATGCACAGACCCATGCTGGTTATTCCTGATCAGCCTATCTTTCCAAATGTACACAAATCCTATCCCTTAGAGTTTTCTCCAATAATTTTCCTAACACTGATGTAAAGCTCACTGACCTGTATTTTCCTGGCTTATCCCTGCTGCCCTGCTTAAATAAAGAAACATTAACCATGATCCAGTCTTCTGGCACCTCATCTGTGGCCAACAAAGATGTATAAATCTCTGTCACAGCCCCAACTATCTCCTCTCTTGCTTCCCATGCTAATTACCTGACCTTATCTTGGAAATGAAATGGGCAGGTGGTGGAATTGTCAGTGATGGAACACCTTGATAACAGTGAAGATAATTTTGTAAATTTCAAGGTAGTTACAGAAAGGAATAAGGATGGTCCTCTATTGAATCTTGAATTGGGGGAAGGTAGATTTCAACAGCATAAGACCTGACAAAAGGAGATTGGGAGCAGATGCCTGCAGGTAAAACAACAGCTGACGTGGGAGTCATTTTAAAGAGTTAGTAAGAATTTAGGACCCGTATATTCTAGTAATGGTGAAAGGCAAAGATAGCAAGATTAGGGAACCTTGGATGAAAAAGGATAATGATCAGCAAGGAAAAGGAAACATATGGCAGGTGTAGGCAACTGGAAGCAGGGGAGTCTCTTTGGGAATATCATGTGCAGGAGAGAATTTAAGAAAGAAATTAGGAAGGCCACAAAATATCCTTGGCAAGTAAAATTAAGGAAATTCCCAAGACAGTCTCTGAGTATATCAGGAACAAGAGAGCAACCAGGGAAAAAGAGAGACCAAAGGGGTAATCTGTGTGTGGAACCAGGGTTGTGATTGAGGTCCTAAATGAATACATCTCATCTGTATTCACCAAGGAGGACATGGAGATTTCATCCAGCCCTAGCGATTTTTCAACCCTTATGCGTTCCATGACATCTAACACCTCCCCCTTCTTAATACTATCCACGTACTCCTCTCTGAACTCAATATCTCCCACGCCCTAATATGAAAATAGTGCTGACTTATTTAACTACTAAAAAGTCTAGCTCTAATGTCAAAATTATATTCTCTTTTACAGATTCTCTATCAGAAGAAATAATTTTGCCTGTATCTACATTGTCAAATTCCTCTACTAGAGTATCTTCACCAGATACTCTAGAAACTTGTAAACTCAAAGGGAAAGTTCAAACAACCAATCTTCATCATTTAATTCTGGGTGTCATTCTAGTAAATCTCTCCTCTACCTAGAGATCATTGACCTGGAAGATTAGCTCTGTTTCTGCATTGTCATGAGTATTTTCTGTATTTTTATCTTTCTTGAGACTCAGTATCCAAATACAGTCTGACCAAGGCTCTGTACGGCTGAAATCTCACTTCCTTCCTTTTATGCCTCCATCTCCAATGGTCAACATTTCATTATCTATTTGACTACTGTTGGGTCTGTTAACAAGGGCACCAAAATCCTTTCCACCCTCTGGAGGCTTATGCTCTCACCCAAAGGAAAATATTTTGATTTTTCTTTCTCAGCTGCGCATTTCTCCACAACGAATTTCAGCACCACAATTTTCACACACTGTCTGCCGAAATTTCTATAACTTACTGTTTCCACCAACATAGCTTAATGTTCTTACTGATGATGTCACCTGGAAGTACATATACAACTCTCTAAACCTTCATCTGATTCATTAATATATCTCATAAAAAGCTAGACATTGTTCAAATCTCTGGCAAACATTACTTGTAATATTTGACAATCAAAGAAATCTCTCTTTAGCTGCTCCCTCTTCCATCTCCCACTGAATTATATCCACCTCCAAAGATTATCTCCAATTTCATGCCCATTCAATTTGTTACAACAATTTCTTGAGGAATCAATGAATACATTCTGATCACATCCCTAGCTATCATCCAAGGACTCTCCAAAAATTCAACCTAATTAGTCAGATAAGGTCTGTGATGTATGCTCACATTTTTTGACACTTGTTTGAAGGGCTCTGTCTTTCTGTCTTAACTTCTAGAATTGACCCTAAAGTTATCATCATTTAAAATTTGGAAAATACCCATAATGGAATCCCTTTGAAAAGTTAATTAAAGTAAGAATGGTAAATGGAAACCAATAGGCTTGGTTTCTATCAAAGTAAGACGTGGGTCATTTCTAAATATTGCCTCCTGCATAGATTATTTGCTTGATGTATTTGCGAATTCTATATAAAACACACAAATTTTGCTGTCTAGTTCTATATTTCAAAGGACAAATTTCAGAAAACAATGAATAATTTTAGAAAGTTTAACCTTATATTCTCCATGTCTTTCTTGTTCTTCCCTTCCCTTCTTTAGTCTATGTTTTCGCTCTCGATCTTCCCTTCTTTCCAAATCTCTCTTTTCTCTTTCCTTGTGTTCCCACTCTCTATCAGGATCCTTAGTATCTTTGTATTGATGCTTTCTCTTATCTTCTTTGGATTCTTTGACTTTTCTCTCTCTGTGTTTCCTTTCCATTTCTTCAGCCCTGGCCTCCAAACCGGGCTCTTCCCTGTCCTTTCGTCTCTTTTCCCGATGTCCATCACGATGTCCATGATCTTTATGCTCCCTGTGTCGCCATTCATAATCACCATCTCTAAAATCAGAAGATCTTCTTTTCTTCTCTTTGCTTTCTTCATTACTCTGTCAATACAAGCATGCTTTTCACGTGCATGGTTCATTTCATTTACTAGAAAAACTGAGCAAGGCTGTGCTCGCAATTTTCTTTAGTTAAAATACACAAGCACAGCCTTTGCAAACACAACCTACTATTTAAGCTGCTACAAAAATTTTAGTTTATACCCAGTGCTTTTCATTGCACTTCATTCCCTTGTTTTGGTGCAATGACAGCTTACTCCATTCAGTAACATTGTTATAATAGACCTTTGATATATTACAATTGATTGGAGTAAACAGGCAATTTACAATGTAGCTCAATCATTACATAATTTCAAAAATTTAATTACAAAATTAAACAAAAACAGAGACAAAGAAAATTGCAGAACAAGTATTCACTGTCAGAACAAAGATCAATTTGTAATATATGAAGATCTGTTTATAACATACATGAATGACTTGGGCACTCGTAACATACACTAATGACTTGGATGTGGAAGGCATGATCAGATGACACAAAGATTGGCAGAGTTGTTAATAGTGTGGAAGGCAGACTTAGGCTATATTAATAGAGATATATCAATGTGTTGGTGAAATGGGCTGAAAAATGGCAGACGCAGTTTAATCCAGACTAATGTGAGGTGCTGCATTTTAGGAGTACTAATGAGGCTAGAAAATACACCATGAATGGCAGGGTATTAGGGAGTATTGAGGAACAGAGGGACCCTGGAGTACAAGTCCATAGAATCTTTAAGATGGCAACAAAGGCAGCTAACTTGATTAAGAAGGCATGCAGGACACTGGACGTCATTAGTCGAAGCACTAAATACAGAAGTGTGGAGGAGATTCACTAGTATGTTGCCTTGGATGGAGCAGTTCAGTTATCTGGAGAGATTGAAGAAGCTAGGTCTGTTCTCCCTGGTGCGGAAGAGGTTAAGAGGGAACATGATGAGGTATATAAAATTATAAGGGGCATAGATTAGTAGACTTCAGGACAATTTTCCCCATATCAGAGGTAGATAAAACCAGAGATTTAGGATAAGAGGGAATGAGATTATCCAGCGACTTTCCAGCGACAAAAGAGCGGAGTGTGCCGGAAATTAATGAGGACTGAGTTTTTTTTTTCCTTTTCCAGCGCTCGGGATAGCGGTGAGTAACTGCGCAGGTGCGTGATGTCACTCGGAAGCGCGCGGGTGATTTAAAAAGACTGCCATATCCAGCGGGCAGCTGAGTGAGAGGGAGCAGAGTGGTTTGGGCTTTGGCTCAACGGGCTTCGGCGAGACCGGGTAAGAGGCGAGATTTATAGAGAGGGGGTAAGTTATTAATTTATTGATCTCAGTGGTATTTAGCAGTATGCATCTGGGGTTGGTCTTATGCTTGGAGTGTCAGATGTGGGGACCCTGGGAGACTACGAGACTCCTCGATAACTACATCTGCACAAAGTGCACCGAGATGCGGCTCCCCAAGGAACGGGTTTGAGAGTCTGGAGCAGCAGCTCAATGACCTTTGGCTGATTAGGGAGAGCGAGCAGGAAGTAGACAAGAGTTATAAAGAGTTTGTAGACAGTACCTCTGTGGCAGTCCCTCTCGAAAACCGGTATCTCATTTTAGATTCTGTTGGAGTGGATGACCTGACAGAGGAAGACCTTGGCAACCGGGACCTTGGCACCATGCCTGGTACTGTGGTCCAGCGGGGAAAGCGAAATGCAGTGGTTATTGGGGATTCTATAGTAAGGGGTATGGATAGCAGATTCTGCGAAACCGACAATGAATCTCGGATGGTATGTTGCCTCCCTGGTGCCAGGGTACGGGATGTCACGGACCGGGTCCAGAATATTCTGAGGGGAGAGGGTGAGCAGCCAGATGTCTTGGTACATGTAGGTACCAATGACATAGGTAGAAAAAGAGAAGAGGTCCTGAAGGAGGAATACAAGGAGTTAGGGAGAAAGTTGAGAAGTAGGACCTCAAGGGTGGTAATTTCAGGATTACTACCTGTGCCACGTGCCAATGGTAGAAAGAATAGACAGCTCTGGCAGATGAATGCGTGGCTGAGTGACTGGTGCAGGGGGCAGGGCTTCAGATTTTTGGATAACTGGGACCTTTTTTGGGGGGAGGCATGACCTATTCGCTAAAGATGGGTTGCACCTAAATTCCAAAGGGTCCAATATCCTGGCGGGAATGTTTAATTTAGCTGTTGGGGAGGGTTTAAACTAATCTGGCAGGGGGATGGAAACCAGGATGTTAGGATACAAGATGCTAGGGTGAGGGAGGAGGTTTATAGAAACAAGTCCAAGACAGTGTGCAGTGAGGATAGCAAGAAGGACAGGCAGGTGAGAAGTCAGGATAATTTGCTGAACAATAGAAGTACAACAAATCAGGATGTTAGGACACAGGATGTTAGGACAGAGAATGAGGTATCCAGAAACATGTCTAAGATAGTGTGTAGTGAGGATGGTAAGAAGGATAGGCAGGATAATTTGCTGAACAATAGAAGTACAACAAAATCAATAGCAGATACTGGACTAAATGCACTATATTTAAATGCATGTAGCATTAGGAATAAAGTAGATGACCTAGTGGCACAACTACAGGTTAATAAATACGACATTGTGGCAATCACACAGAGTCATTGCTTTATGATGGATGTGATTGGGAACTGAATGTCCAGGGGCACACAGTGTATAGGAAGGATAGGCAGGTAGGCAGAGGGGGAGGTGTGGCCATGATGGTTAGTAGTGATATAAATCAATAGAAAGGAAGGACATTGGGTCAGAAGAGGTGGAATCCTAATGGGTGGAGCTAAGAAATAGCAAGGGTAAAAGGACAATAGTAGCAGTTATATATAGGCCCCCAAATAGCAGTCAGGAAGTGGACGATAAGTTGCAGTTTGAGATAGAAAAAGCGTGCCAGAGTGACAATGTGAAGATAATTATGGGGGATTTTAACATGAAGGTGGACTGGGAAATCCAGCAAGGCAGTAGAACTCAGGAGAGTGAGTTTGTGGAATGTCTACAGGACGGTTTTTTGGAGCAACTTGTTGATGAGCCCACGAGGGGATCGGCTGTTTTGGATTGGGTGCTGTGTAATGAACCGGAGGTGATTAGGGAACTAAAGGTAAAGGAACCATTGGGATTAGTGATCACAATATAATTGAGTTCAGTTTCAAGTTTGAGAAGGAGAAGCTGATAACTGGTGTATCGATATTTCAATGGAACAAAGGAAATTACAATGGTATGAGAGAGGAGTTGGCCCAAATTGATTGGAAGAGTAAGCTAGCTGGAGGGACGGCAGAGGAGAAATGGAAGGAATTTCTACAAGAAATAAGGAAAATGCAGGATAGATATATTCCAAGAAAAAAGGTTTTGAATGGAAAAAAGGCACAAATGTGGATAACGAGAGAGGTGAAGGCTAAAGTAAAAGCAAAAGGGAGGGCGTACAAGGAAGCAAAAATTAGTGGGAAAACAGAAGACTGGGAAACTTTTAAAAACCTGCAGAAAGAAACTAAGAAGGTCATTAGGAAAGAAAAGATGAATTATGAAAGGAAGTTGGCGGATAACATTCGAAAGGATACTAAGAGTTTTTTTTAAATATATAAGGAGTAAAAGACAGACACGGGTTGATATAGGACCAATTGATAACGGTGCAGGAGAGATTATAATGGATGATAAAGAGATGGCAGAGAAACTGAATGAGTATTTTGCATTGGTCTTCACTGTGGAGGACATCAGCAATGTGCCAGTTAGTCAGGAGCTTCACAGAATGGAACTGAGTTCAGTTAAGGTTACTAGAGAGAAGGTGCTAGGAAAACTAAATGGGCTGAAGACTGATAAGTCTCCTGGACCGGATGAGGTGCATCCCCGGGTTCTGAGGGAGGTGACTTTAGAGATAGCGGAGGCATTGGTGATAATTTTCCAGGAATCGATAGACTCCGGCATGGTTCTGGAGGACTGAAGGGTCGCAAATGTAGTTCCGCTGTATAAGAAAGGTGGGAGGCAGCATAAAGGAAATTACAGACCTATTAGTCTGACGTCAGTGGTGGCAATGTTATTGGAATCTATCCTCAAGGATGGGGTTATGGAATACCTAGTGGTGCAAGGCAAGATAGGTCCTAGCCAGCATGGTTTTGTGAAGAGAAGATCCTGCCTGACCAACCTATTGGAGTTTTTTGAAGAAATCACAGGTAAGGTGGATAAGGGAGAGGCGGTAGACGTTGTGTATTTAGACTTCCAAAAGGCCTTCGACAAAGTGCCGCATAAGAGACGAGAGGTCATAGAATTACAGGTAGGATAACAGAATGGGTGGAGCATTGGCTGGTTGGCAGGAAGCAAAGGGTGGAAATAAAAGGATCTTGTTCTGGTTGGCTACCGGATACTAGTGGTGTTCCACAGGGGTCGGTGTTGGGGCCGCTTCTTTTTACCTTGTATATTAACGATTTGGATGATGGAGTAAATGGTTTTGTGGCTAAGTTTGCGGATGACACCGAGATAGGTGGAGGAGTAGGGAGTATTGAGAAGACAAGAAGGTTGCAGAGAGACCTAGGTAGTTTAGGAGAATGGGCAAGAAAATGGCAGATGAGATTCAATGCTGAGAAATGTGCAGTTGTACACTTTGGAAACAGAAATAAACGGGCAGATTATTATCTAGAAGGAGAGAAAATTCAAAGTACAGATTTGGGGGTACTCGTGCAGGATACCTTAAAGGTTAACCACCAGGTCGGATCGGTGGTAAAGAAAGCGAACGCTATGTTGGCATTCATTTTGAGAGGTAGAGTGTATAAAAGTAAGGAAGTGTTGATGAGGCTCTACGGAGCACTAGTAAGGCCTCATTTGGAATACTGTGCACAGTTTTGGGCCCCATATCTTAGGAAGGATGTGCTGATGTTGGAGAGGCTTCAGAGGAGATTTATGAGGATGATTCCCGGAATGAAAGGGTTTACGTATGATGAGCGTTTGTCGGCTCTTGGACTGTACTCACTGGAGTACAGAAGAATGAGAGGGGACCTCATAGAGACATTTAAAATGTTGAAAGGACTGGACAGAGTAGATGTGGCTAGGCTGTTTCCCTTGATGGGTGAGTCCAGGACCAGAGGGCACAATCTTAGAATTAGAGGGTACAGTTTCAAAACAGAGATGAGGAGAAATTTCTTTAGCCAGAGGGTAGTTAATTTGTGGAATTCCTTGCCAGGTACAGCAGTGGAGGCCAGATCATTGGAGGCGTTTAAGGAAGAGATAGATAGATATCTAAATAGTCGGGGTATCAAGGGATATGGAGATAAGGCCGGAAATTGGGATTAGAATAGTTGTTTTTTTTCCTCCCCCCCCCCCCCCCAATTTCTCATTTCTTTTTCTTTTTTCCCTTTTTCTTGGAGCAGGCTCGATGGGTCGAATGGCCTACTTCTGCTCCCTTGTCTTGTGATCTTGTGAGATTTAGAGAGGATTTGAGGGACCTTCTTCACCCAGAGTATGCTAAATACTTGGAATGCACTGCCTGAGAGAGTGATTGAAGCTGGGTCACCGACAGCATTTGTCTAGAGGAGCGCTTGGATCGCCTAGGCATAGAAGGCTATGGACCAAGTGTTGGAAGGTGGGATTAATACAGAAGGGTGCTCACTGGTCAACGTGGACGAGTTGGGCCAAATAGCCTTTTACCATGCTGTATGTTCCTATGACTTCTAATACTTTTACTTGTTTCACAAGCAGGTGGTCATATAACCTAAATTATTTTTCACTAAGTCCTGTAGTTTTACAATTTTTAATCAATAAAACAAAACAGTTCTCAAAAAATATAATTCATTACAATTGCACCAGTATTTTAGACATTCATAACTGATAATTCAGCACTTAAAAATGGTAAAAAGCATTTTTGGTGGGACTCTTGCATACCTTGCATAGGCCCGTTTGTCTAACATCAGTGGTAGGGAAATTATTGGAAAATATTCTCAGGGATAGGATTAATCTGCACTTGAAAAGGCAGGGATTGATCAGGGATAGACAACACAGACTTGTTGGTGAGAGATCATATCTGACTTGTTTGAGTTTTTTTGAAGAGGTAACTACATATATTGATGAGGACATTGAAGTTGATGTGATTAATATGGACTTCAATAAGACCTTTGACAAGGATCCACATGGAAGGCTGGTCCAAAAGGTTACAGCCCATGGGATCCAAGATAAATTGGCAAATTAGATCCAAAATTAGTTCGATAATAGGAGACAGCTGGTGATGGTGGAGGGTTGTTTTTGTGATTGGAACATAGAACACTACAGCACAGTACAGGCCCTTCGACCCACAATGTTGTGCTGACATTTTATCCTGCTCTAAGATCTATCTAACCCTTCCCTCCTACATAGCTCCCTATTTCTCTATCATTCATGTGTCTAAGAGTCTCTTAAGTGATTGGAAGCCTGTGACCAGCCGTGTACCACAGGGAACAGTGGTGGGAACCTTGCTTTGGTCACGTAATTAATGACTTAGATTTGAATGTAGGAGATATGATTAGTAAGTTTGCAGATGACATGGAAATTGGTGGTGTTGTTGATAGTGAGGAGAGTAGTCTTAGAATGATATTGATCAGCTGGTAAATTGGACAGGGCAATGGCAGATAGAATTTCATCCTGATAAATGCAAGGTCATGCATTTTTGGGGGTCTAATAAGGGTAGGATACATACCATGAATGTTAGGGCCATAGGGAGTATTGAGGAACAAAGGGACTTTGATATACAAAGATTCCTGAAGATGGCAGCACATGTAAACAAGGTGGTGAAGATGACATACAAGATGCCTGCCTTCATTAGCCAGAGCAGAAAGTATGAGAGCAAGGAGGTATTGGTACAACTTTATAAAGCATTGGTTAGACCACAGCTGGAAAATTGTGTGCAATTCTTATCACCACACTGTAGGAAGGACATGATTGCACTGGAGAGGTTGCAGAGGAGAATCACCAGGATCTTGCTGGGTGGAATGTTATGAGGAGAGACTGGATAGGCTGGGATTATTTTCCTTGGAGCAGAGGAGACTGAGGGGAAACCTGTTAGGGATATACAAAATTATATAAAACAATGTTTCAGGTTGAGACCCTGCATCAAAACTGAAAGGGAACAGGAAAAATTGCTAGTTTATAGCCCTGAAACATTGACTTACACCTTTTGCCTCCATAGGTGCTACTTGACCCTCTGAGTTCTTCCAGCATTCTGATTTTTGCATATAATTTTGTATACCTCTAACAGGTTTCCCTTCAGTTTCCTCTGCTCCAAGGAAAGTAAACCCAGCCTATCTAGTCTCTCTTCATAACATTCCACATTATAGCAGTACTAAAGTGGTGTGGGGCAGAGACTGGGAACAGATGAGGAACAAGGAACATGTAGAACAAGACGAGGAAGGGGATGATGGGGAGATGGAATGTTGCTATCATATCTGCTTCTACCACCTTCCCTAGTATATGTTCCAAGCAACTACCACTCTGTGTAAAACAGGTGAGGCACTGGTAGACTGGAAGATGGCTCACATTGTTCTTTTATTTAAGAAGGGCTGCAAGGACAAGCCAGAGAACTACAGGCTGGTAATCCTAACATCAGTAATGGGAAAGTTACTGAAGGGGATTCTGAGAGACAGATCTACATGCATTTGGAAAGGCAAAGACTGAGTAGGGATGGTCAGCACAGCTTTGTGTAGGGGAAACAGTCTCATGAATTTGATTGTTTTTTTTTGAAGAGTTGACTAAGAGGATTGACAAGGGCAGGGCAGTAGACACTGTCTACATGGACTTTAGCAAAACCTTTGAGACTTTGAAAAGGTTCCCCATGGTAAGCTGGTCAGGAAGGTTAGATCACATGGGATCCAGGGTGAGCACACCAATTGGATACAAAATTGTCTTGATGGTAGGAGGCAGAGGGTGGTAGTGGAGGGTTGTTTTTCAGATTGGAGGCCCGCGTCCAGTGGCATGCCACATAGATCGGTGCTGGATCCTCATACTAATACACTAAATAATATACAATAATGAGGACATGCTAAATACTGCTATGTTATTTGTAATGTTTATTAATGATTTGGAACAGAATGTAGATGGCATGATTAGTAAGTTTGCAGATGACACCAAAATTGGTGGTATAATGGGCAGTGAAGAAGAATGTCTAAGGTTATAACAGGATATTGATAAACTGGGAAAGGGAATGGCAGATGGAACTTAACTCGGACAAGAACAAAGGGATGCATTTTGGGAAGTTAAACCAGCACAGAACATACACAGTGAATGGCAGGTCCCTTATGGTACAAGTAAATAGTTCCCTGAAAGTAACATTACACATGGACATGGTGTTGAAGGCGGCATATGGCATGCCTGCCTTCATCAGCCGAGGCTTTGAGGACAAGAGTTGGAACATTATATTACTGCCGTACAAAATGTCAGTTAGGTCGCACTTGGGAGTACTGTGTGCAGTTCTGGTCGCCACACTACAGAAAAGATGTGATTAAACTAGGGAGGGTGCAGAAAAGATTCACAAGCATGTTGCCTGGATTTGAGGGCTTGAGTTATAAGAAGCAATTGGACATGCTGGGTCTGTTTTTCCCTGCAGTGGAGGGTGAGAGATGACTTTATAGAGATATATAAAATTATGAGAGGTATAGATAGGGTAGACAGCCAGAGTCTCATTTCCCATGCTAGGAATCTCTAAAACTAGAAGGCATAAACTTAAGGTGAGCAGGAGGAGGGTTAAAGGAAATCTGAGGGCTAAATTTATTTTTTTAAAAAACAAAAAGTAGCTGGTATATGGAATGAGCTGCCAGAGTACGTAGTGGAGGCAGGGACAGTAAAAACATTTCAGAGGCATCTGGGTGGTACTTGAATGAGCAAGGCATAGAGGAACATGGAATTAATTCAGGCAATTGGGATTAGTATAGATAGGCATGATGGTCAGCATAGACACGGTGGGTTGAAGAACCTGTTTCTATGCTGTACAACTCTATGACTCAATAATACTGTCAAAAGGTTACATGACAGGCTATATCAGATTGGTATAATCTTAAGAGAAGAATTAATACTTTTGTCAAAGATGCAAGATGGCTTTGGAGCATGGCTGTCTGCAGATCCACTCATTACTTCTATTATAATCATTCTACTCTTTGAAATCTAAATTCTGTTTCTGCATTCTGTTATTGTCTTATCTTGTACTACCTCAATGCACTGTGTAATGAAATGATCTGTATGAATGGCATCAAGACAAGTTTTTCCACTGTACCTTGGTACATGTGACAATAATAAACCAATTTACCAATTTCCACTTCCTGTATTCAACTTCAAAATTTCAAAAACCTGTAGGACCAAAATGAAGGCAATACTGTAAATACAGTGTAATTATTTATATTGCTGGTTTGGGGGGGGGGGGGGGGGAGGGGTAAGGGGGCAGAGTGCATTTCTGTCCATTTAAGTAATCTTTGAAGATGCTGTCATTTAGCAAATTACCATATCAAGTTCAACACAATTTCACAATCACAATAAACCAGGCAATGGGCCATATTAGCTGAAGGAAAGCTGGCAGTTCTATACTGAACACCAGCTATTTGCATTGCAAGATATCACATTCTGGACGAGTGACTATGTACAGAATGCACTGGAGATAAGATCCAGGCACATACGACCTACTACTCCTTCCTCAGCTCAGCACTGTGTATGAGGTTCCTAATTTTACTGAGCCGAGGGACCAGTTACACATTGTACCCGACCCCTCAATTTTACATCTGTTGTATCTAGCAGGGCACAATTCATTTCAACAAAATCACTGACCATTAAAAAGCAAAGTAATCTACATGAATTTTTCTT